>NW_027256883.1:203580713-203968741 GCF_029215685.1 Pituophis catenifer annectens | reverse complement strand
AAGAAAGAAAGAAGGAAGGAAGGAAAGAAAGAAAGAAAGAAGGAAGGAAGGAAGGAAGGAAGGAAGGAAGGAAGGAAGGAAGGAAAGAAAGAAAGAAAGACTTACCCCCAAAATCTCTTAACCAATAAAACTGGCTTGAAAATATTATGTGACATCTTTGGTTTTTGAATGCTGGGTTGGAAGCAGGGGCAAATGTTGCTGAGTTTAATGAGCTCCTTCTTCTATCACAGATTAGCCTATATCTCAATGCTTTGTTGAGTCCTTCATCAAGTTTATACTTTTTAAATACTACAGATTCTCTTTCTTTTTGGTCGAGTCTAAGCAGCTCGCCACATGTCCAGTCAATGATGGGTCTGGTGCCAAACGTTCCTGCATTTCTTATTCTGTAAAGCTGAATTGTGAAGGTTCTTGTGGGACGACAATTAAGCTTCTTATGAGCTGCATGCCTTGCTTCCTGTAATGCTCAGTTGATTCAAAGGGGCATCCTTTTTCATGCTATCTTATTTACATATAAGTATATATTCGGATCTCTCTGTTTATATTCAGATCTCTCTGTACAGTATATATTTATTTTATTTATTTGTTTCCATTTCTACACCGCCCTTCTCCAATTAGGACTCAGGGCGGTGAACAGCCAAAGTAAAAAACAGAACATACAAAATTTAAAAAACAGTTTAAAATAATTAAATATTTTGGCCGTAAATTAAAACAATCCGATTTAAAATCAATTTAAAATTTAACTCAAGCCAGCCCAGCTATAGACATCAGTGATAGACATCAGTGTGTCTATCAAGCACATTTATCTATCTCAGGGGTGTCAAACTCGATTTCATTGAGGGCTGCATCATGGTTGTGTTCAGGGGTGGGTTCTACTTTACTACCGGTTCGCAACGGGGCCCATGCACGCACACTCTTCTGCATGTGCACAGAAGCTTCTGCACATGCGCAGAAGTGTTCTGATGATGTCAGGGGCGGTGTGAAGTTTCCGAAAGATGCCCTAATTAATTCATGAGCCATGAGCCAAACTTCAAAAGAAATACAGTCATTAATTAGGAGCACCATTTCGGCAATATTCGGATGCAGTTAGAACTAACCCCACATAGATTTACGTTCCCCCATGACCCTGTCTCTCCCCTCCTCCCTGGCCATGTCATAAATCACATTCTCCAATTAACCACTTTGGCTGGCTGTGAAATCCAACACCCTCCTACTGATTGTGGTAAGAAAGCATGTATGGAATGTAGCTTCAGTTAGGGAAATCAATCAGCTCTATCAGTTCTCCCTCCCTCCTGCTCATGGCAAATTGAAAGCTTTGCGGGCAGAGCCTCCCTCCGGTTTTACTACCAGTTCTATAGAACTGGTCCAAACTGGGGGCAACCCACCACTGGTTGTGTTTTACCTCAGGGGGAACAGGGGAGGTCGTGGCCAGGGTGGTCATGGCCAGTTCGACATCACTTGTGTCAGGGGCACCTGTGGTTACCCGAGTGCTCTGCCAGTGAAAAGGGACTCCCGAGCTCCGTTTCTGGCTGCCACGGCCTCCTGCAACCCTCTGCCAGTGAAAACGGAGTTGGGAGTGCCACCTGTGGCCCTCCTGAGCTTTATTTTCAGCTGCGATGGCCTCCTGCAACCCTCTGCCAGTGAAAACGGAGCTCAGGAGAGTGAGTGTGTTTTCACTGGAAGAAGCACCGGGGGTTGATCCTTCGCTATTTCCAGGGCAGCCCTGTGGGACCACATCTAAGTACCCCCGTGGGCTGGATCCAGCCTCTGGGCCTTGAGTTTGACACCCCTGCTCTACCCAATCAATCTAGCCCCTCTGGTGGTCTCTTTTCCCTTGTCTTTACTCCATGCAACCAAATGAGAGCTAACCCCACTGCCTTCCAGCACTGATGATGTTACCTAGTTTGGTGATGAAACATCTGCAAGAAAACAATCGAAGTCAGAAAGCATTAAGGACCCTGCAGTCCTCTTCTTCTTCCTCCTTCTCCTCCCTGCAATCCCCACAACCTTCTAGCACTGAGGATGTTCCCTAGTTTGTTTTCTTGCAGAGGTTTCATTACCAATAAAGGTCAGAAAACGCCAAGGATCCCACAGTCGTCCTCCTTTTTGCAATCTCCACACCCTTCCTGCACTGATGATGTTACCTAGTTTGGTAAAGAAACGTCTTCAAGAAAACAGCCAAGGTCAGAGAGCACCAGTACAACCAGTTCAAAGATCTTCAGCCTCTGTTGGTTTATGTGTTTTTCTTGCTCTTTCTTCCCCTTTGTTTTGTTTTGTTTTTAAAGGAGAGGTTTTTTTAAAAAATGATCTCAACTGTATCATCACTGTGTCAGGTTTCGAGGTCGTCTCAAATAAATTGCATTTCAAACAAAGTCTTTGAAGAAAAACTCCCATTTATTAAGCACGACATTCTAACTCCGACTCTATCGCAGCCAGCACTGACTTCCAGACCCAAAACCTTCCCTTTCTGTTCCCCACTCCCCTGCACTCATTGGCCATCTTCCAAGTCACTCTACCCCTAATCTACTGCTCCAGCTCAAAGGAACTTCCCCCCTCCCATCCCATCTCTTAGGGCAGTGGTCCCCAACCCCCGGTCCGCGGACCGGTGCCGGGCCGTGAAGTACCTGGCACCGGGCCGCGCAGCGGCCGGGGGACAGGAACGCTTCAGCACAAAGGCTCCTGGGCCGTGCGCAATGGGCCTGCGCAAAGGCTCAGGCTCCTGGGCCGTGCGCAATGGGCCTGCGCAAAGGCTCCTGGGCCGCGGCCCCACCCCTGCGCGCGCTCAGCGGGCCGCGGCCCCACCCCTGCGCGCGCTCAGCGGGCCGCGGCCCCACCCCTGCGCGCGCTCAGCGGGCCGCGGCCCCACCCCTGCGCGCGCTCAGCGGGCCGCGGCGATAAAAAGGTTGGGGACCACTGTCTTAGGGGATATTATCTCCAGGGAAAATAAGTAGGTGAAAAGTCAAACATCCCTTTCCAGACGTCTTCGCTTCTCCTTCTTATGTTAGCACTAGAGTAAATGCAGCTTGAAGTGCTGACATCCTGCTGTATTTTTCGTCTTCTGATCAAAAAAAAAAAAAAAGATATTAGAATTAGGAGCACTTTCCCCACTGGTTCCTTGCTTGACTGAAACTTTCAGAATTAACTCCAGTAATCCTGCAAGAATTTGCCACACCTGTCAACAGCTCAAGATAACTGAGTAACGGTATAAGGCTGAAACCATATATAATTGAGCAATAATGAAAATAATCCAACATGCCACTGTTTATTAAAAGGAAAACACAAAAACCACATTTTTTAAAACAACAAACTTGGTTCCCTTGCCATTGTATTTCTTGAATTGTTTAATATGGCTTCCATATTAAAAACTGCTTTGTGGCCTCTTAAGCCAGTATTTTTAACCATGCAATGAATAACTAATTTTCTCAGGGGACGCACAAAACAAGACTTGACATACTCACTAATATCTTAGTTCTATCAAATGGAAAACGGAAAGTCAGTCAAAAATATCAAAAAGGCTACAACCACCCTATTTGTATGTGCACATGCAGATAGCCTCAACTTACAACCATTTGTTTAGCAGCTGTTATAACTGGTCCTCACACTTATGACTACTGCAACGTCCCTTCAGTCACACTTGGGCAATTGGTAACCGGCATGTATTTATGAAGGTTGCAGTATCCTGGGGTCATGTAATCTCTATTTATCATGGTTAGGAAGCGTGCTGGCACAGTGGTTAATATGCAGTATTGCAGGCTAACTCACTGCCCATAGCCATGAGTTAGATTCTGATCGGCTCAAGGTTGACTCAGCCTTCCATCCTTCCAAAATCAGTAAAATGAGGAGCCAGATTGTTGGGGGAAATATGCTGACTCTGTAAACCATTTAGGTACCACTGTAAAAGTATTATGAAGTGGTATATAAGTCTAAGTGCTATTCTATTGCTATTTGTGACATTCCCAGTGGGTTTCCAATGAGCAAAGACAAGGAAGGAAGCAGTGGTGGGATGCTCCCGGTTCGGTCTGGTTCCGTAGACCGAACTGGCGGGAAGCTCCGCCCACCCGCCACGACGTCATCATACATGTGCAGAAGTGTGCGCACTCCCGCTGCGAACCGGTAGTAAAGAGCCTTGGTGGCGCAGCGGACTAAACGGCTGTTAAAGTAGCACTTAGCTGCCAGCTGCCTGCAATTACTGCGAGTTCAATTCTCACCAGGCTCAAGGTTGACTCAGCCTTCCATCCTTCCGAGGTAGGTAAAATGAGGACCCGGTTTGTGGGGGCAATAAGCTGACTTTGTATAAAATAGAACACCGCTTAGGGGAGGGGCAAAAAGCCCTACTAAGCAAGTATATACAAAAGTATGAAGGCTATTGATTAATGCATTGTAAGCTGGCCTGAGTCTCTGGAGAAGGGTGGTATATAAATCGAACTAATAATAAAAATAAAGGTTAAGTGGAACCCACCCCTGGAAGGAAGCCATATTAGCTTAAGAACCACATGATTCGCTTAACAATCAGAGCAAAAAGATCGTAAAATTGGGCATGATTCATTTAATAATTGCATCACTTAGTGATGGAAGTGCCAGTCTCAACAGTGGTCATACGTCAAGGACTACCTCTAATTCTCCAGCAACAATTATGAACGGGTATGATGCCTATAATGACTACAATCCAAACACATTTTAAGCTAGAGATCAGTATCACACAGTGCTACAGTGAGTCTGAAAATTAATTAGGTGCCTTGTAAAAATAAAAGTATTTTGTCCAATGCCTAATTTTACTGTTTGACTCTGACCTATGGTATTACAAAGCAGGGAGAAAATTTCTTTGAATAGCTCTCTCCATTATTTACAATTTATTTCACAGGAAGTAAAACCTGTGTATTAAAAGGGAGAGAGATTGGTCGCCTGCCCAATCACCTGTCCATTGTTGAGGTTCTAATTTTGGACTTTGATCCAGGAAAGCAGGATTTTTCAAACTTTGAAACCTGAAGCAGTTTTCCACAGAAGTTCCATGGCAAATCATTGCGGACTTTGTTAAGCAATTGACCATAAATTAAGCAACCCATTTTTAATCAGCACTGCTATTCTTTTCAGTGATTTGGAGAAAATGCTAGTTTGTGAGTATATTGTCTGGGCTGCATTAACACATCAAGGCTGGATCAAATAAACCAATTTGTTGTGGCCTGTCGGCCCCTCCAGCAGCTGAATCAGATAAAGAGGAAGAGGTATGGGAGTCAGTACCAGCATCAAGGCAACCTGGGAGCTCCGAGGGGGAAGAGGGAACGGAGCTGTCAGAGAGAGAGAGAGAAAGGCAGAGTCTGGACCGTCCCTCAGACCTCAGATGGAGAGTCAACAGCCCCCAGGTCTGGAGGTGGCTGATGAGGAAGAGGAGGAATAGCTGGGTCCAGTGCTTGATGCATGGATGCGTAGAAGGCAGAGGAGTGAAGAGCAATGGAAATCTGTGGGCCAGTCCTTGGGACAGAAGAGCCATCATTGCTAGTGAAGCCCCACCTTAACTCTGGGGATAAAGGGCAGGGGGCGGATATGAATAAATAGAATAGACAACTATTCATCTTCCGGCTGGACAAACTTGTTAGCCTGCTGTGAGAGAGAAACTTTTTGCTGGGGCTGCTGGCGCTACTAATAAAGGAATCTTTGAGTTCACTTTAGAGGGTTGGTCGTGTTTGGGGAGCAGAACACAATTGCTCTGCTCTTCATTCAGCTGCTCTGTAATTTATTACATGACCTTACAAGTAAAATACGTCTTTTATCTTTATAATTATATTGTTAGCAATCCAATTTTGGGAGATGAAGAAGAAAAGTTACTCTCAGCCTAGTTTAAAAATCTCTGGAATCTTTGTCTATACTTTTCACAATCTGCAAAACTGTAACTTGATCTGACATCAAAAAAAATAATAATCTGTGTAAAATGTTAAGCATGCTGTGCCTTTGGAATTTTTGGTGATCTCTGCAATCAGTTGCTTTCTTGCAACTGCCCCACTAGGTAATATCATCAGTTTGAGACAGTGGGGAGTTTGCTCCCTGTTTATATAGTGCCTTGTCCTGACAGTGTTGGTGGGCATGTGGTTTTTTTTCTTGTTTGTCCCTGATTAGGGTATTGTTTTCTGCTGGATTGTTTGCTTGGTGTTAATCTCTGCTTATCTGAATGTTGGTTTCTGGAGAGGATCTTATTTTGGCCTTTTTGTTTCCTTCTTAGGTTTTTTTTCTGGAAAGAAAGGTCATAAAATGGAGCAAAATTCACTTAACAAATGTTTCACTTAGCAACAGAAAGTTTGGGCTCAGCTGTGGTTGTAAATCAAAGATGATTTGCATCGTCTTTTTCCTTTTTCTTGTGTTCCAGGTTGCTTCAGTGCATATTTGGTTTTCTGAATAAGGTACTTACACCAGGTTGTCTGTTGGGAGGTGAGTTGTTACTTTGATAATGGCGCATGTGGTTAGCATGGGTTCCTGATAGACCGCCATGTTTAATTTCCTGTCGTTCATGGTGCCTTCCCTTGTTGATTCCGCCAAGCTCATTATCCTCCAGTAAATTTCCTTCTTTAAAAAAAACTTTCCTCCTAGTTAGGAAATAGCCTCCTAAACCAAATTTTCTAGTCTTACAAGGTGCATCCAGTAGCCGTATGCCCAGTTTCAAAGACAAAGCTCCCCTCCTTTCATACTGTGATCATCTCTTCTATAAGCTACTGAACTCCAGGAGGCTTACAAACACCTGCTCCCGAGATTTCGTACTGTGCATTCAAAGGCATACTAGTTATTTGGAGTGCCTTTTAAGTATCTCTCGTGATAATATCAAATCTCTCTCCCTCTCTCTGTCTCTGGTTCATAAATTATTAACGTTAAGCAACACATCCGAAAACACTTCTCTGTAAGTAGATTTAAAAATAAAAATTCTACAAACAGACCAGGCAACAGAGTTTGTTTGGGGAAGGCATGTTCTTGGCTGTGTTTCATAGAAGGAAAGGCAGAACAATTGATTTCTGACTTGGGACACCTTCCTCCTTATTGTTGTCCCCAAAACTGGACCTTAGCTTGGTGTCCAAGCTGATGAGTCACCAAACACAAGGTGTGATACAAAATTATACTTTTATTTTGGGACCAAGATATAAGGATCCTGGCTTTGAAAGCTGCCAAGGGCCCGATTACAATCTTAAAGCAACGCTTATAGTCAAAGGGTGGGTAACATACACGCCTTTGCCCTTCCTTTAATAATGCATGCATAACATATAATATTGATTGGTTATCTGGATTACACCCCACCTAAAACTTTTACACTTGCTATGCAAAATAGCTAAATGTCACATCACCTGTCACCAGTGGTGGGATTCAAATAATTTAACAACCCGTTCTCTGCCCTAATGATTTCTTCCAACAACCAGTTCACCAAACTGCTCAGAAAGTTAACAAGCGGTTCTCCCGAAGTGGTGCAAACTAGCTGAATCCCACCACTACCTGTCACTCACCCCAGGTCACAGGTATCTTGCAAAGTGTCCTAGTTTCATGTCTTAGCTATGTGGTTTGGGGGTTTTTCTTTTAAGCGAGCTATTCTTGTTTGGCATTACTGGTTTGACAGGTAAGTTGCTGGCTTTTGCCTCGCTATGACTGTGCAGCCTCCTCCCCCCCATTTCCCCTTTCTCCCTCCCCCCATACTATTGCAGAGAAGCAGAGAAGAATAAAAGCAGTTTAATTCTTTGTCTCAAGGCAGTCCCCCCATTCCCCCTTGTCCACTCCTCCCGTGCCTCCCCCAATACTATATTGCAGAGAAGAGGAAAGGAATAGAAGCAGTTCAATTGTTTGTTTTAAGGCAAATAAATGAAGACAAGAGTAAATGTTTTTCAGAATTCATATTCCTCACTCTCATGTCCATTACACCCGCACCTGGGGCAGGGGTGGTATTCACTTATCTTCGCTATCGGTTCGCAAATGTGAGTATGCGCACACCTCCGCGTCACTATTTATTTATTTATGTATTTCTTTCTTTCTTTCTTTCTTTCTTTCTTTCTTTCTTTCTTTCTTTCTTTCTTTCTTTCTTTCTTTCTTTCTTTCTTTCTTTCTTTCTTTCTTTCTATACCACCCTTTTCCCGAAGGACTCAGGGCGGTGTACAGCCTGATTAAAAGCACAAAGACAGACAAAATTTAAAAATAATTAAAATTATTAAATGATAGGCTCAATTTAAAACCCCAAATTTAAAATCCCATTTTTAAAAACCCAATTAAAATCTTTACCTTGATAGCCCAGCCTGGCGGAACAACAAGGTTTTGAGGGCACAGCGAAATACACAGCGAAATACACCTGGGGCCTATCTCCACATATAACCCTTCCTTTGACCCCCAGAGCCTCATCTGTACATACATTCCATCATCTCATCCTTCATTATCTTCCTTCTCTTTTTCCTTCTTCCTCAATGTATGCTCCTTAAACATTACTTGTACAGGTAGGCCTCAATTTATAAGCTGTCAACTTCAAAACAGATCGGGCCCGTCACAGCCATTTTCTCCGTTTCTCAACTTGACACACTTTGTGGGGGAGGAGGAAGCTCTGGAATGTCAGGCCAGACATCAACAACTTACTATCTCGTGGGAACCAAGGTCATCCCAATAGGTGCTGGCCAGAGACCGCAAGAGGTTACCAAGGAGACACCAGAACACCTCATTGGACAATGTGACCTGTGACAAGGAGGGAGGGAGCTATCTGTTCTTTAATTATACTGAAAGTGCAGGAAATAGCCAGAGCCGGTTTTGCATTTCAAATGTGCTGAAATGATGTACTCAATAAAGCAGTTCTTTGAAAAAGCTGAAAGTCTCAGAGTTGCTGGATTGGTTGGATTCATTACTTGGAACCAAATGAACACAATCATTTGTTTTAACATCCACTTGAAGTTACAATAGCACAGAAAAAAAGCGACTTACAATCAGTCCTTGCACTCACAACTTTTGCAGCATCTTCAGAGTCACACGATCAAAATTGGGGCACTTAGCAACCTGCATGTGATTACAACAGTTGCAGCCTTCTAGGGTTGTGTGATCACCATTTGTGACCTTCCTAGCAGGCTTCCTACCAGCAAAGTCAATGAGGGTTAACTGCTTAATGACCCCATAAGTCCCTTAGCTACTGCAACGGTTTGCTTGACAACCATGGTGAAAAGTTCGTGATAATGTCAAATCTCTCTCCCTGTAAAATTGTAAAATTGGGCACCACTCACTTAACTGCTTTGCTTAGCAACAGTAATTCTGGTCCCAATTGTGGTCATAACCTGAGGACTACCTTTAATTTTTTTTTCTCCTCTTCCCTACTTAAGTTGGACAATTACCTAGTTTCTCTTTAATCTTCCTTGAAGCATTGGCAACTTTTTGGGGGGACCTTCATCAAAATAATCAAAGCATCACTGTACCATAGTTCTACTTTCCGTTTTCTCTCTTTCTGTCTCTCTCTCTCGGACATCATAATGCAGACAGAAAATATGTTACAGCAATGTACTTTTTGTCCTTTGCTCCTCCACCAGATGCCTCTGCTGTCAAAGTCTTCTCAGTGACCATGATACAAAAAAGATGTTGAGACTCTAGAAAGAGTGCAAAGAAGAGCAACAAAGATGATTTAGGGGACTGGAAGCTAAAGTGTATGATGAATGGTTGCAGGAATTGGGATATGTCTAATATAACAAAGAAAAGGACTAGGGGTCACATGATAGCAGTCTTCTAATATTTAAGGGGCTGTCACAAAGAAGAGTGGATTGACCTATTCTCCAAAACACTTGAGGGCAAGACAAGAAATAACAGATGGAAGTTTATCAAAGATGTGGAGGAGAAATATGTCAAAGGAGAAATTTCCTGTCAATGATAACAATCAGTGGAACGACCTGTCTCCAGAAGTTGTGGATGCTCCATCACTGGAAGTTTTTAAGAAGAGATTGGACAGCCATTTACCCTTTATGGTATAGAGCAGGGGTGGGCAACTGTGGCCTTTTGACAACCTGTGGACTTCAACTCCCAGAATTCCTGAGACAGTCAAGCTGGCTCAGGAATTCTGGGAGTTGAAGTCCACAGGTTGTCAAAGGGCTACAGTTGCCCATCCCTGGTATAGAGAGTAAATCCTGCATGAACAGGGGATTGGACAAGAAGACCTCCAAGGTTCCTTCCCACTCTATTATTCTGCATTCAGTTCTCCCTTTTCACTAACTCACATTAAGTTAAACTATTATTTAACTTATAATATTATATATATATATATATATATATATATATATATATAATATTATTATATATTATAATATTATTTATTATTAATTATTTAAGTTATATAACAATGAAATTCAATGTAGAGAAAAGTAAAGTTCTACACTTAGGTAAGAAAAACAAAAGTACGCATATAAACTGGGTGAAACCAGGCTTAATAACAGTGACTGTGAGAGGGATCTTGGAGTCTTAGTGGACAACCAACTAAATATGAGCCAGCAGTGTGTAGCGGAAACCAAAAAAGCCAATATAATCCTAAATTGCATTAACAGAGGGATACAATCAAGATCAAGTGAGGTACTAATACCACTCTATAAAGCCTTAGTAAGACCACACCTAGAGTACTGCATCCAGTTTTGGTCACCACACTATAAAAAAGATGTTGAGACACTGGAAAAAGTGCAGAATAGAGCAACCAAGATGATTAGGGAACTGGAGACTAAAACATATGAAGAACGATTACAGGAACTGGGCATGGCTATTCTAGTGAAGAGAAGGACCAGGAGAGACATGATAGCAGTGTTCCAGTATTTGAGGAGCTGTCACAGAGAGGAGGGGGATCAAACTATTTTCCAAAGCACCTGAGGGCCAGACAAGGAATAATGGATGGAAACTGATCAAGGAGAGATTCCGTTTCCGCCGATAGAGAAAGGTGCTACATATTATCATGTTTGGTGGACCTGTAGGAAAGTTAAGGCTTTTTGGATAAAAATTTGGTGGGTCATGCAGAATGTCTTGAAGAAAAAAATTCAATTCTCTCCGCAATTGTTTTTATTGGGTATAGTTAAGGGTTTTACATTGGGTGAGACAAAATTGATATTGTATATGATAACAGCAGCAAGATTGTTGATAGGTAAATACTGGAAAAACGAAGCTTTGCCCACCATTGAGGAATGGACTTTGAAGATGGCCAGTTTTGCAGAGATGGCGAAGATTTCAGCATACTTAAAAGATTGTTCACAAGAGACTTATGAATGGGAATGGAAAAAGTGGATAGAATATGTTCAGAACAAATATCAAACTAGGAAGTATCAAATAGCTTTTATTTGAAAATAATGTATTAGAAATATTTTAATGTAATGAAGATAAAAAGAAAAATTATAAGGGGGAGGGAAGGGGTTCAAGTTTTATACAAGTTTTATACTAAGGGGGGTTTTTTACCTGATATGAGTATATTGTGTGGAAGTCCGGGGGGAGGGGAGGGTTAGGGAGGGTTAGGGAGGTTGGGAAGTTTGGGGTGGATGGTGGGGGGGGGGAAAGGGGTGAAAATGTAATTGTAAAACTTTTGCAATAAAAAAAAAAAAGGAGAGATTCAACCTGGAAATAAGGAGGAACTTTCTGACAGTGAGAACAATCAACCAATGGAACAGAAGTTGCATTCGGAAGTTGTGAGAGCTTCGTCACTTGAGACTTTCAAGAAAAGATTGGACTGCCATTTGTCAGAAATAGTGTAGGTAGGAGGTTGGACTAGATGACCTATAAGGTCCCTTCCAACTCTGTTAAACTGTTAAATCTCATTGATAGTAGTATAGCCTTTATTGTCATTGTACATCATATGTACAACGAAATTGCTTACTATCAATTTACTATACTAAATTGATTTCAACCAGCCTAATCTAACACAATTGGTTCTCAGTCTAGGGCAAGGGCATTTACTTCCAAGCAACCATGAATAGAGGTAGGCTGAGATTATAGAGAATGGGAAATGTAAATGTTAAATGGAAATGTAGTAAAATCTTTTAGAATTATAATTCTAAAAGCATGAAACCAGAGGCCAATCAGAAGCTGGAAGAGAATGAAATAAGCAGGTTTGGGGATTGTAGCCTAGAGAAAAAGTAATATTTGAATAATGAAATGGTACCTTTCAAATGGAAATATGCATATTGGAGTTTACATATCTTTTCACAGAAGTGGTTAAGCAATTTATAATTTGGACATTAAACATATGCTGAAAATTAGCAGAGAAATTAGTAAAAGTTGTCTTCTTTACTAGCCCAATTTATATTTTTAATAGCAGCCATAAACCATAAAAACTCAATAAGTAAACCTGTCAGTGGAATGGAGATTAAAACAAAGGACAGCTTTGTTACTTAGCTCCTGTTGATGCTGCAAAGAATCATAATGCATTTAGTCTGTTTTTAGTATTGCTTTTAATGTGTTAGATGAGCCAACTCTGGTTGCAAAAATCTGAATGATCACTAGATGTTACCAAAGAGTAACATCTGAATTACGAGTTTGTGGAGATTCTCAGTCATCCAGGTCATGGTTGTCCCAAAGGTGTTTTTTTCAAGAGGCAACTGGACTTTCTATTTTTTCTTTGAAGACGTTTTGTTTCTCATCCAAGAAGCTTCTTCAGCTTCATTCACTCTTCAGCGAAACCCTACCATCCAGTCAGAGCTGAAGAAGCTTCTTGGATGAGAAGCAAAACATCTTCAAAGAAAAACCAGAAAAAGTCCAGTTGCCTCTTGAAAAAGCACCTTTGGGACATCTGAATTAGTACCTAGCTCCTAATTCTGCGTCTGGGAGCTAAAATAGAACTTTGGGGATATAATCATTTTCACTTTCTATTCCTGCATAGTGCAGTGGACAAAACTAACAGCTGCTTTACCAATTACCAAACTTGGACATTTTCAACCAATCAAGCAACCAGTTTTATTTATTTATTTATTTATTATCGCGATTTATATGCCGCCTTTCTCCCTAGGGACTCAAGGCGGCTTACAAAATGACAAATTCCAATACAAATCACAATGAAATAAAATTTAAATCAGCAACCCTATTAAAAAGAGTTTAAAATTATGACAGTGTATCCCCAAATGGATCAGTTGAGTTGACGAAAGAGCCACGTCTTCAGCTCGCGACGGAAGGAAAGAAGGTCGGGGGCTATTCTGCGCTCGGTGGGCAATCCATTCCAGAGGGTCAGGGCTCCCACAGAGAACGCCCTCCTCCTGGGGGCCGTCAGCCGACATTGTTTGGCCGACGGCACCCTGAGGAGGCCGACTCTGTGAGAGCGCACAGGACGGTGGTAGAGTGGCTGGAGATGGTCCTGCAAGTATCCCGGGCCTAAGCCATGAAGGGCTTTATAGGTGAGCACCAGCACCTTGAAATGTATCTGGAGCACCACCGGCAGCCAGTGCAGCTCACACAGGAGAGTTTTCCTCCAGAAATGCCAGAAGATTCTGTATTTCAAGGAGAACAAGGGGTGGGCTTCAAAAATTTTAGCAAGGGGTTCTCTGCCCAGTTGCTGGGTGGGTGTGGTCATGGTGGGCGTGGCCTAGTCAGCCTCCTGCACCCCAGCAGGGAAGGCGTTTTTTTGCCCTCCCTGGGCTCTGGAGGCTTTTGTTGAGCCTCCGGGAGGGCAAAAACAGCCTCCCCAGGCTCCAGAGGCCCTTTGGAGGCTGGAAATGGCCTGTTTCCGGCCTTTCCGAACTTCCGGTAGGCCAATTTTTCACCCTCCCCGAGACTCTGTGCACATCTTGCACTTACCTGCATCCAAAATGGGCTGCGTGGGGACTCCAGGGAGGGGGGGAGGGGTGAGCAGGGCCAGTCAGGTGTGGGATTTGGAGGTTTTCCGAACTGCACAGAATCTTAGCTAGAGGTTCTCTTGAACCCCTGCAAACCCCCAGCAGTCCACCCCTGACGATAGTGCCTCACAATTATGACACCTTTTCATGCTCTAAGCTTCTTCCAATGTTGTTGCATTAAGGCTCTTCTTCTGGAAGCCTAGCTTGACCGTTGCATTGCCTCTAAAACACATTTATCTTTCTTTGTATGCAGCTCTGTATGGCTTGGGAATTTAGGGATGATAACATAATTATCTATATTGGCCATTTGCCACTCACTAAAGTTTATCTCCTTGACCGTGAAAGGATGCACTGCATAAATAGGACTGGTTTTGCTGAGGTAGAGCTGATGTAGCAATAGCAATAGCATTTAGATTTATATACCACCACCATCCAGAGCACTCTCTGGATAGTTTACAATGTAGAAGCATTGTTTGCATATTGCCGCCAACAATCCTTGTCCCCATTTTACCAACCTTGGAAGGATGCAAGGCTGAATCAACTATGAGCCTGTCAGGATCGAACTCCTGGCAGTGAGCTGAATTAGCCTGCAATACTGCATTCTAAATACTGCAGCCTGCAATACTGCACCACCATAGCTCTTAACTTAACCAAGTGCAGCGATCCACTTAACAACTGTGGCAAGAAAGGTCATTAAATGGGCCAAAACTCACTTAGCAAATCTCTCACTTAGCAACATAGATTTTGGGCTCAATTCTGATCATAAGTCAAGTACCACCTGTATATACACACCCATATATCTCTATCTGTCTATCTATCTATCATAAGGTGACCAGACGTCCCGCTTTTGGCGGGACAGTCCCGCTTTTGAGCAATTTGTCCCGCGTCCCGCGGCGTTTCAAAATAGTCCCGATTTTTCTTGAGCCCCAGCTGATGGCTAGAAGAAAAAAAAACTGTTTAAACTCTTGCCCGGGGCTTCAAAGGGCCGCCCTACAGGCAATCAGTGTAAAGCAGTTTTTTTTTCCCCTAGCTAAGCTTCAGAAACGAAAACGAAACCGAAACCAGGGTCTTTGGTGCAGCGTGACAAAATGAGGCAGAGAGAGATTTATTTTTATTTTTATTTTTCCTCCCCAAAAAAGGTAGGTGAAAAACTGCAAACAATGGGAAATTTAGGAGGAGAGTTCAAGATTTTAAAACACAAAGGAAAAAAAGCTGTATTTAACTAGGGAATTGTAATAATTGAGATACTATTAATTGTATATTGTGTTGAAAGCAGAAATGGTTAAGTTGTGGTTCGGAGGAATATATGGGAGAAATTATTTGGTTTATTATTATTGGTAAATATAATTAATTGATTTGTAAGAAATTGGATTGCATGGAAATAATTGGAATATTCATGTTCATATTGATTAATATACAAAAAAGATAGTTTTATAACTAATCGATTTATATTAAAATGTTGAATTTGTATTAAACAACTGTATTACATAATTACATAATTAAACAATGTGAGGATGGATATAAAAATAGATGACAATGGGAAGGGGTATAATATAGAATAGAAGGGAAAAATTGAATTTGATTAAGATTAGAGATGAGGATGAAGGGTAATATTGGTTTTTTTAAAAAATAGATGAGGAATAAATATGGCAAAAAGGAAATATAGAAATTGTAAATTTAATTGAAATGACTAAACGCTGTTTAAATTTGTGAACCAGCCAAATATTCTGTTCAAAGAAAATACATTGTATGTTTGTATGTGTGTTTCTAATTATTGCTATTTATTCATATTTGTTCTCTTTTATTCTTTAAAGTTTAACAATTCATTCTTTATCTTAATATCTTTATATTTGCTTGGGGTTGGCTTTCTTCCCTTTCATCTTTTTTATTGTACAGCAATCTTTCTCCTCAAACCTACCACCTCTCTCTTTTCTTTCCTTCTTACTTTCTCTTCCCCCCACCCTCTTTTTCTCCTCCCTACTTCCTCTTTCTTTCTCCTTCTCCTCCTCTCTTCCTCCCTCTCTTACCCTCACTCCTACTCTAATTTCCATTCCTTCATCCCTCTCTATTGCTGTAATCCTTTAATGCATATGGACTACTCAGAGGGCTGAAAAAGTTATTTTTGACTGGTCCTCACACTTTTGACCAGTCCTCAAACTTATGACTGTCCTCACATTTTACATTTTTGCCCTATCTTGTCACCATGTTGAAGAGAAGCAGTTGTGAAATGAGTGACATGGTTGTTAAGAATGCTGCACGGGCATAAATGTGAGGATGGTCATAAGTGTGAGGACCAGTCAAAAGTGCGAGGACCTGTCAGAAATGACTTTTTTCAGCTCTCTGGTTAGTCCTTTTGTGCATATGGACTACTCAGAGGGCTGAAAAAGTTATTTTTGACTGGTCCTCACACTTTTGACCAGTCCTCGAACTTACGACTGTCCTCACATTTTACATTTTTGCCCTATCTTGTCACCTTGTTGAAGAGAAGCAGTTGTGAAATGAGTGACATGGTTGTTAAGAATGCTGCACGGGCATAAATGTGAGGATGGTCATAAGTGTGAGGACCAGTCAAAAGTTCGAGGACCTGTCAGAAATGACTTTTTTCAGCCCTCTGGTTAGTCCTTTTGTGCATATGGACTACTCAGAGGGCTGAAAAAGTTATTTTTGACTGGTCCTCACACTTTTGACCAGTCCTCGAACTTACGACTGTCCTCACATTTTACATTTTTGCCCTATCTTGTCACCTTGTTGAAGAGAAGCAGTTGTGAAATGAGTGACATGGTTGTTAAGAATGCTGCACGGGCATAAATGTGAGGATGGTCATAAGTGTGAGGACCAGTCAAAAGTGTGAGGACCTGTCAGAAATGACTTTTCAGCCCTCTGAGTAGTCCCTATACACATAGCCATGGCCACCCGGTCACATGACCAGGTAGCCACGCCCACCCAGTCACATGGCCTCCAAGCCACGCCCACACAATAAGCCACGCCCACAATGGTGTCCTTCTTACCAATGTTAAAATCTGTTCACCTTACCCTATAGACATAGCCATGGCCACCCGGTCACATGACCAGCTAGCCACGCCCACTCAGTCACATGACCAGCTAGCCACGCCCACAAAATAAGCCACGCCCACAATGTCCCTCTTTACCAATGTTAAAATCTGGTCACCTTAATCTATCATCTAAACACAGTGGTGGGATTCAGCCGGTTCAGGCAAACTAGCTGTTAAATTGGTAGCTGGCCCTTCCCCTCCCCACCCTTTCCAGGAGTCCCCACGTGCCCCATTTTTGCTCTCAGGAGGCTGCAGAAAGGCCTACTAGGCCCAAAACAGGGCGTGGGACGGGGTGTGGCACGGCCCCCTTGTGCCCCATTTTTGCTCCCAGGAGGCTGCAGGGAGGCTTACTAGGCCCAAAACAGAGCATGGGGGGGATGTAGTGCACCCCCCCCTGCGGCCCAGTTTTGCTCCCAGGGGGGTGCAGGAGGCCAAGTGCTGCCTGTCACACCCTCATGCCCCGTTTATGCTCCCAGGAGGCTGCAGGGAGGCCTACTAGGCCCAAAACGGAGAATGGAGGGATGTAGTGCACCCCCCGCCCCCCGTGGCCCATTTTTGCTCCCAGGGGGGTGCAGGAGGCCAAGTGCTGCCTGTCAACCCTCATGCCCCGTTTATGCTCCCAGGAGGCTGCAGGGAGATCTACTAGGCCCTAAACGGGGCATGGGGGGATGTAGTGCAACCTCCCTGCAGCCCATTTTTGCTCCCAGGGGGTGCAGGAGGCTGAGTGCTGCCTGTCACATTCTCTGGTCATGCTCACCATGGCCACGCCCACCCAGCTGGTCATTAGGGGAGAGAACTGGTTGTTAAATTATTTGAATCCCACCACTGTCTACACACAGATACTACTGCAACCATTTCCCCAATATATATATATATATATATTATTTTATACTTTGTGCACTTTTAAAAAGTTGAGAAAAGTAGCCCAAACATTTACAAAGTATAAATATCCCCATAAAAGACATTCTGATCTACCTGTGGTTTGGCAATGCAAAAACGATACAAATTTACTTTCAAATCTGAACCTACTTCCATGTTCCTAGATTGCCAGGGGTATGAGTGAATGGGTATTTCGTTTAGTTGTGCCCCGAACTGTCCCCTATACAACGGTTCCACATTCACATTTTGAAGCCCGTTGACCTTTCTTTAAAATGAGGAGTTGACCACTGAATTCTGCCCATTCCAAATCATTACAAAAACAACTATCTACACAAATCTGTTGGCCGAATTTCTATTCTGCTAGGGCAGGGGTGTCAAACTCGATTTCATTGAGGGCCACATCAGGGTTCAGTTTGACCTCAGGGGAGCATGGCCAGGAGGGGCGTGGCCAGCTCAACATCACTTGTGTCGGGGCGCCTGTGGTGGCCTGAGCGATCTGCCAGCGAAAAGGGGTTCCCGAGCTCTGTTTTTGGCTGTCAACCAACCTGCAACCCTCTGCCAATGAAAATGGGCTCCCGAACTCGGTTTTCGGCTTCCTGAAAAACTCCAGATAGCCCTACCAAGCTCCATTTTCGGCTGCGACAGCCTCCTGCAACCCTCTGCCAGTGAAAACGGAGCTCGCGAGGACCGCAGCTACCCCTACCGAGCACCATTTTTGCTGGCAGAAGCACTGTAGGCCAGTTCTAAGCACCCTGCAGGCCAGATCTTTCCCCGGGCCTTGAGTTTGACACTCCTGTGCTAGATGCTTTTTTTTGGGGTATAGGATCTGCTTTGTATAGGATATAGTTGAATTAAAAAAAAATCATTTGACAGCTCAGGTGGACAAAAATAAACCTTTCTGGCAGCATCCTTTTAGATGTCATCTAGAAACTACCATCTATTAATAAGTCATACATTCAGCAAATGGCTGTGCCAACTGACACTTCTTTGAGAACTAGCAAAAAGTTTTTTTTAAAAAAAAAACAACACGAGTCGGTGGAGATGGGTTAACTACATTTATATGTAAGTCCCTAAAGAAGACATCTGTTCAATGAAGAGAAGAAGGAGGGGGAGGGAGGGTGGAAACCTTCTCAAAGTAGTGATTGATTTATGAGCTGTTAAATTGCATCTGTACAATGTGGGGGAAAAAAACTAAACAAAACAACAGAAAAGAAATCGCAGGGGAGATGGTTATGGGAAGAATGCTGTGTTACTGGAGAGCAAGCAGCTGTTGTACAAGCTTTTTGTGACAGTGTCTGCTGGCAGGGAAGATGCAAAATAGGTGGCTTCATATTTTTCTGGTATCAGTGCAAATCAATCCCACAAATGCAGATAAACAGAGTTGGACAGAACCTTGTAGGTCATCTAGTCCAACCCCCCCACCCAACCAGGAGACCCTACACCATTTCTGACAAATGGCATTCTAATCTTTTCTTGAAGGCCTCCAGTGATGGAGCACTTACAACTTCCAAAGACAAGCGGTTCCATTGGTTGATTGTTCTCACTATCAGAAAATTTCTCCTTATTTCTAGGTTGAATCTCTCCTTGATCAGTTTCCATCCATTATTCCTTGTGTGGCCTTCAGGTGCCTTGAGAAATAGCTTGACCCCTTCCTCTCTGCGGCAGCCCCTCAAATATTGGAAAATGGAGAAGACTGAGATGGCATGCAAGTCCTTCAAGCATAGGATTCATTCTATTGGCAGTTATGAATTATATAGACAAGCTTAAAACAAATCCAAAAACTGCCTATGGGTAATAATATTTACTGAAGGGATTAGAAAGCCGTTAGAATCTCAGGGCCTGCTGGGATTCAGGAATGAATCTTATTTTATAGAAACAACATTCAAACTTTGTCATCTGCAAAGGATCAAGACCATACGTTAACTTGCATCACAGATTTATTCAATTCCATACACAAGAATCTAGTCAGCCAAAGTTCAATACTAAATTGGTGCCAGAGAAGGGTAAATGGAATTCAAGGGGAGTTGGACTTGGATTGTTTATGGCAACGTAAGAACTCTGAACTGATGATGCATCTAACTCCACCCCCAACTCAGCTTGCTCTTCTCAAATAAAATCAAGTCAAATCAAATCAAATCAAACCTTTATTGTCAATGCACAACATGTCTACAATGAAATTGCATGAGCCTCCCTTGGTGCACCCCCCCCCCGAAATACAGACTACATCTCAATAATTCAATAAATAAAAGAAAAAGAAATCCCTAAACCCAAATAAGTAATAATTAGCACACATTCCCATATACATATATGTATATAACATTATATTATATTACACTGGTATGAACACGTTGTACATTGCGCTGGCCCTGCAAGTCTATCAAATTAAACCTAATTGTGGTGTTATGTTGCATTCAGAAGTCTGACGGCCCACAGATAAAAGCTATTTTTCAGCCTATTCGTTCAGCTGGCTATGCTTCTATATCACCTGCCCAATGGTAGGAGAGTAAAGAAGTCCTGACCAGGGTGTGAATCAGGGGTGGGTTCCACTTACTTTTACTACCAGTTCACAACGGGAGCATGCGCACATGCGCAGATCACCCATGATCATGTTGTGATGGGTGGGCGGAGCCTCCCACCAGTTTTACTACCGGTTCTATAGAACTGGACCGAAACAGGAGCAACCCACCACTGCTAAGAATCATCTCACTCTGCTAAGGCAGTGGGTCCTGGCGATTTCGTCCAGTGAGGTCAGGGGGCAGCCCATGATTTTTTGTGCTGTGCTCATCACAAACTTCTCCTACAAACTTTTTTTTCTTGTCTCCTCTTTTGAAGAGTGGGATGGCCTTCACAGGGGCAGATGTACAACTGTAGAATTAATCCTTTTATACAACCCATCAATGAAGTTTTTGGAAGTCCCGAAGATCTTTTTCTATGGATTATAAATGACCAATGACAGGTCTTTGAAATGCTGTTTGAAGTGCATTGTGTAGTTTCTTCCAAACAAATATACCTAAGATGCATTTTTTTCCTAGACATCTTCCTGATGACATTATGCCATGCGGTTTTCTCAGAAATAATAAGGAAGAGTTTTGCCCTTGCCTTTATTTCAGGATTCTATTTTTCCCCTACTGCTCAGTTCATTCTGCAAAGATTTCCTGGTGGTTTATCCAGTGTGCTTAGCTTCTGAGCCTTGTGTGCTGCCAGAAACCCATCTACTGTATTCTGGTATGTGTGAGAGATCCTCCTTCTGTATGACTCTCAGACTTTGGACTGGGGTGACATGAGAGTAGTGTTCCAATAGCTAAGGGGCTGCCACAAAGAAGTGGGAGTCAACCTATTCTCCAAAGCATTTGAAGGAAGAAAAAGAATAGAATAGAATAGAATAGAATAGAATAGAATAGAATAGAATAGAATAGAATAGAATAGAATAGAATAGAATAGAATAGAATAGAATAGAATAGAATTCTTTATTGGCCAAGTGTGATTGGACACACAAGGAATTTGTCTTTGGTGCATATGCTCCATAAAAATTGTACATAAAAATACAAGATACATTCGTCAGAAGCAATGGATGGAAACTAATCAAGGAGGGGATCAACCTAGAAATAAGGGGAAATTTCCTGACAGTTGAACCATTAACCAGTGGAATGGCTTGCCTTCAGAAGTTGTAGGTGCTCCAACACTTGAGTTTTTAAAGAAGAGATTGGAAAATCATTTGTCTGAAATGGTAATAGGGTTCCCTACCTAAGCAGAGGGTTGGACTAGAAGGCCTCCAAGGTCCCTTCAAACTCTGTTATTCTGAGATGTTTGTGGCCTCCATTTCCCCCCATATTCAGGATAATGGCAACAAATAAATACCGTATTTTTTGGACTATAAGATGCACCAAGATTTTGAAGAGGTAAACAAGAAAAAAAAGATTTTTGCCCTCCCCAGCCCCCAGGAGCACTCTTCAGGCCTCCCAAACCCTCCACGCATCATGTTTTTGCCCTCCCCAGCCCCCAGGAGCACTCTTCAGGCCTCTCAAACCCTCCACGCATCACGTTTTTGCCCTCCCCAGCCCCCAGGAGCACTCTTCAGGCCTCTCAAACCCTCCACACATCACGTTTTTGCTCTCCCCAGCCCCCAGGAGCACTCTTCAGGCCTCTCAAACCCTCCACACATCACGTTTTTGCCCTCCCCAGCCCCTAGGAGCACTCTTCAGGTCTCCCAAACCCTCTGCAGGCCCCATTTTTGCAAAAAAATGGGCCTGGTTTTGGTGAAAACGGGACACACAGGGCAGAGTTTTGGGAAGCCAAAAATGGCTGTATTCAGTGTATAAGATGCACCAACATCTCCACCCTCTTTTAGGGGGGGAAGGGAGGCAAAGTTACTCACGTCCATGGCAATTCTTAAGCCACACGTGCCTCCTGGGTGGTGCTAAATGAGTAACAGACGGACTGGTAACCAGACATCCGTGAGGATCTCCTGGCTTCACACACAATCCCACGGTCCTTTTAAGGACCTTTTAAGTACCAAAAAAAAAAAAAAAAAAAGGGGGGGGGAGTGCATTTTATACTCTGAAAAGTATGGTGAGTTAAAAATGTTCTACCAACTTTTTTCATAATTAGCCACATTTATTTTATTGATACCAATTTTCATGGCATTCTTTTTAATATGCTCTACAATTTTTTTAAAGTGTAAGGCGCCTTGAGTGCCACTTAGGTAGAAGGCAGGATATACATGTATTTACATTAAATATGATTACATTAAATATAAAGAGGAAAAAAGGTAGAGTCTTACTGAGCTGAGATTTATTCCTCGTGACTGACAGGATTGGAGACAGAGAAGAAAAAAAACCCCACTGATCTGAATTTTCATAGGTTATGCAATTTGTATCTCATGAATATTATTTGGAACCACAGTGCTTTTTCGTGCTAAAGTGTGGAGTTGCTATCTGTTGTAATGTGGTTTCAAATTCAAAAAGTGCATGCTTTATATGTTAAGGGAAAATGAATGAAATGAAAACGTACTTATGAGAGACAAATTCTTTCCCCGAAAACTGTGCCGCTCTGAGGAAAATACATGAACATTTGCATATGATAAGAACATTTTGTGCAGACTTTCCTTTGCTGAAATTTTAAACAGATGGGCAAGCAGGTATGAAAGAGACACTCACTTGGGAAAAAGAAAAAATGGAAACAGAAGTAGATCCAGCCATCTTTGTAAAAGATTCATGATTCTCTTTTCCACAGGGGGTTTCTCCTATCCTTTTGGGATGATTGGTGGCATATTCTTTTCTTTTTAAAAAAAAAACAAAACTCTGATAACTAGGAATACGAACGACTGTCAATATTGATATATATGTTGATGAGAATAAATAAATAGCTATACCTTTACATTCATTTACTCATGTTCTGCAAACATGGTAACAAAACAAGCCAACAAAACTGTGTATAGTCAAGGCTATGGTTTTCCCAGTTGAAATGTATGACTGTGAAAGTTGGACCATAAGGAAGGCTGAGCATCAAAGAATTGAGGCCTTTGAACTATGGTGCTGGAGAAGACTCCTGCGAGTCCCTTGGACTGCAAGGCAATCAAACCGGTCAGTCCTAAAGGAGATCAACCCTGACTGCTCTTTAGAAGGCCAGATTCTGAAGAAACTCAAATACTTTGGCCACCTAGTGAGAACGAAGGACTTACCTCGTCATTATTGGAAAGAGGATTCGGCTTTGTGCTGTTGGGGAAGCCTAGGTCAGAACACTAATTTTTATAAATAACTCAAGGGAGCAAACATACCTCACACTCCTTCCTCTTTCTATTTTCCCTACAACAGGAATCCTATGAGGTAGATTGAGGCAGAGAGACTGCCCCAAAGTTATCTAGCTGTTGCCGTTCATGCTTAAACTGGGTTTAGAACTCGGAGGCTCTGGGTAATTAACCAAAGTCACCCAACTGCCTTTCATTCCTAAGGCAGGAGTAGAACTCATGGTCTTCCAATTTCTAGACTTGATTGGCATATTTATCCACGGTGGTGGGTTTCAAAAATGTTTACTACTGGTTTTGTGGGTGTGGCTTGGTGGGTTTGGCGTGACTTGGTGGGCGTGGCTTGGTGGGCATGGCAGGGGAAGGATACTGTAAAATCTCCATTCCCATCCCATTCTGGGGGAAGAATACTGCAAAATCCCCATTTCCTCCCGATCAGCTGGGACTCGGGAGGCAGAGAATAGATGGGGGTGGGGCCAGTCAGAATTTTTACTACTGGTTCTCTGAACTACTCCAAATTTCTGCTACTGGTTCTCCAGAACTGATGAGAACCTGCTGAAACCCACCTCTGTTTATCCATCTACCGGCATTTGTCCATTATTATTATTATTATTATTTTATTAATAAGGACTAGAGTTAAGATTGCTATTCTATGACTTCACTTTTGGCCAAAGTCCAGCTGCCCAGGCTCCATTTATGGTACCTGCTCTTTCAAATATAATGCCTAACAGCTGTTCAATTCCCACCCCTACCGGTAAAATTGAATTGTTCTTTCTGTTCTTGTTGCAGTGTTAAGCTACATGGTAACTGTAGGGAAATGTTATTCTAAATCAAATGTGGTTTTGGAATAGGGACAAAGGACAAAGATAATGGAGGAAAGGGCAGTTAACTTTAAAAATAAATAAAATTTATTTTATTTAAAACAAAGGTTATTTTAAAAAATGCTTATGGGTAAACAATTGCTCAAGTTATGAATGTATTGTTCGATAGAACATTAGTAAAAGATATCAAGCAGAATGTGTTAGGTGGGATTCATGATTTAAAAAAGAAATATGAACTTTATGAAAAAAATATTGATTATATTATTGATTATTAGTATTTAAAAAGTAGGGGGAAAATGCCACACCTAAATATAATAAAGTCTGGAAAATTCTAGCCGTTGAAGTCCATACATCTGAAAGATGGATATCTAAATGTTGGTATTTATCTTGCTATATAAAATATATATATGTGGAAGCTATCTTAAATAATTTTTATATGTTTTGCAGAACCTCTGAAAGGATTTTATTTCAAGGGTTGTTTATACACAAAACTGCATTCTGTCCACTCAAAAGACCTACATTTTCCCTCATGCCATCACTCTGCTGAACACCTAATTCCCTCAGTACTGTGTTATTTCTACATGTTATTTACCATGTAGTAGAGCTGCATTACTATCGTCCTTCTCATCTTTTCTACTACCTTCTCCTATTGGTATCTTATAATTGTATAATTTTGTGGTTTGTATGTACACTGAGAGCTTATGCACCAGAGACAAATTCCTTATGTGTCCCATCACACTTGGCCAATAAAGAATATTTCTATTCTATTCTATTCTATTCTATTCTATTCTATTCTATTCTATTCTATTCTATTCTATTCTATTCTATTTCTATTTCTATTTCTATTTCTATTGTATTGTATTCTTCTCACTGTCATACCTTGGAATCTTCAAGTGTGACCCAATGAAGATATGTGAAAAGCAGAATTACTTGGAACAAAAACTTTTGTTAAAAATGTGCACTATCATCTAGAGAAATGACTTATTGTCCTTTCTTTTGTAAGTCTTGTACAATATTGAATATATAAGTAGTATACTCATTATCAGAGCCAGTTTGGTGTAGTGGTTAAGGCATCAGGCTAGAAGCTTGGAGACTGTGAGATCTAGTCCTACCTTAAGACACAAAGCCAGCTAAATTACCTTGAGCCAATCATTTTCTCTCAGCCCTGGGAAAGAGGTTAAGGGCAAGCCACTTCTGAAAATCCTTGCTATAAAAATTGCAGGGACTTGTCCAGGCCATCTCTGAGAAACAAACAAAACTGAACAGAATAAAATTTTAAAAATTCATCAGTGCTCACTAAATGTACTTCAAAACATAGACATCCTCTATGTCTATGTCTATGTCTATGTCTATGTCTATGTCTATGTCTATGTCTATGTCTATGTCTATGTCTATGTCTATACCGCTGCAAACTCGATTGCAGAAAACACATCTTCAGCAACAGAGTGGTCAGTGCCTTTAATGCACTACCTGACTCTGTGGTTTCTTCCCCAAACCCCCAAAACTTTAACCTTAGACTGTCTACTGTTGACCTCACCCCCTTCCTAAGAGGTCTGTAAGGGGCGTGCATAAGTGCACCAGCGTGCCTACAGTCCCTGTCCTACTGTCCCCATTTATTTGTCCCCATTTCCTGTGTTCATATCCATGTTTATATTTATACCTGTTATCTTGTACATGTTTGAGAAAATAAATACATACATAAATAACATAAATAAATCCTCCTTACAGAGAATCTTTTTTTTCTTTCATAAACAAATCCTTATTTTTTTTTTAACAATTCTGTCACCAAATACTAAAAAAACAATAATATGATCTTCCAAATGTTGAGAAAGTTGCCTTATGGAATAACAAATGCAGAGTGAAACCAGGTTTCTCACTTTATTTCCCCCTCCCCCCCACACACACCAACATGTCTGGCACCTTTTCTCTCATTTTCTAATTCAGATGAGACTTCCTCCTCAATATTCTGACAAACGTTCTCCTTTTAATAAAATACGGGGTTAACCCACATTCTTTCCACTACCCATTTAAGAACCAACTTTATTGATACTTCTTTTCTGTGTTGGATGACATAAAAAAAATGGAAATTCTTCGTTAAGTCAGTCTCAAAAGCAGGAGTCTGGCACCATCTTTTCTGACTAACACATTTTATTTAAAGACTTGATAAAAGTTGTTAGATTGAAATAGGTGCTACCAAACTCCTCCTGATTCCCCCCCCCATACACTATAGATCAGCATGGCCAGGGGTTCTACTAACCTTTACTACCGGTTCATAGTGGGGCCGCACGCACGCACTTGCTTTGCGTGCGCACACTCTTCTGGGCACACGCAGAAGCACTTTGGTGACCTCGGGGTCAGTGGGCGGAGCCTCCCGCCGGTTTTACTACCGATTCTATAAAACCGGTGTGAACCGGGGACAACCCACCACTGAGCATGGCTCTCCCCTTATTAAGTCAGGTTCAACTCCTGAACACTTTATAGATATTGCATTCTGGGTAATAATATGAAAAGACATAATCCTTCCTTCTCTTGGGATGTTGGTGTCAGCGTTCCAAATTAGGCTCTCTTCCAGCGCTGACATAACAAGATGAACTTTTACCTAGTTTTGTATGTACAGATAGTGTTTCCTGGGAGATAGCACCGAAACCTGACAGTTGGTTTGATTTCCTAGATTAAACTATTGTTTTGGGGTGATCTAGTGGTCCCTCATCTGGGTACTGATCAGAACAGTCCCTGTTTAGCTTTCTTTCTTTCTTTCTTTCTTTCTTTCTTTCTTTCTTTCTTTCTTTCTTTCTTTCTTTCTTTCTTTCTTTCTTTCTTTCTTTCTTTCTTTCTTTCTCCCAATAATCAGTTAAGTACAGCAGTCATAACCCAACAGAAAAACCTACATTTTAAAAATTATATTGGGAAGAATCCTTGTAGAGGAGCAATAGCAATGAAACTAGACCAGTTTCAAAATCCATCCATGGCTTTCAAACATAACACATTCAGGGGTGGGCTGCTGAGGGTTCACAGGGGTTCGGGAGAACCTCTAGCTAAGATTCTGTGCAGTTCGGAGAACCCTCAAATCCCACTCCTGGCTGGCCCTGCCCACCCCATCCCGCCCCTCCCAGGAGTCCCCACGTGGCCCATTTTGGATGCAGGTAAGTACAGGGCACACACAGAGGCTCAGAGAAGGTGAAAAATGGGCCTACCAGAAATTTGGGAAGGCCAGAAACGGGTCTGTTTCCAGCCTCCAGAAGGCCTCCAGAGCCTTGGGAGGCCGTTTTCACCCTCCCGGAGGCTCAAAGAAAGCCCCTGGAGCCTGGGGAGGGCAAAAACATTCCGTCCTCCATGGTGCAGGAGGCCAACTAGGCCACGCCCACCATGGTCATGCCCACCCAGCAACCGGGCAGAGAACCCCTTGCTAAAATTTTTGAAGCCCACCCCTGAACACATTGTCATCTTGCAGGTTTCTAAAATATGATTTTTCCCAAGTTGGAGTGTGGAATTCAGAGTCCGCTCAATGAAGGAGAATATTTGTAGCTCAGGGTTGAAATGTTGGGGTCTTTAGTGCTCTCTGAGCCTGGCTGTTTTGCTGCAGGCGTTTCACCAGCACTAATGATGTTACCTACTTTGGGTAATGAAATGTCTGCAAGAAAGCAACCAAGCTCTGAGAGCACCAAATAATTTGTTCGGCTCAGGAGCCCCTAAAGTGCATTACAGCAGACCAATTAAAAACAAAAGGAAAAAAAAAGGCATCTCGTTGATTTAAGATTTTTATAACGTAACAAATAATGTATCAGGCATTATCTTTTTTTAATATAATAGTTACTGACTATACTTCAGTATTGTATCACAGGAAGAAATATCCAACTGGTTCAGCTCCAAGCTGGGAGAATGAAACTGGAAACATGGAGGCTGATTGGAAAGATGGTTTATTGATGAAGCAGAACTATATGGGTTTGTGGTTCTGGGCAGCTGACAAAACGGAGTTGAGAGTGGGATTTTTAAAATACATTATTTGACTTTGCACTTGAGCTTCCTGTTCCTGTGCAAGTACATGTATTCTATTGGCTGTTGTCAGATTCCTATGCAGTCATGTAGGGGTTATGTAGGGGTCATAGCTGGCTCTATAGGCAAAAGATGAAATGCAAATCTTAGGTGCTTGTCTGAGCTAATTTGGTTGAAGTTTGGACTGCTTTGGGGTGATGTAATGAAGGGGCTTATGTTCTCAAAGGGTGTTGGGCAATTTCTATTGTGGTTTAACAGCTTTCGTCCTGTTTTGGATCTTGAATGAAGGGTCTGCTTCTAATCCTACCATTCTGCCTTTGTTCAGACTTTGCTGCAGGAAGTTTCAAAATATCCTGTCTTGAATGGATCCACCAAATCTGCATTTCTAAAAGGTGCCTCCTCGGTTTCTGCTTAGCGGCAGGGAGACTGTGGCTGCTTCCTGCCTCTAAAAAAACACATTTCTCCATTTCTCATCTAGGGAAATATAATATTCTGACTTTTTTAAATATTCCTAAAAATATTTCATTCTTCTAGGAAGTGGGGGTGCTTCCCACAATACAATGTCTTCACTACCATGGTTTGCTGAATAAACCTCAACGGGTTAGATTCACTGTAAACCTTGTAAATCAGAGGTACATGAAAAGGTTTTTCTTTGCCTCTACCCATCCCAACTGTTCCATCCAATGGCATATCTAGGGGATTGAAATAGTCCAAACAGCAACTGTAATAATGTGATTTCTCTTGCCTGTGTAAGGCACATAAAAATGGCCAAGGTCTCAACTGCACAATTGTGATATCTACTCGTTTTTATACCTCATCTCCATGACCCTGGTTACAAAAACAAGAACAACAACACACACACACATCAGGATAACCTTGATGAAATAGATTAAATTCAAAATTGTAGTCAGGACCAGCGAAAACGACACTCTGCTAATACTCAGAAGCTTCTTTTAGCCTTCTGATCCAGGAAAGCTACTCAGATCCAGCAGTTCAAGAGGAGAATTCTGCACCTATTTTATTATGGGGTCTTATTATGGGGAAAACGATATTAATATAAAATTATATAAAGCTATACCTGAATCAAGACTATGGAATCCTTGATGCTCTCTGAGCTTGGATTTTGCTCAAGAGAAGCCACTTTTACATGCCATTCAAGTGACAGTAATAAAGCTAAGAAGGAGATAAAAAGACCAGAACACATCTCCTTCAGCAAACAACACTCAGATAACCAGGGATTGCACCAGACAAAAAAACAAAACAAAAAAAAAAAACAATACCCAAATTAAAGAAATACCAAGGAGGAAACCACACCTTCAACAATCCTGGTAGGGAAAACTAATGTATACTGCTCAAAAAAATAAAGGGAACACAAGCAGAAGACATCCGAGATCTGAGTAAATGTAATAGCCTTATTAAATACTTTGTTCTTTACATACAGTAGTTTATACACTGCTCAAACAACTAAAGGGAACACAAAACTACTGTATGTAATGAACAAAGTATTTAATAAGGCTATTTCATTCATTCAGATCTCGGATGTCTTCTGCTTGTGTTCCCTTTATTTTTTTGAGCAGTGTATATTGAACAGGTAGCAAACCCACTCTCACTTGCACTGATGATGCTACCTAGTTGGGTAATGAAACATCTGCACTTTTGTTTGGTTTATTTCATGGAGGATGTGTGTGGTGGCGGGGACATCATGTAGCATTCTCTGCAGTGGTGGGATTCAAATAATTTAGCAACCAGTTCTCTGCCCTAATGACCAGCTGGGTAAACATGGCTCGGTGGTCATGTGACCGTGTGGGCGTGGCCAACTCAACGTCACTCACGTCGATGGGCGCTTCACCTTAGCAGTTACAATGTAATAAGGGTTAACCGGAGAGGCATTTTCTGTAAGCAGGGCAATACAGATTAGGCTAGAAACAACACCAGAATGTTTCCTTCCTGCCTTCCTTACAGGATTACCACTGTAAAGTGGAAAAAAACAAAATAAGATCTCTTCTCCAAACTGCTTAGAAAGTTAACAACCGGTTCTCCTGAATAAGTGCGAACTGGCTGAATCCCACCACTGATTCTCTGTCTGTAACACCAAACAAGATAATATTGCTTCCCCCCCCTTAACACAACTGAACTCCTCCCAAAGTCCAGAATGTATTACATCTCAGCATGAAAAACATAGTTGTGATGAGTGCAGACGTTCCTACACAATGCAGCCTTAAACCAAGGCCAAACAACAGAATTAGAAAAGCAAGTATATTAAACCAAGAATATCACCTTGACCATTGTAAAATATGGGTCGCTAGAGAGGGAGAAGGGAGAAACACACAAACTCACACACCTCCACACAATGCCACTTTTCTTTCAAAAGAAAAAAAACCCCACATTTTTACAAATTGCAGGAGCAATAACCCTTATTTCACTTCTTCTTGACCTGGATTTTGATCCTTTAATCGTATGTCAGAACAAAACACTCAATGGTCATCTTTCATCAAACATATGAAGAGTCTAGATATCTTAAGAGCTTTTGTTCTTTGGTAAAAAGGAGTCTAAAGATAATTCTGACATTTTCTTTCTGATGACTTCTCTAATAACATTGGATGATTCACAGAAAGACAAGTAGACTGACCAAAGAGAGGTCCCAATTGGAGTTTCAACTTCATGTTGAAAGGGCACCCGATGCGCGAGAGCAAAATTCATTAACTATCTTCTCTTAATCTTTGTCCAACATTTTCTGTTTATTCCTTTTAAGAGCCAGAATTTTGCACAAAAACAACCCAATAAACCCTGTTATCTCCAAGCCAATCTCACTGAAAATTAATTTGATGAATGAGATTAATTGAATATCATCTGCTTTTCTGAAGACCAAAGCAGATCACAAAAGCTATGAGCCGCTTGATTTATTTTCTAAATGATTCACATGTAAATTTTGGCCAGTAGTGGCCAAAATCGTGGAAACCTTTTGGGAAAACTGTATTTTCTAAAACTAGCTAATAATACCACTTTTTTTGAGTAGGACCATAAAATTATATATCAATGGAAAGAGAATTTAATCAAGAATGTAATGCAATAACTTTTATGAAGGGTTTGCTATTAGAACAATAGTTACAGTGTAAAGAAGAAAAGTGAAACACGTAGAAAAAACGAGATATACAAAAATTATCACCATGTCAGTTAATACTTTGTTGGGTAACTTTTAGCTTGAATTACGGCCTTACAATGTCTTCCCATGGAGTGAACCAAGTCTTTTAGTTCTGCAGCTGTGATAATGTGAAACCAAGATTGAATGATTGCTTCTATTAACTGGGTTTTATTGCTGGGTCGCTTCTGACTAACAAGTTTCTTTTGTTGGCTCCATAGATTTTCAATTGGATTAAGGTCTGGGCTATTCCCAGGCCATTCCAGCAGTGGAATATGATTATCTTGAAACTCCTCCCCCCCCCAAAAAAAAGTGGTGTTATTAGCCATCAAACCTCAAAAATACACTTTTCCCAAAAGGTTTCCACAATTTTGGTTGCTACTGTATGTGGCTGTACTTTGAAGATGATCCCCTACTCCTACTTCATAAAAGAGTTTACTTATGAAGCAAACGAACGGACTAGAAACAAAGTCACTATCTAGGCAATTACTTGGAATGGCAGCCCATTAAGTCCCGTTTTAGTTCATTAATTGGATGTCTTCTCAGTGATGGATGAAATTCAAATAAATGGGCATGTAACGAAACCTTCCACAAAGGTGTATTTGGGGAAATAAATAAATTAATCCAAGAACGATGAGGTAATTATCAGCTAAAGTGACTGTTTATAACAATAACACACCGAACTGCATTTTTTCGTTAGGTAAATCATTCCTCTCCTGTTGTGGAGTGGTGAGGGAGATAACTTGAAGAGCCTCGGGATAATCAGAATAGGAAGAAGATCAGAGGTGGTATTCAGCCAGTTCTGTCTGGTTCTGGCGAATCGGTAGCGGAAATTTTGAGTAGTTCGGACAGTGGTGAAATCCAAATTTTTTTACTACCGGTTCTGTATGCATGGCTTGGTGGGCGTGGTGTGGTGTGGTGTGGCTTGGTGGGCGTGGCAGGGCAAGGATACTACAAAATCTCCATTCCCACCCCACTCTAATAATATCATTATTAGGCAGAATCGCGGCAATAAAAATGATCATATTACCCAAGTTATTGTATCTATTCCGAACGGTCCCTGTTAAATTAGATAAAAAATTCTTTCTGGAGCTCAATAGCATCATCAGGAAATTTATTTGGGAGGGAAAGAAACCAAGGATAGCAATTAGGAATTTACAGGACAAGAAGGAAAGAGGGGGTTTCGGATTACCTAAATGGGAGTTATATCAAAAAGCTGCAAACCTAGTATGGCTGAAAGAATGGGCAACCCTAAGAAATAAAAGACTGTTAACTCTAGAAGGGTATGATCTCCAGAAGGGTTGGCATGCATATCTCTGGGATACTGGGAAGAAGATAAAAACTTACTTCCATAGACATAAAATAAGGGAGATCTTGATACAAATATGGGGAGAGATGAGACAGAAGCACTATAGGAAAATTCCGAGATGGCTTTCCACCATGGAGGCTATAATATATCCAAATGTATTAGAAATGGGTAAAACGTTCAGATACAATGAATTATTAGATGAGGGAGGGAACCTTAAAACAAGGGAAGAATTGATGGAACAAGGTATTTCTATAGACTGGTGGCCATATAACCAAATTAAATCCAGATATAAAAAAGATAAGGAGGAATTTGGCATTGAAATGAGCATAAATGGATTTGATAAGATATGGATGGGTACGGACGACAAAATTTTAGCTAAATTATATAATTACTTATTGGAGTACGATATGGCAGAGGAAGTAGTTAAAGAACCGATGTTAGCATGGGCCAAAAATATAGGACAGAATATAAATTTGAACGAATGGGATTCAATATGGAATAATAACCTTAAAATGACAAAGGCGACGGCTTATAAGGAAAACCAATACAAGCTGTTTTATAGATGGCATATGGCCCCAGCCAGGATAGCGAAGATCTACCCCAATTCGAGCCCTAAATGTTGGAAATGTGACCATCAGCAGGGTACTTTTTATCATTGCTGGTGGACATGTAATCAGGCACAAAAATTCTGGAGGATGATATGGGTGTGGATTAGAGAAATAATAAAAGAAAATTTTGATTTTGACCCAAAAGCTTTTCTCCTGGGAATTTTGAAAACTGAATATGCAAAAAAGAAAAAGTATTTAATTATACATATTCTGACAGCCGCTAGAATTTCCTTTGCCCAGTATTGGAAAGAAAAACAAATACCACCTCAAGAACATGTTATTGGAAAAATATTGGAGTGCGCCGAAATGAACAAATTGACTTCAGAAATTAATGACAGAGAAGATTCAGAATTTTATAGCGTGTGGGACATGTGGTACGAATGGATGGGGGAAAGAAATAAAGAAGGTAATAGAGATTAAATTTTAACTAATTAACAAAATCTATATGAATAGTATTAGATTTAGTCTTAGGGAGTTGAGCACTATTATTTTTAAGTGTTTGAAATTAAATCTAGCTTCAAGAAACAATATCAACAAAAGACAAGCAATAATGTATGTAGATGTATATATGTATATAACTGCACCAATGAACCGAAAATGTACCGATTGTATCACTATATGTTATAATAAAATCAAATTAAAAAAAAAAAAAAGTCCCGTTTTAGTTCATTAATTGGATGTCTTCTCAGTGATGGATGAAATTCAAATAAATGGGCATGTAACGAAACCTTCCACAAAGGTGTATTTGGGGAAATAAATAAATTAATCCAAGAACGACGAGGTAATTATCAGCTAAAGTGACTGTTTATAACAATAACACACCGAACTGCATTTTTTCGTTAGGTAAATCATTCCTCTCCTGTTGTGGAGTGGTGAGGGAGATAGCTTGAAGAGCCTCAGGATAATCAGAATAGGAAGAAGATCAGAGGTGGTATTCAGCCGGTTCTCTCTGGTTCTGGCGAATCGGTAGCGGAAATTTTGAGTAGTTCGGACAGTGGTGAAATCCAAATTTTTTTTACTACCGGTTCTGTAGGCATGGCTTGGTGGGCGTGGTGTGGTGTGGCTTGGTGGGCGTGGCAGGGGAAGGATACTACAAAATCTCCATTCCCACCCCACTCTGGGGCCATCCAGAGGTGGTATTTGCCGGTTCTCAGAACTACTCAAAATTTCCGCTACCAGTTCTCAAGAACCTGTCAGAACCTTCTGGATTTGACCCCTGAGTTCAGAGAACTGGCAAATACCACTTTGGGCTGTCCCCACCGCTGATCTATTCGCTGCCTCCCGAGCAAAGGTGAGATTCACTTACCTTCCCTACTGGTTCACAAATGTGGGGTGGAAATGGAGATTTTATAGTATCCTTCCCCCTAGAGTGGGGTGGAAATGGAGATTTTACAGTATCCTCCTCCTGCTACACCCACCAAGCCATGCCCACCAAGCCATGCCCACAAAACCGGTAGTAAAAAAAATTTGAATCCCACCACTGATAGAAGATGCTTTCCAATGAATGTAAATACATATGTTCCCAGGTTCATATTGCAGGATTCAATCTGAGTTGGTTACCAGGACCAAAGGTTTATTCCTCCAAGCTATTGGGCTCATGCTGGAGCACATCAACTTCTCTCTCTCCAAAATATGTGCACTGGGCTGTTATACACTTATGGTTCCTGGTTGTGTGTGTAGCTTTTAGATGTTAAATTAGGGTGTTGATGGCTGACTGTTAAGTCATTACTTAACAGTCATTGATGTTTTGCTTAAGTCATTTATTTGTTGCTTCCTGTGTCCTTGGCTCCTAAGTATCTGATAGATACCTTCAAGGCAGTCTTTTTGTCAGGTTTGCTGGAATAATGTCAGGTTTCCAAGTGATGAAACCCATTCAAAAAAGAAATAGGCAAAGTCCACCTTCCAAAACAAATTTCTTTTTATTTAGGTAGGCGTCAAATTGGCAAAGTCTGTTGTAACTCCAGATCTGACACAAACCGGAATTACACCACATAATATTGTAAATTAGAAACATCCCTGAGAAATCACCTTCTCCAATAAACACTCCATCCACATTTACCTGTGTCTTCAAACTCCATCTTCCATTCTCACCAGGAGCAGCCTCTGTTCCCATGGGGAAAAAAGCCAAAACAATCCTCACTATCTATTCATGCCTTCCTCCCACCTTAAGAATGTGGTGACCCCGAAACACCCCCCCCCCCTTACATAGTAAGTAGAAAGAAAAAGGAATAAATGAGTATAATAGAGAGCTAAGTAAAATGGCTACACATATGTCAAATTTGGGGTCGACACTTTTCTTCTGGTGACTTCCTGTACAGGTCCCTGCAGGGTTCTTGCCAAGACTTCAGTAGTGGTTTGTCATGACCTCCTTCCTAGGGCTGAGAAAGGATGACTGTCCTAGCATGCTTTGTTTCTGTAGAAAGTTAGCACCCACCCCCTCTCCTAGAAGAATGAAATATTTTGAGAAATATTAAAAAGGCAGGAGAAAATATTTCCCCTAGAAGAGAAATAAAAATCCTAAGGGAGACAGAAACTCAGAGCTCCAGCTTCCTGCAACCAAGCAGATACTAAGCTGAGGGCAGCTTTTAGAAATTCAGATTTGGTAATCCATTACTCCCTGCAGCAAGGTCTGAACAAAGATAGGATTAGCCCTCAGCTATAGTAGGAATTGCCCAACACCCTTTCAGAACACAAGCTCCTTCATCGCATCATCTCTGTTGCACCACCCTCTCCAAACTTCAATCAAACCCGGAAGCTCAGACAACCTCAGCTATGACCCCTACATAACCCCTACATGGCCCCATGGGAGTCTGAGAACAGCCAATAGAATGCATGTTCTTGCACAGGAACAGGAAGCTCAAGTACAAAGCCCAAGAGAAGGTATAAAACCCCCTCACTCTCAACTCCATGTGGTCAGCTACCCAGAATCACATATGCTTGGTGGTTCTGCTTCAACATTAAACCAACTTTCCAATCAGCCTCCGTGTTTCCAGTGTCTTTCTCCCGACTTGGAACTGAACCAGATGGATATTTCTTCTGACATATCTAAGGTGGGACCAGAACTCAAAATCTCCTGGTTTCTAGCCTGATGCCTTAACTACTATACCAAACTAGCTCTACATAATATCTGTTTACCAGAACTAACAACATTGTTTAACACAGTGATTTACAGTCTTCTAAAATGCTTTCCTCAGATTTTTTTTTTTTTTTTACCTGAGCAAGCTAGGACTGTTTCTAAACAAAGCAATAAGTTGTAAGGTCTTACATTTTTTTTTAATCTTCTAAGAATACCATAGGTTATTTGTGGAACCCACATAACTGATTTTTGGAAACTAATTTTATATCTGTGAATAGCACTTCCCTTTTGTGGCATGACAAACTGCTTCCTTGTTTTTAAATTTAAAGCTTAATAAAATTGGATGGGTCATGGAAGTTTCAAACACTCCACTGGTCACACAGAGCTCTATCAATGGACAGCCCTTCCATCAGAAATAGTGAATAGCGAGCCCATATGACGAAACAATGAGCAGGTTGATTATTCTGTATTGAAAGCGAGGGGAAAACATTCAAACAATTCTTTTTTCCAATAATAGTCCAGCAGTAAAGATTTCTATATTTTATTTATTTTTATTTATTTTATTTATGTAATTTATATGCCGTCCTTCTCTCGAAGGACTCAGGGCGGCTTACAAAGAATGGAACAAAAATTACATGAACATTAAAAATCCAATTAAAAATTGATTAAAATTATTTAAAATCACCCCTGCGGATCAGCCCATTTGATGAAAGAGCCACGTCTTCAATTCGCGGCGGAAGGAGAGGAGGTCAGGGGCTGTTCTAAGGCTGGTGGGCAGCCCATTCCAGAGGGTCGGCGCTCCCACAGAGAACGCTCTCCCCCTAGGGTCCACCAGCCGACATTGTCTGGCTGATGGCACCTTGAGGAGGCCCGCTCTATGGGAGCGCACAGGATGATGGGAGGATGGCAGGAGATGATCCTACAAGTACCCCGGGCCTAAGCCACGTAGGGCTTTATAGGTGAGCACCAGCACCTTGAAACGGACCCGAAGGACCACCGGTAGTCAGTGCAGTTCGCGCAGGAGAGCTGTTTTATCAAAAGGTAAGCACAGGTTCAGCGCAGAGCTGCAGTTATAGTTCTGTAAGCTGATTTATATGTAATAGTAATATTAGTTAGTTAACTTTATTAGCTTTGGGAATATTTTTGTTGGTCAGATTCCAATACAAGTATTGCATCTATTTCTGGGCACCACAATCAGGAGCTTCTAGGACCGTGATGGCAAACCTATGGCACGCGTGCCACAGGTGGCATGCGTAGCCATATCGGTGGGCATGCGAGCTCAGCTCCAGCATGCATGCACATGCTGGCCAGCTGATTTTTGAGCCTTCTGGGTCCACCAGAAGTAGGGAAACAGGCTGTTTCCTGCCTCTGGAGGGCCTCAGGGCGTGGTGGGGAAGGCCCATTTTTCTCTCTCCCCAGGCTCCAGAGCCTTTTTAGGAGTCTGGGGAGGGCAGAAATGGCCTTCCCCAACCCCTGGAGGCCCTCCAGAGGCCGAAAATGGCCTGTTTGCCAACTTCCAGTCCCACCAGAAGTTGGCAAACGGGCTGTTTTCGGCCTCCGGAGGGCCTCTGGGGGGGTGGGGAAGGCCGTTTTTGCCCTCCCCAGACTCCTAGAAAGGCTCTGGAGCCTGGGGAAACAGAAAAACAGGCCCACCAGGCCATCACGTGCCAGGAGCAGGGGGGAGCGGGGGGTCGTGTGTGCATGCACGGGGGTGTGGCACATAGAATTATGGGTGTGGGCACACAGGCGCGCAACCCTCCCATGCTCCCCCCCTTCCTGGCACGTGATGGCAAAAAGGTTAGCTATCACTGCTCTAGGAGATGACCAAGCTGAGCCTGAGGAAGGGGTCAAACACGTCATCAGTCAAAAGTCCCTTCATGCCCACAAGAGATCTAAGTTCAGCCCATCTGGAATTCTATTGACTCTATTGCTATTGAATCTATTGCTAAATTGCTTTGTTGCTAAGTTGCTTTGATAGGAACTAGTTCAGATACTTGTAGAGAGCTTTAGCATACACTAAATCTACATATTCATCTGAACTGCCTGAACTCTTGATTTCCTGAGCTTCACAGTTTCTATATGTGAACAAAAAATTAAAATGAAAAAGATGGTACAAGTCTTGGCTGAATTTGGCTAATGAAACTCATAAAAATATAAGGAATACATTTGGAGGGATCGATGCCATATCTATAGCATTTGGATATTTAAGTACAAGTGCAACACTTTTTTTTTATTTTGGTATCTCAGGTAGTCAAAGTGTGATGAGTAATTTTAGAAAATGCATTGCTTGCTGAAGTTCAAAACTGGTGCTGCAAACATTTTCATTTCCACGACTTTTGGTGACAGCTCAAAGCATTCAAACGCTCGTCTAGCCTACTTCCCATAATTATGTCTATCATCGTACACAAACATCTCTTACTAAGTAGAAAGTTACCAGGATCCTCACACATAGAACAGTTAGTAAGAATGCAGGTAGCTATAGTAACAGCATGCACTATTCTAATCGTGTATTTTCTGATAATGGGCTTGATAATGAAATAGTGTTTGAAGCTCAGTCACACCCAGTGATAGCTTTTTCCACAATAAATGACCAAGCCTTACAGCTGGTTGCATACATTCCTATTCCTTCTAAAATATGACAAACCAGAGATGCTATAACATTATTATAGATCAGAAATTATTTTCCCTTGTGTTATTTGGTGTATAATTAAAATATTTTCAAGATATATTAAGTAATAAAAATATCTATGTATTTTATAAATATTCCCTGTGGTCTAAAGATGATATACTGGAAAAGGACTGTGGATTTGCAAATAATTTAACAACCAGTTCTCTGTCCTAATGACCAGCTAGGTAGGTGTGACTTGGTGGACATGTGATAATGCGGGCATGGCCAACTCAACGTTACATCGAAGGGTGCTTCGTCTTAGCTGTTACAATGTAATAAGGGTTAACCAGAGAGGCAGTTTCTGTAAGCAGGGCAATAAAGATTAGGCTAGAAACAACACCAGAATGCTTCCTTCATGCCTTCCTTACAGGATTAGCCCTGGAAAAAAACAAAATAAGATTTCTTCCAACAACCGGTTCTCTGAACTGCTTAGAAAGTTAACAACCGATTCTCCGAAATAGGTGCGAACTGGCTGAATTCCACCACTGGTTCTGTCTGTCATCTAAGAGTCTGTCATCTGCACCTCTATAACTGTCTGGTTGGGTCCTGCAGCCCAACAAGACAGACACAGACATCAGAGGATAATTAGAACTGCAGAAAAAACAATTGCTACCAACCTGCCTTCCATGGAGCACCTGTATACTGCACGAGTCAAAAAGAGGGTTGTGAAAATATTTACAGACCCCTCGCATCCTGGACATAAACTGTTTCAACTCCTACCCTCAAAACGACACTATAGAGCACTGCACACCAGGACAACTAGGCACAAGAACAGTTTTTTCCTGAACGCCATCACTCTGCTAAACAAAAATTCCCTCAACACTGTCAAACTAGTTACTAAGTCTGCATTACTATTAATCTTCTCATCGTTCCTATCACCCATCTCCTTCCACTTATGACAGTATGACTGTAACCTTGTTGCTGGTATCCTTACAATTTATATTGACTGTTTCCTAGTATGATTTGATTGCTTAATTGTTCCCTATGACTATCATTAAGTGTTGTACCTTATGATTCTTGATGAATGTATCTTTTCTTTTATGTACACCGAGAGCATATGCACCAAGACAAATTCCTTGTGTGTCCAATCACACTTGGCCAATAAAAAAATCTATTCTATTCTATTCTATTCTATTCTATTCTATTCTATTCTATTCTATTCTATTCTATTCTATTCTATTCTATTCTATTCTATTCTATTCTATTCACATTGACTTGATGACATATAATCAATGAATGGTCTAGATCAGTGATGGCGAACCTTTTTGGCAGAGTGCCGAAAAGGGAGTGCATGCACACACATGCGGCACTGAGTGCTGAAAAATGAACACTTGGCCGCGATCAAGAAGAGGAGTTGCCCAGGGGGCATGTGTGCCCAAAACATTAACTTCCGGTTTCCGGCACCCACATGGGCACAGGCCAGCAAGTCTTCCGGTTACTACCACACATATGCACCTGCCAATCAGCTGGCCGGCACACATGCACATGCTGGAAAACAGAAGACCGGCTCTTCCGGTTTCCGGCACAGAAACCCGGAAGAGGAACGGCTGATGCCGCGTGTGCCAGGTGAAATGGCTCCACATGCCACTTTGGGCATGCATGCCATAGGTTCGCCATCACGGGTCTAGATGATTGATGATGTTGGTGGTGATGATGATGGTGATGATGGTTTGAAATCAATGATGCAGTGCCTTGATGTCTTCATACATAGGAATAGTCATTGATGATGTGTATGTGGGGAAAAGCTTATCCAATATATTTTGTCTTGGTCAGATTTCAACACACGTATTGCGTCTGTTTCTGAGCACCCCAGTTAAGGAAGCATATATTATTCAGGCAAATAAACCAGTTTAGAAAGCAGCAGTGATGAAGTAGGCCTAAAACGAAAAACTGAGGGAACAAAGCAAGTGCACACCCTTGAGAAAACATGGCTGAGAAAAGAGATGATCACTTTGGGATGGGTTTTTTTTTTCCAGGTACTTGAAAGGTTGATCAGAGCTGCTCAGTTTTATTCCAGAATGCAAAATACGTAGAATAATGGTCTCAAAGTACTGAATGTCCCAAAAATAAAACTTGTTTGACAACGGAACCTGAGAAATGTAGGAAATCGTTGGCTGGTTGTTGTGAAATTTTGCCTACTTCAATACTAGCACTGTATTCCTCTGAACGGAGAGCTCTGATGTCATGCCTAGGATTGTTTGAGTGTCTCCCAGGTTAGGTGTTACCGTCCCGAGTGCTCCTAACCATCACTAGGAATACTTTATGTTATGTCCTTATAAGGACATCCGTTGGGGATTGGCTAATCCACCGGCAGGAAAAATGATCTGCTGTCACTGGGCGGCCCAGCCTGCCGGAGCGCTATAAAAGAGAGCTCTGGCAGCGCAGCTGCCAGTCTGTTCTTGAGCTGAATAAAGTACTGAATGGACTATCGCTGGTCATGTCTTCTTTCCCTGTGCCTGATCTAACACTTTACTTCCCACATCTTCTCTAGTTCCTCTTTCAGGTTCTAGCACTTCTCCACTTTTCATTCTCCTGTGAGTGAGTGTAAGGATGTGTGCGTGTGTTTCTGTGTGTCTTTTTATTTATTTATTTATATTTCTGTGATCTCAGCAAACCATAAGATTACATCTCTCTCTCTCTCTCCCTCTCTCCCTCTCTATCTATCTATCTATCTATCTATCTATCTATCTATCTATCATCTATCTCTATCTTAGCTTTCCTCTCTCTCTCTTTATCATGTATCTCTATCTTAGCTTTCCTCTCTCTCTCTCTCCTCTCTGTCTTAGCTTTCCTCCCCTCTTTCTCTCATCTAAGATCTCTATCTTAGCTTTCCTCTTCTCTCTCTCTCTCTCTCTCTCTATCCATCATCTCTCTATCCATCATCTATCTCTATCTTAGCTTTCCTCTTCTCTCTCTCTCTCTCTCTCTCTCTCTCTATCTATCTATCTATCTATCTATCTATCATCTATCTCTATCTTAGCTTTCCTCTCTCTCTCTCTCTTTATCATGTATCTCTATCTTAGCTTTCCTCTCTCTCTCTCTCCTCTCTGTCTTAGCTTTCCTTCCCTCTCTCTCTCATCTATCTCTATCTTAGCTTTCCTCTCTCTCTCTTTATCATGTATCTCTATCTTAGCTTTCCTCTCTCTCTCTCTCCTCTCTGTCTTAGCTTTCCTCCCCTCTCTCTCTCATCTAAGATCTCTATCTTAGCTTTCCTCTTCTCTCTCTCTCTCTCTCTCTTTATCCATCATCTCTCTATCCATCATCTATCTCTATCTTAGCTTTCCTCTTCTCTCTCTCTCTCTCTCTCTCTCTCTATCTATCTATCTATCATGTATCTCTATCTTAGCTTTCCTCTCTCTCTCTCTCTTTATCATGTATCTCTATCTTAGCTTTCCTCTCTCTCTCTCTCCTCTCTGTCTTAGCTTTCCTCTTCTCTCTCTCTCTCTCTCTCTCTATCCATCATCTCTCTATCCATCATCTATCTATCCATCATCTGTCTATATCACAGGGGTGGGCAATTAATTTCCACAAGGGGTCACACGAGAAACTGGACTGTTGTGGAGGGCCAAATCAATAGGGCTGTGAAGGTGGGTAGGCATGCACACACTCAAATACATAAATTGAAAAAAAAAATAGCGGTCACTTTCAAAATAAAGCAATCTATGAAGGCTGGACAGGGACAACCAAAGAGCCAGATGTGGCCTGAGGCCAGAAAATGACCAGGTCTGATCTTTCAACTATTTCTCTGTCTTTCAATCTGCTGTCCTCCCTCCCTCCCTCCCTCCCTCCCTCAGGTTTAAGGTTCATATCATTGCTCATTCTTCTACCACAGCATAACACATTAGGAGATATTCATTTTTGGCTGCGAATAGCAATTGACACCCATGACTTATTACTGTAATGAACTGGTGTGGTTTTAGGCCCTTTGCTTCTGACCTTTCTAGACACTACAGACGTGTTCAAGCAGACAGCCATCTGTTGGGGATATTCTAATCTTGATTCCTTTACTGAACAGAAGGTTAGACTCAATGATCTAAATATTCCCTGACAGCTTTTTATTCTATGATTCAATCAATATATATAAGGGAAGAGAATATATACATTTCAAGGTTGAACTGTGGAGTCCTTGGTGTTCTCTCCACTTGATTGTTTACTTGCAGATGTTTCATTACCCAACTAGGTAACATTATCAGTGCTAGTGAAGGTGGGATTTGCTGCCTGTTTATATGTAGTATATTGCCCTACCAGTGTGAGTGGAAGTATGGACTGCTCCTTGTTAGTTTCTTGATTAGAATATTGCTTTCTGCTTGATTGTTTGTCTGGGGTTAATCCATGCTTATCTGGGTGTTGGTTGCTGGAGGTGATGTTTTTGTTTCTTAGCTTCTTAGCTTGTTTAGTCTCTCTTTAGAATGATTTTGTCAATGTGGTTTATCTCTATCTGTCTATTGATGGCTGATTTGTCTGAATGCCAAGTTTCCAGGAATTCCTAAGCATTTTTGGATTTAGCTTGGTCTAGGCTGCTCACAGTTTCCCAGCTGGAAACTGTGGACGGGTCTTTCCATACATTGTGAGATAAAGGAATTTTTATTGTGTCTTCTGACTGCTAGTTGGTGTTCATGGATATACTCTGCTAGTCTTCAATCAATATACAGATACTCAGCAAAACAAAAAGAACATTCAGGCTATTAGAAAACAAGAAAGGTGGACACAAATTCAAAACAAGAAGTCTATAAGCGAATTAAATAAATAGAAGCCAGGCAAAGATAAATAAAATAAAATATTTATTACAGTCATAGATCAGCTTAGATAAAATCAAATTTACTCATACATACAACACCTTCTCATCGCCCCATAAATACCACATATTCCTCCAAACAATCCCTTATAATCTTACTAAACAGTAAATACGCTTTTCAACATATATGTAAAAAAAAAAAAACAATATTCAACAGACAAAACATTAGCCCTTCAGTTGGCTTCTTCCTATTTTTGCAATACGGTGTATATGCTTTTCTCTATTGTACAGTAAAGGTTCCCTTTGCTAGTCGTTCTCGACTCTAGGAGGCGGTGCTCATCTCCGTTTCAAAGCTGAAGAGCCAGCACTGTTCAAAGACATCTCTGTGGTCATGTGGCCGGCATGACTCAATGCCAAAGGTGGACGGAATGCTGTTACCTTCCCACCAAAGGTGGTCCCTATTTTTCTACTTGCATTTTTTAAGTGCTTTCGAACTGCTAGGTTGGCAGAAACTGGGACAAGTAACAGGAGGTCACCCCATTATGCAGCACTAGGGATTCGAACCGCTGAACTGCCGACCTTTCAATCGACAAGCTCAGCCTCTTAGCCACTGGGCCACCACATCCCCTTTATTGTATTAAAAAAAATAGCATTAAATCTTTTCCAGCGTGTGAGCCACAAAGCCCCAAATGCTCAAAAGAAGGCTTCCTATAATACTTTCCCTTCCAACAGCACCAATGGCATTAATTTTGAAAATGAAATGACATGTGACACTGGTAATTGCATAAAGAAGCCTGCGGTATCTTTGGTTAGGAATCCTGTTCTCTCTGGGGTATGATTTGGATCAAGGTGGCGATGTTGAGGGAAGGCTGTCTTGCCCCTCGCCAGTTTTATCAGCTTATTTTGCTTCCTTAAACTATAGGTAACACAGAGAGAAAAACCAATGCAATAACACTTAACTATGTAAGGCACAGTGGACAAACATTTTTTTTTACAGCTGAGATGCAGTTTCAATTATTTTTAGATAGCCAAGGGACAGGGAGCACTGAAGGGACATGATGATAAGAATAGAAGGTTGGAATGTTTTTCTTTCTTTCCTTCCTTCCTTCCTTCCTTCCTTCCTTCCTTCCTTCCTTCCTTCCTTCCCTTCCTCTTTCTTTCTCTCTCTCTCTTTCTTGCTTTCTTGCTTGCTTCCTTTTCCTTCCTTCCCTCTCTCTCTCCCTCCCCCTTCCTTCCTTCCTTCCTTCCTCCCTCCCTTTTGCTCTCTCTCTCTTTCTCTCTTTCTCTCTCTCTCTCTCTCCCTCCCTCTCCAGTTGGCAGTGTGTGTATGTGTATGTGTGTGTGTGTGTGTGTGTGTGTGTGTGTGTGTGTCTGACTGCACAGAGAACATTAAAAGTGATAGTGTGGGAGAAATGGTATGAATGGTTGGAGGAGAGAGATAAAAGGAAGGGGAAAATTAAATAATGGTCGAAATAGGAGTTGAAGTATAATTGTATAAGTATAAGTATATAATACTTATTATATAAGTACTATATTTATATAATAAGTATAATATGAGGAAACAAAAACTGTAGAAATAGAAGTGGGTACATGGATATTGTTATGTATATATGTAAATAAAAATAAGTATATGTATAAAAGATATAGTAGAAATAAGGGGGGGGAAATGTATAAGTATGAAATTTTTGACTGATGCAAAACTGTTGAAACAGAAAAAGTGTTAAAGCTTTCTTTTTGTTTTTAAAAATGTTTAATAATGTTTTTTTTTAAAAAAGTGATATCTTGGAAAAAAAGGGTCAATTACATTCCTCTTCTTTTCACATGTAATATTTTTCCTTGTTGATGGAATGTAATATGACATGCTTTCTTGTTTTATGAGATGATACAACTTAAACACAGGTAGAAAATGCTCTCTCTTTTGATCACCAAAGGGAAAAAAAAGGCTTTACTAAAGAGTGGAAAAACATGGGGAAAAATAGGACACCTACCTGAAATTTGTCTATGTTAATTTATTTGTAGATACACATCTAGAAATAGAATAGAATAGAATAGAATAGAATAGAATAGAATAGAATAGAATAGAATAGAATAGAATAGAATAGAATAAGAGAGTTGGGACTTTGGAGGTCTTCTAGTCCAACCCCCTGCTTAGGCAGGAAACCCTACACCACTTCAGACAAATGGTTATCCAATCTCTTCTTAAAAACTTCCAGTATTAGAGCATTCACAACTTCTGGAGGCAAGTTGTTCCACTTATTAATTGTTCCAACTGTCAGGAAATTTCTCCTTAGTTCTAAATTGCTTCTCTCCTTGATTAGTTTCCACCCATTGCTTATTGTTCTACCCTCAGGTGCTTTGAAGTATAGTTTGACTCCCTCTTCTTTGTGGCAGCCCCTGAGATATTGGAAGACTGCTATCATGTCTACCCTAGTCTTTCTTTTCATTAAACTAGACATACCCAGTTCCTGCAACCATTCTTCCTTTGTTTTAGCCTTTATTTTTTTAATTTGATTTATATGCCGCCCTTCTCCAGAGACTCAGGGTGGCTTACAATGCGTTAAGCAATAACGTTCAGTCCCCTAATCATCTTGGTTGCTCTTCTCTGCACTCTTTCTAGAATCTCAACATCTTTTTTACATCGTGGCGACCAAAACTGAATGCAGTATTCCAAGTGTGGCCTTACTAAGGCATTATAAAGTGGTATTAACTTCACGTGATAATCAAATAATTGTTATCACTAGGAATTGCAGCCCCTACTTCACCATATGGGAGACATTGATGATTAAGTGACGTTTGGTTCTGCTGAACCTGCTACCCGCAGATGTTTGTCTCGGAAGAATGACTTCACTTCCTCCTCTCAAATCTCTTTTTTTCTTAATTTTTTTTCTAAAAAATGGGCTGAAATGAAGAGCATTCTAAATCAAACTATAAATTAGGACACAGGATCATTCTATTTTGGTATTATGGATGAAAAAAAAATGTGTCCAATAATATTTTTGTTGTTTTATCATTTTTTCCCCAAGTGTTAATTAACTGTATCTACATTAATTTGATATTTTTAAGTGCAGTTTTCTGTGTTTATCTCCTAAGTTACAAATGTAAACCATGATTCTTTTTCTATGTTCAGGGGTGGGGTAAAAAGCGTACATGTCCTGATGATACAGAAATTTCCATGTAAAATTCCTAAATTTTTATCTTGAGGTTATACTTTATTGACGTGTGTGTGTGCATATGTGTGTATGATTGTAGAACTGCATTACAGAGTTCTGAGAAATAGGACAGTCCAGGGGTGGGTTTCAAATTTTTTTACTACCAGTTCTGTGGGCGTGGCTTGGTGGGCGTGGCATGGCATGGTGGGCATTGCAGGGGAAGGATACTGTAGAATCTCCATTCCCTCCAGATCAGCTGGGACTTGGGAGGCAGAGAATAGAGGGGGGTGGAGCCAGTCAGAATTTTTACTACCGGTTCTCTGAACTACTCAAAATTTCTGCTATCGGTTCTCCAGAACTAGTCAGAACCTGCTGAAACCCACCTCTGGGGCAATCGTATCTTGATTCATGCCGATTTTGAAAAGCTACATTCACAATCTGAGTGGAATAAAAGTGTGACTCTCTGTACTATGAAAGCCGATATTTCTATTGTCAATCTCATGAGTCAACAAACGCATCAGCATTGTTATGAAATAGCTTTATTTCTGTTTCTCTCTGTTCCAAGGAGCTGTTTAATTCTTCAAAAAGTGTTCAACATCTCTAGGATGGTCCCTAGAGCAAGACTTTGAGGTGGCTCCTAGTTTTCTCCAAAAGTTGTTACCAAATTGTAACTGCAAGTGAACAAAATAGAAATGATTAGATAATGACAAAAGGGTGGAATCACATTACCTTAAATGGATTCCAGAGGATGATAGAGGACAGGAAGGCCTGGAGGAACGTTGTCCATGGGGTCGTGATGCGTCGGACACAACTTCGCAACTACTACAACAACAAATGTAGGGTTCTGTTATTCTGTTCATTTCTGCAAAACCGAATTACACTATAGTTTGTTCTATGGAGAAATGCAGTGCAAATGTCGTTACCCATTGATTGCTGGACAGAATGAGATCTAAGGGTCTTGGACTAAGCAGAAAGAGTTTTTCAAAGAATTGACCTCTTACTACCAGTTGCCAGAGAGAATATAAACACAGGAAATATACGAAGTACAAGACTAGAAGAATATTTAACATTTTGGCCTTTTATGACTCTAGCGTGGCTGAGTCTTCCAGAAAAACAACAAAAGTATGCGCATTTGTTTCTGTGTAGCTGTGTCCATATCTGTATTCAGTATGAACACACAGGAATACGTGCATGAGTGCACAAAAACATGAGTGTTTGTATGATGCTATGACTCTACCACCAGGAGCTCTCAACCCTGCATTTGAAAATTTGCCCCCCAAATATTTCTCTCTTTTTTTTATAATAATTTTTTATTTTTAAACACAAACAAACATACAATGTAAATACATGTAAAAGCATGTACATATACATTAATACAGTACACACACACACACACACACACACACACACAAAAGAAGTCTATCGACTAACTCCTAAGAAGCTATCGCATCGGTGGCTATTTTCTAAATTGCCTGTTATTTCTTTATTCAAACTTTATTTAGAAGTTTGCATTTCTGCTTATTTGTGCCTTAACATAGTTATACAATTCTAAACATAGTTTTCTGCACATTGTACTATCTATTCATAAATATACTATCCTGCTGTTTCCTCATGTGCCAATTTCTGTACTCTTATTTAAGGTTTCCTGACATCTTATTTTACTGGGCCTATCTTTCCCTCCAGCCATGAGTACCATCTTTGCCAGACTATATAGTAATCGGTATCTTCCTTCTCTTGGATCTCTTTAGTGAGTCTATCCATTTCTGCACATTTGGTTATTTTTGCAATTATTTTTGCTTCTGTTGGTAGTAGTTCGGATTTCCAATTTTGAGCATACAATATGCGTGCTGCTGTCAAGATGTGAATGGTAAGGTATTTTATCTCTTTGGTATATTGTGGTGTTGTCATTCCAAATAGAAAAAATTCTGGTTTCATTTCGACTTTTTGCTTAGTTATTTCTTCAATCATTCTCTTAATTTTTTGCCAGTAGTGTTGTGCCTTTCTGCAAGACCAACAGAGATGGTAGTATGACCCCTTTTGCGACTTGCATTTCCAGCACATTGGTGATGTATTTGGAAACATTTTAGCCAAACGTGCCGGTGGGAGGTGCCATCTGTAGAATATCTTATATAGGTTTTCTTTGTATGGGATCGACATTGCCCCCCAAATATTTCTCACTCTCCTTTTCTGGTGGGTTCTTTTATTTTTATTTGGTCAAACTTGGTGAGCAACTTTTCATCTCAAATGGTCTCTATTAAAAGTTTCTACAATGCCCATATTGAGAAAGATCCAAATGCCAGCTCAAGCCCAAGGGTGGGCTGCTGGAGGTTCACAGGGGTTCGGGAGAATCTCTAGCTAAGATACTGTGCAGTTCGGAGAACCCCCAAATCCCACTCCTGGCTGGCCCCTCCCATCCCACCCTGCCCCTTCCAGGAATCACCACGTGGCCCATTTTGGATGCAGGTAAGTGCAGGGCACGCACGGAGGCTTGGGAAGGGCAAAAAACAGGCCTACTGGAAGTTTGGGAAGGTTGGAAAAGGGCCTGTTTCCAGCCTCCAGAGGGCCTGTGGAGCCTGAGGTGGCCATTTTCACCCTCCTGGAGGCTCGAGGAAAGCCTCCAGAGTCCAGGGAGGGCAAAAACACACACACACACACACACACTGCTAAGTCCTCAGACTTACGACTGGTCCTCGGACATACGACGCAGTGCTCCCATTGGCTAAGACGTGCCAAGAACCGGCGGGAGAATTCCAGCCACTTTATTGGTTGGGAGGTTTGACAGCCACTGCATAAATAGCTGTCAAACACCTGAGTTGCTGTTCTAGTTCTGAAGCTGTTCTGTTAGCTGTTAGCAATAAACCTCTGTTCCGTTTACACCGTCTTGCCTCAGTTATTGCCCACCGTCGCTCTACAGAGCACACACACACCCTGATGTGGTGCAGGAGGCCGACTAGGCCACGCCCACCATGGCTACACCCACCCAGCAACCAGGCAGAGAACCCCTTGCTAAAACTTTTGAAGCCCACCCCTGCTCAAGCCACATGCCCGAGAATGACAAAGCTGGCTCTGGTCAGTATAACTTTGGAATGTAAATCAGAGCCACCACTATTAACTCTTATTTATGGGAAAGCATACTTTACATTCCGAAAGTTATGTTGCATTTGCACATGATTAACTTGGTTACAGAAGCAAGGCGTTTTCTTGTTGGTACAAGATACTGAACACAAACATGTCAAGCAGGCGGGTGACGTATCAGGCGTCAAGACACGCATGCACGTTTATTTATTTATTTATTTATTACTAAATGAATTTATATAGCCACCCAACTCACACATGGTGACTCTGGGCAGCTTAGATTAAAAACCCATCACCTAATTCCACCAGGGGTAGAATTTCTTCCAGAACGGTCTGCACAATGAAACATGCAGTGTTTGGACCACTCTTCTCTCAACTTTTTTTCACCCTCCCTTCTACGGGTACCCTTAATGGCCTCCTAAAGTCTTCCTTTGAGGTTTATCAAGACTGAAGATGGGTGGCGAGAGAATCGCAAAACACAAGGCAGTATATTCATTGACATATCCTTAGGCGCAGGGGTGGGTTCTAAATTTTTTTACTACTGGTTCTGTGGGCGTGGCTTATTTTGTGGGCGTGGCTTGATGATCATGTGACAATTATTTAGGATTCAGCAGAGGTACTGGTCTACCAGGCTTTTAACTGCTTGCAGAGATGTACCGATCTACCCATTTATTTTTTGCAGGCACTGGTCTACCCATTTATTTTTGCAGGCACTGGTCTACTCATGTATTTTTGCAGGCACCGGTCTACTCATTTGTTTTCTTTTAACATTGATCAGCTGTAGGGCGGCCCTTTGAAGCCCCGCGGCAAGAGTTTAAACAGTTTTTTTTCCCTCTAGCCTCTGGGACTCAGGAGGCAGCAATAGATTGGGGGTGGGGGGCAAATAAAAGCTAAGAATAAAGCTTGGGGTGGGGTGGGCGCAGGGGGAGGGGGGCAGAACTGGTTCGGTGATGTCATATCGTCACTGCTACCGGCTCGGGAGAACCAGGCCGAACCGGAAGGAACCCACCACTGCTTAGGCGTCTTGCTTCTCCAGCCAAAGTTCTCTCTAAAAGAATTTCTAAAGCACAACCTTTTTCACCAGACTGAATGAGAATTACTGGGGTGGGGGGCAGAAGGGGGGAAGGATCATGTCTCTTTCTGATGCTCATTCGCACATTATGTTTGGATTCTTTGTTGATTGAGGCAGAAGAAAATTTGCAAGGGGTGTGAAGCAGTGGTGAAATCCACCCCGGTTTGCTACTGGTTTGCTGCCTGCGCATGCACAGGGCATGCCAAACATATGCTGCGTGCACACATGTGCAGTGTGCACCAAACGCATGCGCATGCACAATATGCACCAAACATGTGCTTTGCACGGAAAAAGGAGGCTTGGGAAGGTAGTAGAACAGCGGGGGGGGGGGGAAACAGCTTTGTCGCGTGATTTAGATTTGCTAGAAAGCAGGTTTCCTGCTTTCTAGCGAATTTAAATCACACGGCACAGCTGATCGTCGGAAATACCAGTTCAAATGAACCAATAGCTTTTTTTTACTACCAGTTCGCCTGAAATCTCCATTCCCACCCAGCTCCAGGGAAAGGATAGTGCAAAATCCCCATTTCCTCCACTCCTGAGGAAAGGATACTGCAAAATCTCCATTCCCACCCCACTCCAGGGGAAGGATACTGTGAAATCCCCATTCCCTCCCCACTCCTGGGAGAAGGATATTGCAAAATCTCCATTCCCACCCCGCTCTGGGGCCAGCCAGAAGTGGTATTTGCCGGTTCGTGGAACTACTCAAAATTTCCTCTACCGGTTCTCCAAACTGCTCAAAATTTCCGCTACTGGTTCTTCAAAACCTGTCAGAACCTGCTGGATTTCACCCCTGGTATCCACTTATCAAATGAGAAGGTCTGTAAACACAAATAGACTTAATTAAACTGGTCTCCCAGTGGAACTGCATGTTCAGAAGAGTAAACATCACACACCCATGTCCCTCAAGTGTCAGCCTTAGAATCAGCACATACACACTTCCAAACTCAGGGCAAGCTCCCCTATAAAACAATGCCTCTGTACCCCATTTCTCTGCAACTGGCCCCAAAGCAAAATCTCTTTGCTTTTGGGAGTTAATATTTCTCCTTTCCTCACAGTTCTCTGGATTTCATTTTTTATTTATTCTTGCATAAGCCCAGATCAGGTTGAACCCCAAATTATGCTTCTGGCATCACTCTAATGCCTCTGGGCTATTCTAATTTCTCCACGAGAGTTTGCTTCGGGGGCAACGCTCAAGTCTAAATTAGGGCATGAAAAGCCCACTGAGAAATGCACAAGGCAGAGACCAAGCTTGTGCAGTAAACCAAGTTCTGTCAGCACATATGCTTTCATACATTAATTTTTCAAGATCAGTCTGGGAGTATGTCTGTACCTCAAAGATTCTTTAAGGCCCATTTCATGCATTTTAAAAGAGGAGAATGCGGGGTGGGGGAGAGAACATATAGGATGGGAAATAATGTGGCCCTGCAACACAGAAGCACTAAAGGGAGCCAAATGTTCTGAAATGTGAAGGATTTGTTTGGAAAGGAAATAAAGTGGTTATTTATCTCTCTCTCTCTCTCTCTCTCTCTCTCCCTCTCTCTCTCTCTCTCTCTCTCTCTCTCTCTCTCTCTCTCTCTCTCTCTCACACACACACACACACACACACACACACACACACACACACACACAAAATCTATCCATGTTTTATATCTCTGAAATTATGAGAAAGGGGATTTAGAGCTAGGTTGGCCTAGTGGTTAAGGCATCACTAGGCTAGAAACTGGAACCTGTGAATTCTAGTCCCATTTTAGGCATGAAAGACTGCTGGGTGACTTTAAGCCAATCACCAGGAGACTGTGAATTCTAGTCCCACTTTAGACTTGAAACGCTGCTGGGTAACTTTGGGTCAATCACGCTCCCTCATTTCAATCCACCTCAAAGGCATTTCAATCCTCACAGGCATGTTGTGAGGAAAATAGGAGGAGGAGGAGTAAGGAGTATTAGGTACATTTGTTGCCTTGAGTTACTTATAAAGTAATAAATGCAGGCTAAAAAAAAACCCCTGATAAATAAATAATGAAATGTATAATACATCTGAACAATGTTGGATCTAATCTTGAACTTGCAGGGAATTAAAGGTGTGGATTGAATGATGGACACAGTTAGAGCAGCAACGGCTGGCAGACCTGAAAAACCAGGTTAAGGGATAGATTATCATGCAAGAAAAGTCCTATCTATGTTGTCACTAAGAGTTGACAGAAACTTCATTGCCTATAATGAAAGGTTTGTCAGGAAGCAGGCATATCAGTGAAAACCTTTAAGTTAAGTGTCGCCTTCTTGAAATGGATTAAACCGCTGAAGAGTCTGAAGAGTTTCTATAGCTGTCGGTTTACTCCAGTCAATCCTACTCATAACTCATTATTGCTGGGGAATGTAAAGGAGGAGAGAGAGGCAAGGAAGCCTGCTCCAGGCAGAAAAAAACAGATGGGATTATTTTCTTGAATGGCTAAGTAGCCATTCTATCTTCGCAGCATTGTTTTCCCCTCTCAGGCTGTGTTGTAGCAAGATGTCAGGGAATAAAGTGGTCTATTTATTCATAATTACTCCTATTGCTATAGAAACTGAACCAAAACAAATATAAATTATCTATAATTTCCCATTGCTGAATTTCACAAACATGATTACGCTGTCGAAGTAAATTCCCAGGACTACTTGAGAAATTATATAATTGCCTCCAAACTGCGCTAATGCACTGATGCAAATCTCTCCTTAGCCCCGTGGCTTCCACGGTGACCTCCACAGCTCGATAGCTCTGGGGGAGATGATTGGACTCACTTTAGTGCAAATGGATTAGAGTAAACTGCTCTTTGATTTGTGGTCAGGGATGGCCTACATAGACCATTCATCCTTCAGTGCAGATAAAGCGACACTAGAGAAACCAAGATCAAGCCTAGGGAATTGTTGGCCTCTCAAAATACACCAGGGAAGCAAGTAAAAATATCCTAAGGCAGGTGTCAGCAACCTGTGGCTCTGGAGCCGCATGCGGCTCTTTGGGCCTTCTGCTGTGGCTCCCTGTCGGGTGATCCCACCACTGGCTTGCCCTCCCCTCCCAGTCACTCCTCACCTGACTGAGAAGGTAAGAACAATGGCGGGGGATAGAGCAGTGGCCGGGGCAGAGACAGAGAGATACAGAGAAAGGGGGAGAGAGAGAGACATAGAGAGATACAGAGAAGGGGGGAGGGAGGGAGAGAGAGAGAAAGAGTGTCGAGCCCGGCGTGCTCGGCATACAACCGGGACGGGAAGGCGGATCGGAAAGAGTAACACATCCCCAACAAAACTACAATGTAGAGGGGGCATGGGAAATAAGCGGCACGGGAAATGGTGGAGGGGCATCGGTGGAGGGATTGCGTTTAGTACGCGGAGGAACCCGGAATGAGAAAACCGGAAACGTCGCTGCAACTCATCCCAACACAGCTGAGCCACACGTTCATCAGGAGAGGGGTGGGGCACTAGGATATAAAGCGCTGTGAGGCGGATGCTCGTAGCGCCAACTTTGAAAGTTTGTAGCTTGGCGTTGTTCCGTAACTGATGAAAAGCATTAAACCAGCATTCACTCTCCAATTGATGTGTCCAGCTGTGTTTTATTGCTGCCTCCGTGCTGTGCGGGACAAGGAGCTGAGAAAGAGATGTCAAAAAGGTTTTGTGGCTCCTGGTATTTTTTAACATCCAGTTCTCTGCCCTAATGACTGGCTGGGTAGGCATGGCTAGGGGGTCATGTGACTGGTGGAAGTGAGTGACGTTGAGTTGGCCATGCCCACCCAGGTTTTGTGGCTCCTGGTGTTTTCTTTTTTTGTGGGAAATGGGTCCAAATGGCTCTTTGAGTGTTTAAGGTTGCAGACCCATGTCCTAAGGGGTTCACAGTAGGTTTTCCAATAGGGGTGTCCATGGGGAGGAAAGAGGAAGGGTTCATTTTTAATCTCAAGACATTGGCCAAGACTAGGCAATTGATCTCCTGCCCACTGATGAAGTGCATCACAATGCAGGTAAAACATTGTTCCCTCTACAGATACCCATTCAAAGAGATGGGTAGAAAATTAATGTGAGCTGAAATGAGCCCTGAGAGACAGTTTGGTGCAGTGGTTAAGGCATCATGCTAGAAACTGGGAGACAGTGAGTTCTAGTCCTGCCTTAGGTAAAAGCCAGCTGGGTGACCTTGGGCCAGTCACTCTCTCAGCCTTAGGAAGGAGGCAATGGCAAACCACTTATGGAATTTTGCCAAGAATATTGCAGGAACCTATCCCTGCAGTCACAAATGAGAGAGAGAAAGAAAGGAAGGAAGGAAGGAAGGAAGGAAGGAAGGAAAGAAAGAAAGAAAGAAAGAAAGGAGGAAAGGAAGGAAGGAAGGAAAGGAGGGAGGGAGGGAAGGAAGGAAGGAAGGAAGGAAGGAAGGAAGGAAGGAAGGAAGGAAGGAAGGAAGGAAGGAAATTGGCTAGATGTGATACAGGAAGGAAGGAAGGAAGGAAGGAAAGCAGGAAGGAAGGAAATTGACCACATGTGATCCAAGACAATTTGAATGTCTTTTTTTTTCCCATTAAAAGTTGCTTCTCACCAAAAATGGCTGCAGCTTTTCTTCTTATGCTTCCTTCTTCTCTGTTGAATACGAGTGGGGTCATATCCATTAGCACATGTGATGAGCTATGGCAATGCACCCTTGGACTGAAGGATCATTATTTTCAGTTTATTGGCCTTTGAGCAAATAAAAGTCAGAACACCGGGTATCTTATTTTCAAAAGGCGGCAGAGGGTCAAAGACTGCAACTAAGGATCCAGTTCAGAAAATTGTTACTTATTTTGTACAACCTGACACTGAATGTGAACCTGAGGCTTAAGAAATGGCAAGAGAAGGGAACAGAAGAAGGAGAGAAATGAAGGCAAAATCTAAATGGTTTGGAACCTAATATGAATTATTTTCATTTCCCATTTTGCTACCACTTTCACCTACAAGCATAACATCTCTACCAAGGCTACACTTCTGAGGTTTCTATCTTTAATAAACGAGACACAAACAGACAAAAAGAGGGGGGGGGGGAGTATTATACTTGATTCTTCCTGTAGGTCAGTGCCTCTCAGCCCTGGCCATTTTAAGATATGTGGACTTCAACTCCCAGAATTCCCCAGCTTGCTGGCTATGGAATTCTGGGAGTCAAAGTCCACCTATCTTAGAGTTGCCAAGATTGAGAAACATTACTGTAGGCAGTGGTGGGATTCAATTTTTTTTTACTACCGATTCTGTGGGCGTGGCTTGGTGGGTGTGGCATGGCTTGGTGGGCGTGGCATGGTGGGTGTGGCAGGGGAAGGATACTGTAAAATCTCCATTCCCACCCCACTCCAGGGCCAGTAGTTGGCCACGGACTGGGGATTGTGGACCTTTGCTGATACCAACTTTGCAAAGGCTTTTCCAGAGTTTCATTTTAAACAGCCGGTTTTTTTTTTCTCCTTTTTTTTTTTCCTTCACAATTTTTAAAACATATCCTACATATATCAACTTTTTGTTATGTTTTCCGAGTTAACTGCTATTTTAGTCCTTGCATCGATTTTCATATTTTGTAGCTGGGAAAGCCTTTCTGGATTTTAATTATTTGACCTTGTTACTATTGATTATTAACAGTACTAGCAGCTTCATAGTAGATATAATATTCCATGTAAGTGAATAGGAAAGGAAGAGAGAAGTGCAGTTAAAACATCAGATCAAGACTATGAAAACTTAAAGTTGAATCTCCACTCTGCCAGGAAGCTTGGTGAGTAATTGTGGGAATTAAAATACAGAGAAAGGAAAGGTAGATTGCACTATTGTATTATTTAATCACGAGATAGCATTAGTTGTAGTTAAGACCACTATGATTTCCTATTATCCTCAGCAAAAATATTTTGTCCATTTACTGTATTTTTCGGAGTATAAGATGCACCGGACTATAAGATGCACCTACCTTTTTTGATGAGAAAAGAAGAAAAAGAAATCTCCCGCAATTTTGCCTCGTTGCAGCAAACAGCAAAAAGCCTGCTTTACTTTCATTTTCATTTTCAGCATAGCTTGATTAGCACAAGGGAAAAAAAATCTGTTCCAGCAATTTTCTTCCTTGCAGCAAGCAGCAGAGGCCTACACAAAACAGCTGAGAGTAAATCAGCTGTGAGTCGGGAGGCCGATCCAATCAACTTGTGCTAATTAGGCTGTGCTGAAGCTGAAACGAGCTCTTTTTTCTTGCTGTTTGCTTGCAAGAATGTAACAGCTGGGAGGCAGAGGTCAAAAGGTGGGGGCCAGTGGGTGGGCGGGGCTACATTCGGTGTATAAGATGCACCTAAATTTTCACCCCCTTTTAGGGGGGGGAAAGGTGCATCTTATACTCCGAAAAATACGGTAATTACAGATCGTCCTTGACTTATAACTGTTCATTTAGCGACCGTTTCAAGTCACAATAGCATTGAAAAAAGTGACTTTTCCCCACTTAGGACTATTGCAGTATCCCTGTGGTCATGTGATCAAAATTCAGATGCTTGGCAGCTGACTCGTGTTTATGACATTTGCACTATCCCGGGGTCATGTGATCCCTTTTTGCGACGCTTCTAACAAGCAAAGGCAACGGGCAAGCTGGATTTACATAACAACTGTATTACTAGCTTAACAACTGCAGTGATTCGCTTAACTATTGTGGCAAAAAAAGGTTGTAAAATGGGGCAAAATTCACCTAGCAACGGTCTCACTTAGCAACAGAATCTTGGACTCAACTGTGGTCATAAGTGAAGGACTGCCTCAATAAGTTTTCTAAGTCTTCAGTGATGTCTATTTTGAGCCATTTCTATATGTATATCTATATGTCATCTGGGTACCAATATTTCTGTGCAATAACCATCAAGATTTACAACAGTATTCATTACATTGATATTATTTCTCTGATTTTACAATTGTAGTATTGAACCAGAGGTGGGTTCTAAATTTTTTTTACTACCGGTTCTGTGGGCGCGGCTTATTTTGTGGGCATGGCTTGATGGTCATGTGAGAATTCTGTAGGATTTAGCAGAGGTACTGGTCTACCAGGCTTTTAACTGCTTGCACAGCTGTACCGGTCTACTCATTTATTTTTGCAGGCACAGGTCTACTCATGTATTTTTGCAGGCACTGGTCTACTCATGTATTTTTGCAGGCACTGGTCTACCCATTTATTTTTGCAGGCACCGGTCTACCACCAAACTGCCTTTTACCACTGATCAGCTGTAGGGCGGCCCTTTGAAACCCCGTGGCCTTTTTCCTTATAGCATCAGCTGGGACTCAGGAGGCAGCAATAGATTGGGGGTGGGGCCAAATAAAAGGTAAGAATAACGCGTGGAGTGGGGGAGGTGCAGGGGGCAGAACCGGTTCGGTGATGTCATATCGTCACCGCTACCGGCTCGGAGGAACCGGGCCGAACCGGGAGGAACCCATCACTGTATTGAACATAGTAAATCTATTCATTTTTCCCTCTTAACATATCTTCTAATAAGAATATAATAATAATATTAAGCATAATGATCCTAATAATAACAATCATCATATTGTTTACATCTCGCTCTTATGATACTTTCTACTCTTCTTTAATCTCCTTCTTTTATTCCCAACTTCTATTTTTATTCTCTAACCATTGATAAAATAATTCCCATATCGTATAATATTCAGTTTGTTCTTTCTCCTTGTTACTAACTTAACAACCGCCGTGATTCACTCAACCATTGTGGCAAGAAAGGTTGTAAAATGAGGCAAAATTCACTTAACAACTGTCTCACTCAGCAACAGAAATTTTGGGCTCAACTGTGGTCATAAGTGGAGGACTACCTCAATACGTTTTCTAAGTCTTCAGTGATGTCTATTTTGAACCATTTCTATCCAACCCAACCACTTAATACATATCTATCCTTACTCTTCCCCGCTCCCCCAACATGGTTACCTCTTCAGAGTAAGCCTCAGGAGATATGAGAACCAAACAAACAGAAATTATCTTTATTTTTTTTCAGCTCTTTCTCCTTGTCTTTTCTTCTGAGCAAAGTGTGAGATAAGAGAAAGAGGTATTCACTGTTAATGTAAACTGAAATAAAAACAGAACTCCCCTCCATTTTAAAAATCTGCTCCTTCAAATCTGGAAAGAAGTGTAGGGAGTTAACACCCACCCCTTTCCTAGAAGAATGAAATATTTTAAGAAATATTAAAAAGGCAGAATATTATGTTTCCCTGTATGAGAAATGGAGAAACATGTTTTAAAGATAAAGCAGCTCCCACCTTCCTGCCTCCCTCCTTTTTGTTAATGGGCCAGAGGCAGAAACCCAATCCTTTGTCAAAGGACCATCATCTGCAACACAATAGGACCCATCTAGCAACAGAAACTCACCACATGGCATCTGGGAAGATTACATCAGCCAGCAAGGCTAGCTAAGACCCCCACCCCCTGGGAGTCTGACAACCAATCAGGATACTCTTTTGGGGGCCCAGGAAGTTCAAAGCCAGAGAGGACATAAAACCCGGGGACTCGCTTCATCTCGTCCTTTTTCTGTTCAGGAACTCAGACCATGTGATCTTGTCCACGATTAAACCTTATTTATTTATTTATTGATTGATTGATTGATTGATTGCGATTTATTTGCCGCCTTTCTCCCTAGGGACTCAAGGCGGCTTACAAAATGACAACTTCAATACAAATCACAATACAATACAAAATTAAAATCAATAACCCAGTTAAAAAATGATTTAAAATTATACCAGTGTGCCCCCAAACGGATCAGTTTAATTGGCCATGTCTTCAGCTTGCGGCGGAAGGAAAGAAGGTCGGAGGCTGTCCTGAGCTCAGTGGGCAATCCATTCCAGAGGGTCGGGGCTCCCACAGAGAACGCCCTGCCCCTGGGGGTCGTCAGCCGACATTGTTTGGCCGACGGCACCCTGAGGAGGCCGACTCTGTGAGAGCGCACAGGACGATGGGAGAATGGCTGGAGATGATCCTGCAAGTACCCCGGGCCTAAGCCATCTTTCCAAGCAGTCTCCATGTTTCCAGTGTATTTTTCCCCACTTGGAGCTGAACCCAGAAGGATATTTCTTCTAACAGAAGAATGCAGGGAACAAGGGGTGAGGGAAGGAAACAATTTGAATTGTAATGAAATGGTAACCAACCAGAAAGATTCATTTGTATATTGGTTTCTCTGACTCTGAGGTATTTACAGTACATTGCCTTGGCTATAATGGGGGTCAGCTTTTAAAGTTGCCATCAATAAGATTTGAAGTGCTCAGAACTGTATTTAACTTAATTACATTATACCAGATTCTTTAGGGACATCCATGAGTTAATGGGATTATGTTTTGAAGAAAAGAAAAGAAAGGAAAAGAAAAAAATATAAAAAGAAAAGAAGGAATGGGGAGGAGGAGGAGGAGGAGGAGGAGGAGGAAGAGGAAGAAGGAGGAGGAGGAGGAGGGGGGAGGGGAGGGAGAGGAGGACGAGGAAGGGGAAGGGGAGGGGGAGGAAGGAAAAAGAAAGACAGAGAGAGAGAGAGAAAGAGAGAGAGAGAAAGGAAAGGGAAGGAAGGAAGGAAGGAAGGAAGGAAGGAAGGAAGGAAGGAAGGAAGGAAAGGAAAGGAAGAAAGAAAGGAAAGGAAAGGAAAGGAAAGGAAAGGAAAGGAAAGGAAAGGAAAGGAAGAAAGAAAGAAAGAAAGAAAGAAAGAAAGAAAGAAAGAAAGAAAGAAAGAAAGAAAGAAAGAAAGAAAGAGGAGGGAGGGAGGGAGGGAAGGGAAGGGACAGGAGTTCTCACACAACATTGTTTTAAATGTTTTAAATTTAATTGGGCCAAAATTTGTTTAATTCTTTTAAAAAAAAAATTTAAATTTTGTAAGTGATGTTTTTATTCTTGGCTGTTCACCGCCCTGAGTCCAGTAGGAAAAGGGCGGTATAAAAGTTTAATAAAATAAAATAAATAAATAAATAAACTCAAAGGAAAATGAATTGTTAGTCCCAGTCTTGTTTTACAGCAACTAGGATTTTGGTGCATATTCCTTATAATACAGGAAACCATATTGCTAGTCTAACTCTTTGGAGATGCTCCTGCTTGAGATAACTACCAAATCCACACAGGAATAAAGCAATTCAAAGTCATTTTTAATCCATGTGAAGTGGGATGGATCATGGCTCTAACTGGCCCTTTCCTAATTCCATAAAGCTCTGCATTTGATGTGAAATCCAGAAATTTTGCTGGATTCCAAAAAAGCACAAACAATAACAACAACACCAAAAACACAAAACTTTTTTGTTACTTGCTCTCATAAAATGCAGAACATTGCTCCATTGTACTTTTAGTCCATCTATAAAATAAGCAAATCATGAGCACTTTTGAAAAGTACAGTGAGGATTTAAAGGAGCACACTTTGAAGCTCCTTGAATTGATTTCTAACAAAATTAGCACATTTTCTTTTTTTACAGGTCTTCTATTCTTGTAGATTTTGTCATGTTCTGGTGAAAAAGGAGAAAAAGATATAGCACTTTAAAGTGCAGATCTTAAAGGCATAAAATTCAAAGATCTTTGTGATAATTGCTATGAAAGTTCTATGCTTCATCCAGTTTGATTTTCATAACTTTATTGGAAATTTCATCCCATTGGCTCAAACAAGGAAGTTACAGGTGTTGGGTGGCTATGTTTTTTTCTGTGCCAGATGTCACAAATCCGTTTTTTTTTTTCTTCCTCAGATAATATTCCTGAATCAGGAGAAGCTACTTTTCAAATTCGCACAAAGAAGGTTAAGTTACTTCTAGCATTAAAAGATCTGGCTGCAAAGTGGATTTTACAGTTCCTGCACTCCAAGTAGATATGAATAGCACCGTCCTCTATTAATTTATCTCATCCTCTTTTTAAAATGATCTAAGGTGTTAGCCCTCCACATATCATTGTTCATACACTGTTTGAGAAAAGTCTTATCAGACTTTTGACTATCCCAGTTTTTGGATTAATTTAATAACTTTTGCATCAACCCACTCTCACTTCAGTCTGTTTCAGTGATGCAATTTCTCTTTCGCTTAGTTTACCTATCTGATATTTTTTTTAAAAAAAAACAACCTCTGAATTTTATAGTTCTTAGCTTTCTTTGGTGCCCTTGAATGAAATGATGAATTACAAACTGTTACAAGTTGCAAGCAATCAAATTTCCTGGCAGTTAGAACTATTTATTTATTTATTTATTTATTTATTTATTTATTTATTTATTTATTTATTTATTTATTTATTTATCAAATTTCTATACCGCCCTACTCCCAGAGGACTCAGGGCAGTGAACAGCCAAGATAAAATACAGATAATACAAACATTAAAAGTCCATTAAAATTATTAAATATTTTGGCCGAAAAACAAATTAAAAAACCCAATTTATAAAACAAATCAAACAATTTAAAAATTTAAAAGGGAGAGTTAGGCCAGGCCAGCTGCTGAAATAAAAAAGTTTTGAGAGTATGACGAAACGTGCGCAGATCCGGGATCCTCCGTATCTCTGGGGGGAGCTCATTCCAGATGGTAGGTGCCCCCACAGAGAAGGCTCTCCCCCTGGGGGCCGCCAGTCGACACTGTTTGGCCGACGGCACCCTGAGAAGCCCCTCTCTATGGGAGCGTACTGGTTGGTGAGAGGCTATTGGTAGCAGAAGGTGGTCTTGTAAATACCCTGGTCCGATGCCATGGAGCGCTCTAAAGGTGGTAACCAAAACCTTGAAGCGCACCCGGAAGACCACCGGGAGCCAGTGCAGCTCGTGCAGGAGGGGGGTCACATAGGAGTGCCACGCTGCTCCCATAACCACCCGCGCAGCCGCATTCTGGACCAGCTGGAGCCTCCGGGTGCTCCTCAAGGGGAGCCCCATGTAGAGAGCATTGCAGTAGTCCAGGCGGGATTATCTGTATTCAGTGGAACAACTTGCCTCCAGAAGTTGTGGATGCTCCGACACTGGAGGCTTTAAAGAAGATGTTAGATAACCATTTGTCTGAAGTGGTGTAGGGAAGTGATGGTTAACTTTTTCCGGACCGAGTGCCCAAAATGCGCACACGAATCCCCATAATGCAATATGGGTGCGGCCCCTGTGCATGTGTCCCACCCCCTGCATGCACGCATGACCCCCAGCAGGACCCCCGCATGCGCCCCGGTCCCTGTGCATGCACGTGTGCGCCACCACATGCCCCCCTCCCCCACATGCACATGGCAGAGACCCGAAGACCAGCTGGCCGGCTGGAGGCACATATGCAGTGGTGGGATTCAGCCAGTTCACACCACTTCGGGAGAACAGGTTGTTAACTTTCTAAACAGTTTGGTGAACTGGTTGTTGGAAGAAATCATTAGGGCAGAGAACCGGTTGTTAAATTATTTGAATCCCACCACTGCGCATACGCATGTGCAGCAGAGCTGAACTGGGATGACAGCTAACGTGGCATCAGAGAGGACACTGTGTGCCACTGCCACCTCTGGCACGCGTGTCATAGGTTCACCATTTCGGGTGTAGGGTTTCCTGTCTAAGCAAGGGGTTGGACTAGAAGACCTCCAAGGTCCCTTCCAACTCTGTTATTCTATTCTATTCTAAATGCCAAGGCAATAATTTCTGCCCTGATATTCTCTTCAGGATGCCTGAAGTCCATGCTCTTGAGAACAGGTGATGTCTGAAGAAGAAAATGTTTCATTTCTGCCTGAGTGGGGGAAGCAATTTAAACCATCAACCCAAGCAGAAAGTTTTACCTTATTGTAAGAACAGCACACATTGTATGCCTGGATGGGTTTAGGAACAACAACAATTAGAACATGGACATGTTAAAATGGAGGATCCATATTTCTGTGCAGTGCAAACTTGAGAGAGGCTTGCAAAAAGTCCTGTGGGATCTAAAATACCAAGATTGCATTCCTAAATCGGTCTCCACTTGAAGAGATTGGGCTGTAACGCCATGGAGTGAACATGAAATTCTTGTTAAACATGAATAAAACGATGTTCTTGGAGTAATGTCATAAAATGAACATCCTGTGCATCCAGCATACAAACTCAGAACAAATGGAAAATTTAGCCACAGTCAGATTGTTATTTTTTTTTTTTTTGCCAACAGGAAATATTGTGGACCAACTGTGATGTTTGGAATTAATAATAGCTGAAAGAATTATTGTTGTTTGCATTCAGTCTGGACTAGTTTTTCAAATTATTTCTAATACAGTGGTACCTTGCTACTCATCATTAATTGGTTCTGGGAGTTGTGATGAGTACAAAAAATGATGAGACCCAAACAAAATTTTCACATAAGGAATAATGTATTGAGGGGTCCTTGGTGCTTTCTGAGCTTTCTTTCTTTCTTACAGATGTTTCATCACCCAAACTAGATAACATTATCTGTCCTAGTCCTAGCACTGATGATGTTACCTAATTTGGGTCATGAAACATCTGCAAGAAAGCAACCAAGCTCAGAGAGCACCAAGGACCCTTCATGTCAACACTGAGCTACAAATATTCTCCTTTATTGATAATCTAGTAACTCACAAGGTAACCAGCACCAACAAGTTCTAGCTTGTGTGTTGAGTACCAAACAAATGATGAATACTGGAACAACAGTTTCATGTCAAATTTTATTTTATTTATTTAGTTTGTCAAACATGTACAAGATAGCAGGTATAAGTATAAACATGTACATGCACACAGGAAATGAGTACAAATAAATGAGGACAGTAGGACAGGGACGGTAGGCACACTGGTGCGCTTATGCACGCCCCCTTTATGGACCTCTTAGGAATGGGGTGAGGTCCACAGTAGACAGTTTAAGGAAGTTAGAGGATGTAACAATGGAGTCAGGTAGCGCATTCCAGGCGTTGACCACTCTGTTGCTGAAGTCATATTTTCTGCAATTGAGTTTGGTAGTTTGCCTTGAGTTTCTATCTATTGTTTGCTTGAGTGTTATTGAGGTTGAAGCTGAAGTAGTCGTTAACAGGTAGGACGTTGTAGCAGGCAATTTTGTGTACTATGCTTAGATCGAACCACAGGTGGCGCAGTTCCAGATTGATTAAGCCCAAAATTTTGAGCCTGGTGTCATAAGGGATTCTATTGTGAGCAGAGGAGTGGAGGACTCTTCTCGTGAAATACCTCTAGACCCCCTCAATTGTATTAATGTCCGATATACAGTGTGGATTCCAGGCAGATTAACTGTATTCGAGGATTGGTCTGGCAAAGGTTTTCTATGCCCTGGTTTGCAGTAAAATGTTACCGGAGAAGAAGCTTCACAAAATTAGGTTAACAACTCTTAATGCCTTTTTGGCAATGCTGTTACAGTGAGCTCTGGGGCTTAGATAATTTGAGATGAGTACTCCTAGGTCCTTGACAGAGTGAGGGTCGTCTACGAGATCGATAAAATGCGTTGAGTACCAAATTCAATGAGTTTCAGAGCAGTTTATCAAAATACCACTGCAGGCAAACTAGTTTCTGATTGGGATACAAACTTCGTTTTCTAAAAAATAGTTCACACATTCCAGTAGAGAGAAGTTCTCTGAGGATGGGCTTTACCATGAGTCCAAAAGCTCAGAAGAGTGAACCTTTGGTCCTAGTGACTGACCCAGACTGGATCCTGCAACATTATCTTGGGAAATATATATTTGCCTTCATTCACGAGAGTTCCTCTAATACCTATTGAATGACACTATTTTTGACGTACCTTTAGCACTTAGCTATTTTAAGCCATCACATTATGCCATGCAATGTCAGAAAGAGCCAAGGTGATACTCACACACACTCTCTCTCTCACGCACAAACACACAAACTTCTGTACAAATTCAAAAGGCTTCATTTTCTCCGCCCCCAATTCTTCTATTTTTACAAATTCCAGTCAGGATCAACTCAAGTCATCCCCATTATTGAGAGAAATTGCACGACAAGACCAACAATTCAGAGAAGGCACTTTATGCAAACTTGTCAAGTATTTAAATTATGCCTCAACTGAGCAGTTGTTAAGAATTTTGGAAGGAGGGGGTAGGAAAGGAAATCTCGTATTTATCACGTGCTGAAGAAATCTTTCACTGTTTTCTACTCTTATTCATTAGAATGAAAAAGAAATTGTGTGGGGTTTTCTTTTTCTTTTTCTTTGTAAAATAAATAATTGTAATGGCCTGCAGAGTACAAGATTGTTACAAGTTCCTTAATTATGGCATAGCTGAGAACAGTGTGTAATTAAAGCTAAAAGTAAAGTTTTCCCCTTGTCCAGTTATATCTGACTCTAGATTCAGATTAACAGAGTTGGAAAGGACCTTGTAGGTCATCTAGTCCACCACCACTACCCCGCTCAAGCAGGAGACCCTACACCATTTCTGACAAAATGGCAGTCCAATCTCTTCTTGAAAGTCTAAAGCGATGAAGCTCCCACAACTTTGGAAGGCAACTTCTGTTTCACTGGTTGATTGTTCTCACTGTCAGAAAATTTCTCCTCATTTCCAGGATGAATCTCTCCTTGATCAGTTTCCATCCATTATTCCTTGTCTGGCCTTCAGGTGCTTTGGAAAATAGGTTGACCCCTTCCTCTCTGTGAAAGCCCCTCAAATATTGGAACACTGTTATCATGTCTCTCCTGGTCCTTCTCTTCACTAGACTAGCCATGCCCAGTTCATGTAACCGTTCTTCATATGTTTTAGTCTCCAGTCCCCTAATAATCTTGGTTGCCCTCCTCTGCACTTTTTCTAGAGTCTCAACATCTTTTTTATAGTGTGGTGACCAAAACTGGATGCAGTACTCTAGATATGGTTTTACTAAGGTGCTTATCTCTGTTTCTTAGCCGAGAGAGCCAGCGTGGTCCGAACATTTCTGTGGTCATGTGGCCAGCATGACTCTATGCCGAGACACACAGAATGCTGTTATCTTCCCAACAAACTGGCATCCATTTATTGAATTGTACTTGCATGCTTTCGGACTGCTAGGTGGACAGAAGCTGAGGCAAGTAACAGGAGCTCACCCCATCGCGCAGCACTTGGGTCTTGAACCTGAGTTGTCAGCTTTCCAACTGGCAAGCTCAGCATCTTTGACCATTGAGCAATCCTATTCCTATAAGTTTGTAATTATTCTGCTTTATTCTCCCATTCAACTCCTGGTTTCTTTCTCTTTTTTTAAAAAAAGCAGAGACAGATGTAGAAAAGCTTTATTATATATGAAAATCCCAAATTCTTACTGAAATCAAAACAATTATTTTTAAAAAATATGACAGAAACTCCTAGGTACCATAAGGATTATGAGTAAAGACTTCGACTTCCTCCATGCCCAATGAAATCCTTCAATAGATAGTTATTGTTATTGTTACTTTAATACAGAATCCGTGAAATTTCACACTTGCTAAACTATTGAATCTGCATATACCACACACAAGGCAAGTACTGTCTTTCAACCATGATGCAATGAGTTTCTCAATTGTGCGTGAATCACAAGTGAAATACAAGCCTCAATATTGGGTTTCCTGGTTTCTAATCCTGCTTAGTTTACAACTAGATCTTATATATTGGATACATCCATGCAGTTTCTTAGCACTAATAAAGCATTGATTTTGCTAATGTCTTCATTTATGATATTTTTTTCAATTTCTAGTCTAATCTACAGTCCTGGAATTCCATGATAGACTCCCATTTAAGTACCAAATAGGACTGGCTCTCTTAGCTTCCAAGTAGAATTAGAATAGAAATAGAAATAATAGAAATAGAAATAGAAATAGATAGAGTAGAGTAGAATTAGAGTAGAGTAGAGTAGAGTAGAGTAGAGTAGAGTAGAATAGAATAGAATAGAATAGAATAGAATAGAATAGAATAGAATAGAATAGAATAGAATAGAATAGAATAGAATAGAAATTATTTATTGGCCAAGTATGATTCGGCCGAAGAGGTTGTAGAAAAAAAATGCCTTTAAAAGCCTCTGGCAATCCCAGCTGAGTTGCCTGATCGTCAGAGGCTTCTAAAAGCATTTTTTTCTGCAACCTCTTCAGCCAGAGGTTGTAGAAAAAATGCTTTTAAAAGTTAAAAAAAAAAAAGTTAGCCACGCACACCTAGTCACATTACCACCCCCCTCACCAAGCCACGCCCACAGAACCGGTAGTAACAAATTTTAGATTTCACCCCTGCTAAAATCCTATAAACTCCCTCACTTAAACTCTCTTATCCCACCCTAGCCCAGAGCCTGGAAAATCTCTTCCCCTCTCTCATTTGCCAGCCTGCTATGTATAACTAAATAAAGTACAGACATAGAAATATTAATAATAAAATGTGTGAATTTTCATTCTATTACTGGGTCTTATATAACACCTGCCTGGGATTGCATAACAGCATTAAATAAATGCTACACCTATCAAGTGAGATGACTAGCTTAAAAGAAAAAAATAAAACTACAAGAAAGTTGGCTGTTTAACATTGGTGTTCTCTGAGTTTGGTTGTTTGCCTCCAGTCATTTCATTACCCATCATTATCAAAGAAAACAATAAAAAGCTAAGAAGGAAAGAATAAGACCAGAACACATCCTCTCCAGCAATCAACACCCAGATAAGCGGGGATGAACTCCAGACAAACAATTAAATAGAAAACAATCCCTTAATCAAGGAACCACCACATTCTCTCCCTCTCCCATATCGGCAAGGCAAGATACTGTATAAATAGGGAGTAAACCCACATTCACTGATGATGTAGCATTGATGATGTTACCTAGTTGAGTAACGAATTGTCTCTAGAAACTGCTTCCAGAAGTTGTGAATGCTCCAACACTGGAAGTTTTTTAAAGAAGAGATTGGACAACCATTTGTATGAAATAGTATAAAGTGTCCTGCCTGAGCAGGGGGTTGGACTAGAAGACCTCCAAGGTCCTTTCCTTCCTTCCCTCCCTCTTCCTTTCCTTTCCTTTCCTTTCCTTTCCTTTCCTTTCCTTTCCTTTCCTTTCCTTTCCTTTCCTTTCCTTTCCTTTCCTTTCCTTTCCTTTCCTTTCCTTTCCTTTCCTCTCCTCTCCTCTCCTCTCCTCTCCTCTCCTCCCCTTCCCTTCCCTTCCCTTCCCTTCCCTTCCCTTCCCTTCCCCTGCCCTACCCTGCCCTATTTGATTCTATTCCATTCCATACCATTTTTTTTTAAAAAAATTGATTTATATGCCTCCCTTCTCCGGAGACTCAGGGCGGCTTACAATGAGTTAAGCAATAGCCTTCATACTTTTGTATATTTTATACAAAGTCAGCTTATTGCCCCCACAAACTGGGTCCTCAATTTACCTACCTTAGAAAGGATGGAAGGCTGAGTCAACCTTGAGCCTGGGGAGATTCGAACTAGCAGTAATTGCAGGCAGCTGCATGATAATAACAGGCTATTAGTCTGCTGTGCCACCAGGCTCCATTCCATTCCATTCCATTCCATTCCATTCTATATGCTCTCTTTTACTGGAGCTCTTTAATATACCACAAACAGTAGCATTTTCCAAGCTCAAGCTTATTATCCACCGTATTATCACCAGCTCTTGTGTAGACTCCCATCTAAGTACCAACTAATCAAATCCTTCTAAACATTTGAGAAGGAACAAGCCCAGCAAGATGCTGCCACTTTGGAAACAGTTACTAATAGCCCATGTATGTAGACTTCTCAGTAAAATGTATTTCACGCAGACAACTTTGCACTCATCATCTAAGAACGGCTCGATGGCACTCTGGCCTTGTGAAATATGAATAGTCACAACAGATTCATCCAAATTTGACACTTTGCACTTACCCGGATCTGCTGTGTCAAGAACTTTCTAGCCCCAGCACAACTGGCTGAAAATGGATTTAAAAACTCAAAGTGCTATTCTTAAGAAAAGGGGTAGGGATGGGGATAAACCAGGGGTGAAATGCTCTGAAGTCTGCTACTGGTTCGCTTTGCTACTGGTTCACTTCATGTGTGCATGCGCAGTGCATGCCAAATGCACAGTTTGCACGCATGCACACCACATGCGCTACTGCGCAGTGCTGGAAAAAGAGGATTAAGAAGCCTTTTCTGAGTCTGTAAAGGTAAGTAGAACAGCAAGGGGGGAAACAGCTGTGCATTTTTTTTACTACCGGTTCACTTGAACCGGTAGCATTTTTTTTTTACTACTGATTTGCCTAAACCGGTAGCATTTTTTTACCGTCCGAATCGGTAGCATTTCACCTCTGGGATAAACACTTATACAGGCAGAAACAAGAAGCAACACTTTGATTGAATGATCAGGCATATTTCAAACGCTTGCTTTCCATCACATTGGCATATGGCTCTCCTTTATGTGTGTAAATATTTCAATACATTAACTTGCTTGTATAAGAGGAGAACAGGTTTCAATAAAACTCACGGAGTTCTAGATAATGTAGTTTTCCACAATTCTGGAGCCTTCACAGGTGTCCACATAACTCATGCATAGTAGCAATTGTGCAAATGCTGTGGCTTACGTACTTCCTACAGATGTTGCACTGAAATTAAGTAATAGTAACATCTATATGATGATATCACCACAGGAGAGTTATTATTTTGGGCATCAGTTGGCCCAGGTGCCATTGCCTCTTGTATAAAGTTTCTCTGCAACTTATGGTCAAGCCCAGATACGTGGAAAAAAAACTTTGTACATGCAGTCCTCATTTTACAACTGCAATTGGGACCAAAACTTCCATTACTAAGCAAGGTAGTTCTTAAGTGAGTCATGCTCAAATCTACGATCTTTTTGCCATGGCTGTTAAGCATATCACTGCACTTGTTAAATGAATCACTTTCGGTCATGCCTAAGGAGAGGCTAGAACTCACAGTCTCCTGGTGATTGGTCCAATGTCACCTAGTTGGCTTTCAGGTCTAAGAAGGGATTAGAATTGGACCTGGATACCTTCGAGACCGTCTTCTGCCACCAGTAGCCTCCCACCGGCCAGTCCGCTCCCACAGAGAGGGTCTCCTCAGGGTGCCATCAGTCAAATTATGTCGGCTGGCGACACCCAAGTGGAGGGCCTTCTCTGTGGGAGCCCCTGCCCTTTGGAATGAACTGCCCCCAGAAATTCGTAAGATCTCTGATCTCCGTGTATTTCGCTGTGCCCTCAAAACCTTGTTGTTCCGCCAGGCCAGGCTATCAATGTAAAGATTTTAATTGGTTTTAAATATGGGATTTTAAATTTGGGGGTTTTATAATTGAGCCAATTATTTAATAATTTTAATAATTTTTAAATTTTGTCTGTCTTTGTGCTTTTAATCAGGCTGTACACCGCCCTGAGTCCTTCAGGAGAAGGGCGGTATAGAAATAAAATAAATAAATAGAACTCACAGTCAGTCAATCTGTCAACATTCCAAGTAATACACCCATAGCAAACAGAACTCCAAAACAGGTACAGATGCCTCAAAGAACAGTTTTATTTGGAGATATCATATTGGCACAGACTGATAAAAACCAACTCTGAGAGTTCCTGCAGTTTTCACCTAATTAAAAAAGTGAAAGCTTCCTTTTCCCCCAAACAATAAGTCACATTGTCCAATCTAGGTGCTAGCTGGTTGCCTAGTTACTTCTCTCCTCCTCCTCCTCCTCTCTCCAGCCAGCTGTTGGAATATCCTTGATTCAAGGGAGAAACTATTTTGTTTTGTCTACAAAAGCCCAGCTATCTCTATTCCCCCTTCACTATCCCTCCGGTCCAGTGTGGCAACACTGAAACCTGAAAAATGGCCTCGGGGAGACCAGCTTCAGGGTTGACACAACCAACCAACCGACCAACTAATCAACCAACCAATCAGAGTAGAACTGGAAGGTACCTTGGAGGTCTTTTAGTCCAACCCTCTATACCACTGTTGGCGAACCTTTTCAGCACCAAGTGCTGAAACGGGAGGGCGTGCGTGTGAGCAGGAGAACACCAGAAACTGGAAGAGCAGCTCCCAGGCACACACACACAGGAGCGTCGGAAACTAGAAGAACAGTTCCCCAGTGCGCATGCATGTGCTGGGTAGCTGAGCTTCTGGTGTATGGCGTGCGCATGTGTGCCAGTTACCTGGTCTTCTGGCTGCTGGTGTACATTTGCGAGCAAAGACCTGCATGTGCATGCTGGAATCTGAAAGAGCAAACGGGCAACGGCTGGCGTGCCCGGAGAGATGGCTCTGCATGCCACTTCTGGCACTCGTGCCATAGGTTCTCCATCTGGCCCTATACCATTTCAGACAATCGGTTGTCCAGTCTCTTCTTAAAAACCTCCAGTGATGGAGCACCCACAACTTCTGAAGGCAAGTTGGTTCCACTGGTTAATAGTTCTCACTGTCAGGAAATTTCTCCTTAGTTCTAGGTTGCTTCTCTCCTTGGTTAGTTTCCATCCATTGGAAACTAATGATCTGGTGCCTTAATCACTAGATCATGAAACATACATGGTGTTAGCACTTCAACCTGCATTTACTCTAGTGCTGACATAAGAAGAAGCGAAGGCGTCTGGAAAGGGATGTTTGACTTTTCACCTATTTATTTTCCCTGGAGATAATATCCCCTAGGAGATGAGATGGGAGGGGGGGAATTCCTTTGAGCTGGAGTAGATTAGGGGTAGAATGACTTGGAAGATGGCCAATGAGTGCAGGGGAGTGGGGAATGGAAAGGGAGGGTTTGGGGGCTGGAAGTCAGTGTTGGCTTCGTTTGGAGTCAGGTTAGAATGTCGTGCTTAATAAATAGGAGTTTTTTTTCAAAGACTTTGTTTGAAATGCAATTTATTTGAGACGACCTCGAAACTTGACACATGGACTAAAAAAGTAGCATTGGGGTACATGAAATATATGAAGGACATAATGTGGGGGAGGCTGGCAGTAGACATTTGCAGGATGTGGTGTCAGTGATGCTCAGTGGGCACCAGGCACCAGGGATGCCCTGTGATTAATGCATTCGATATAAGTGGATGGGGAAAATCAAATAACTTCTGCAGAAAGGAAGGAAATGCTACTATTCAAGACAGAAAGCTGGAAATGGGGTTGGGGGTTGGGGAAGACCTCATCAGAATGCAGTAAAGAAAAGATGACATAAGCAGGCAAAATAAAATGCAACGAAATAAGATGAAATCCATATAAATTATAGCTAGGAAATATAATAAATGGATTTTAATAAAGAGCTTTATTTGACCTGTAAAGCAGGAAATGGGGAAAGTGTTATTCATTTATGAAAAGGGGAAAAAAAAAGATTAACCTTTTCTTTCCACTTCTGTTAATGTCTAAAATTGAGCATTGTTGTTTATCAAAGAGAGAGAGAGAGAGAGAGAGAGAGAGAGAGAGAGAGAGAGAGAGAGAGAGAGGGAGGGAGGGAGGGAGAGGGAGATGCCTGCAGAAAAAGCTCTACAATTTTCTCTCTTGAAGAATGATACTAATAAACCGAAAAGATCTCAACTTGTATTATTAGAACTGTATTATTGAAAGGCCATAGGAGATAATCCTATGATAATTCTAGACCAGATACTTTACTAAAGATAAATTAAGCCTCCTTCAATCTGAGCTTGTTTGTGGGTGATTTCATGGTGATGATACGGAATTAATTTCTCTCTGTCTTTTTCTAGAATTTTTCAGAAAACCTTTCTAATTCTATCTATACTGCTGGGATCACTTGGTGATCTCCTTTCCAATCTAATCACGAGTGGTTTCCAAATCCCTGGAACCTCCATTAAAGATTGTTACCTTCTGAGATTTGATTGCTTGCTAATGAACCCTATTTACCTGTCAATCCATAAAGGGCAATAAATCTGGTCAAGGGACCTCATTTTCTGCAGTTTCCTTGTTCCAATTTCCAGTTTCTGAATTTGAAGACTGGAAGTAGGCCTTAATAAGCCCACCTGGGAATAAAATATTGCGGGAAAAATAGACATGTTTCATCATGCTATCCTGCCATTTTCTCTTCTAGATGTGTCCTTTCATTCATCTGTTTGGGGTAATGGTGCGATGCCCTAAATTCAGCCATGCCTGTCTGCTGACTGTTCATTCATGGAGAAACCCAAAGCTTTTTTTTTTTTTGGCTAATCAAGAGAAACTGGAATTAGAACATAATTTATTATTTCTCATAGGATATGTTTCTCATAAAAGGGAGAAGGAGGGGCAACATATGCTGGACTGGAGTTATGAGTCGGACTCTTAAAACAGGGAAACTGAAGAAGTCAAACAGAAGTACTGGTAAGTGGTGGGTAGCTAAGGTAGACCTCAATTCTCACTGTTGAAGGTTTTAATGAACAACTGTATAGGCTGGGAAACCTGCATAGACTTGGGAGATTTCAGGCTGCTGAAATCTATCAGTTGGAGAATGGGCTGAAGTCCATAGAATGGAAAAGGGCACAGTCCTGATGGAGAAGGAGGAGGAGGAGAAAGGAAGAAGAGGAGGAGGAGGAGAGGGGGGGAGGAGGAGGACTACATATCGGACATAAATACAATTGAGAGAGTCCAGAGATATTTTATGAGAAGAGTCCTCCATTCCTCTACCCTCAATAAAATACCTTATGCCACCAGACTTCAAATTTTGGGCTTAGACAACTTAGAACTACGCTGACTTCAGCCTGACCTAAGCATAGTACATAAAATTATCTGACACAATGTCCTTCCTGTCAATGACTACTTCAGCTTCAACCACAATACACGAGCAAATAATAGATACAAACTCAAGGTAAACCGTTCCAAACTTGACTGCAGAAAATATGACTTCAGTAACAGAGTGGTCAATGCCTGGAATGCACTACCTGACTCTGTAGTTTCTTCCCCAAACCCCCAAAACTTTCACCTTAAACTGTCTACTGTTGACCTCACCCCATTCCTAAGAGGTCTGTAAGGGGTGTGCATAAGTGCACCAGCGTGCCTACCGTCCCTGTCCTAATATTCCTTTTTACTTACTCTTTTCATGTATTCAAATTATGTTTATACTTTTACCTGTTATCTTATATATGCTTGAAAAAATAAACTTAGGAAGAGGAGGCGGAGGAGGAGGAGGAGGAGGAGGAGGAGGAGGAGGAGGAGGAGGAGGAGGAGGAGGAGGAGGAAGAAGAAGAAGAGGAGAAGGAGAAGTGTAAGCCCTTCTTTAACTCCAAATTAGGAGGTGCATTTTATTTAGAAACAGACCTACTGTGTGCACGTATTTATTATCCCACCATGAAAGCTATTTAATAAAGAGGAAAATTATGAAATTATGAATTGGTGCTTTACACCGAGTTTCTATTAAATCCTGAAAATTCACAGAAAACTTCTAACAATAGGTCGAGTTGCCCTTTCTCCCTATTTCACAAAACTTGTTACTATGCCAACCTCTGTTAGTCTGTCAGATAGACGCCTCCCTTTTGTTTCTCCTGTTTCAGGCACAATATTAGTGATCCTCCGCTGAATTCAGTATCAGAAACCACAACTTATTTATCTTCCATGAATTTGTTTTTCATTTACCCCAGTTAGAGGCTGTCATTAACACTCGATACATAAATGAAACTTACACATTAATGGGTTTCTTTTGGCAAATAACTTTCAGCTTGAAACTCGGATTAACTAATGCATTTTACTTAGAGTTTTGCTATTATAAGAGAAGGAAAAACAATATTTCTATATGAACAGGGACAAATGAAGAAAGCAATGTTGCACTATCACCACAGAAGCCCTGCCCATTTTACATGTATATCATGCACTCATGCCCAGGTGTGGTATTCACTTACCTTCACTACCAGTTCACAAATGGGCACGTGCGCACTCTCTTCGCTCACACATTACTTCCACGCATGTGCAGGACCTTCCGCACATATGCAGAGTGTCAAAAATGGGATGTGATTACATCCGGGTGGGTGGGTGGAGCCTCCCACCGCCGCTGCTACCGGTTTGCCCGAACCGGATAGAACCAGCTGAATACCACCACTGCTCATGCCCCAAAAGGACAGAGATCCGGTTGCATCGCTGCATTGTTGCGCTGCTGTTGTCAACATATTGGTGAAAGAACCAACTCCTGCAAATGCCTTTGGGAAGACTTGACATGACGTGATTTTATGACAGCTCCCCAGCAGTTGGCAATTGCCAATTGGAGAGGTTAAGGTTGGGACTTGGGTGGCTTTTTACAACTACCAGATTCCAACAGCATTTCTTTTATTCTATTCTACAGATGGACACAGGTACCGTACGCTCCGTTATTCTGTGTTACAACAATACATGTTTGTTCATAAGGGGTTTTTTTCCACTGCTATCTTATCTGTAAATTATTCAGTGCTAACTGATACATTTTTTAGGTGTGCTTCCACCTTAGAAAAAGAAGAAAAAGTGGGGGTGGGGGTGTGCTTAAGCCAAAATAAGATTCTTTTCTATTGTTGGTCCATATCACATGCGCTCACAGTTTTCTTCTTTGAGCGAGATCTAGAGTCTTTCTCCTGGTGATTCAGATGACACATATTCATGGAGTTGTCTTGGCTATAATATCAAAGTGGTTTGCTCAACTGTTGACTTTGTGATGGGTCCTCCCCATCCCCCACCCCAACTTGTCAGTCTTACTTACTGTTTTGGGATTTTTGGTAGATTCCCATTCAAGGACAGGCCCAGCCCTGTTCTCAAACCAACATGATCAGCCTTGCTTTCTCTGCCAGATCTAATGATGTGGGCTCATCTAACTAGGGAGAGTCTGTCCTTCAGGTATGACGCAAAGGGCTTTAAAGGTTATAATCAGCATCTTGAACTGGATCTATCAATCATACTCGAAATACAGTTTGGGTTCTCCAAATGTGTTTTCAGCCCGGGCATGATGCAAAAGGACAGGAGAAGAATGTAATCAGGCATGGGAAGAATACAGTGCTGTATTTTTAAAGAATTATTCTTCTCCAAGTATAGCCCTTCTGGCTCAGAGTGCACTCATGAGAAAAGCTGTACTCTTCATCAAAGAAAAAATAATAATTAATTGAAGGTGCTGAGGATATTTAAGAGAGGGACCCATATTTCTGAGTATTACAGAATGCAGAACAGAGTTGGAAGGGACCTTGGAGGTCTTCTAGTCCAAACCCCATCCTCAAGGAGGAGACTCTATACCATTCCAGAGAAATAAGCTGTCCAATCTCTTCTTGAAAACCTCCAGTGATGGAGCATCCACAACTTCTGGAGGCTAGCCGTTCCACTGATTAATTGTTCTCACCGTCAAGAAATTTCTCCCTAATTCTAGATTGGATCTCCCCTTGATAAGTTCCCATCTGTTACTTCTTATCCTGTCTTTGGAGAATAAATTGACCCCCTCTTCTCTGCAAAAGCCTCTCAAATATTGGAAGACTGATATCATCCCTAGTCCTAGACCAGTGATGGCTAACCTTTTCCGGACCGAGTGCCCAAAGCACGTGTGTGCATGCATGCCCAAATCCCCAAAATGCAATGCATGCACGGCCCCCGCACATGCATGTGTGGCCCCCATACATGGATGAGTGTCCCTCCTACATGTACTCTGCTTCCCACACATGCCCTGTGCATGTGTGTGCCCCCCCCACATGCCCCTCCCCACATGCATGTCTGTGCGGGCTCCCCGCACACACCCCATCCCACACACATATGCGGCAGGAGGTACACATATGTGCGCGGCAGAGCTGAATTGGGGCAACAGCTTGCGTGCCCACAGAGAGGGCACTGCACGTGCCATAGGTTCGCCATCACAATCCTAGACAAAAATTGGGAGGTGGGAAGGTCTGTTAAACACTGCTGTAGGAGAAAGATGTGAAAATATTGTATTTCCTCATCTTAATGACTATTTAATATACATTGATTGGTCATGACTCCCCCCATATACAGTAGAATTTTATTTTATTTTTTTTATTTTTCAAATTTCTATACCGCCCTTCTCCCGAAGGACTCAGGGCGGTGTACAGCCAAGATAAAAAACCAACAATATAAAAATTAAAAACAATTTAAAATTATTAAATAGTTTGGCCAATAATCTAAAATAAAAATAACCCATTAAAATAATATTTTAGGCCAGCCCTGCTTGATGGAATAATAATGTTTTAAGGGCGCAGCGAAAGGTACGAAGGTCGGGAATCCGATGACCTTCTGAACCTCTGGTCATGAACGCTTCTGACTACGACCAAATCAGGTTCCAACCCAAAAAATTCACTTTTTTTTTCCCGCCACTAGTTTTCCCTTCTGAGCCATTTTTTTTTTTTTTGCCAAATTTCTAAAATTAGGTTCGGGTCATGACCAATTCGGGTTGCGACCAAAGTTACGGAACGAATTATGGTTGTGACCAGAGGTTCTACTGTATGTGGCTTCTCAGTTTATGAGCAGCCTGAGCAATCCTACGTGCTGTCCAGGCAGACTCCCAATATGGATAATATAAGGTGAGAACAAAAAAGAAAAGAAAAGAAAAACACCAGCTCCATCTTTCAATGCTGACTGCCATCTTAGGAAATCAATACCTGTCATAATACCCTTATCATTCTGGGAACTGAAATCCTACTTGGGCGATAAAGCTTTCCTAGTTTACTTGTTGATTTAGATCAGCTCTGACAGGCCACTGAAAGGGAGGGAGGGGGGTGCAATGTGTACTGAATGCCCATTACACACGAAGGTGCAGTTATATTTTTGTTATGCTAACAACTCCTCGTAATGAATTGCAGATTGGACAGGCATCAATTTCGAATGTTTTGACAGGGGTCAATCAATCTGGAGAGAAAGCCAAACTTGCCGGGCTGATGAACACTAAGGGGATTATGTTTTTCATAGGAATATGTCGACAGAACTAAGGTTTACCTGGAGGCCTGCATGTTTTCGGACGAAGGTACAAAATCTTTAATAGTACAGAAGCACACAGAGGTGTGTGTGTGTGTGTGTAACAGCACCAATTCCCTTCAGATTGTGGATGGAATTTAGATCATGAAATGAATTCTGGTTGAATCTTTGATTTTAATTTGGAAAACGGAGTCCATTAATGTGATGTTTGACAGCCAAAAAAAAGCCAACACAATCCTAGGTTGCATTAACAGAGGGTAGGAATTTGTCGGAGCGTAAATCAACCCTGTCTCCCTTTGGGTAATTGCACCTAATTAGAGGAGGATGGACCTTGTTTTCCATGCTGTATACTTTAAAGAAAGAAAACCCAAAATATATTCTAAGAAACATTTTATTATAAAGAAATAAAACAAACTTACTAACTACATTGTTACCAGTAGTTCTATCACACAGACGGGCAAAAGAAAAAGATCAGGAAGTTTCTTCCTTAAACTTGGACATGCGCAGTAGCTCAGAAATCACAAGACAGTCTTATCTCTGTTACTACAGAGACGTGATAACGTCCTATGGCAGGCTACCGTAAGTCTTAGGATGGAAGCTCGGCTGACAAAAACATAACAGTGACAGAATCAACACTTTATAAAGCCTTGGTTAAGACCACGCTTAGATACTGTATCCAGTTTTGGTCACCATGTTACAAAAAAAGATGTAGAGATTTTGCAAAGAAGAACAACTAAGATGACTAAAGCCCTGGAGCAGGGGTAAGTTCTACTTACTTTTACTACCGGTTTGCAATGGGATTGTGCGCACTCGCTTCGCTTGTGCATGTGTAGTTCTATCACACAGACGGACAAAAGAAAAAGATCAGGAAGTTTCTTCCTTAAACTTGGACATGCGCAGTAGCTCAGAAATCACAAGACAGTCTTATCTCTGTTACTACAGAGACGTGATAACGTCCTATGGCAGGCTACCGTAAGTCTTAGGATGGAAGTCGGCTGACAAAAACATAACAGTGACAGAATCAACACTTTATAAAGCCTTGGTTAAGACCACGCTTAGATACTGTATCCAGTTTTGGTCACCATGTTACAAAAAAAGATGTAGAGATTTTGCAAAGAAGAACAACTAGGATGACTAAAGCCCTGGAGCAGGGGTGGGTTCTACTTACCTTTACTACCGGTTTGCAATGGGATTGTGCGCGCTCGCTTCGCTTGTGCGCGTGCCTTGCTTCTGCATATGCACAGATCGCTGATGACGACATCCGGGGCGGTGGGTGGGGCCTCCCGCCAGTTTTACTACCGGTTCTTGTGAACCGGTCTGAACCGGGGGTAACCCACCACTGGCCTGGAGACTAAAACATATGAAGAATGGTTGCAGCATTTGGGTTTGGCTAGTCTACAGAAAAGAAAGACTAGGGGGGGACATGATAGCAGTATTCCAGTATTTGAGAGGCTGCCACAAAGAGGAAGGGATCAATTTATTTTTCAAAGCACCAAAGAAGGCAGGAGAAGAAACAACAGATGGAAACTAATCAAGGAGAAAAGCAACCTGGAATTAAGGAGAAATTTCCTAACAGTGAGGACAATTAACCAGCTTGCCTTCAGAAGCTGTGGGTGCTTCATCACTTTAGGAAGAGCCTGGGCAGTCTGGTGTAGGGTTTCCTGCTTGAGTAAGGGGATGGACAAGAAAACCTCCAAAGTCCCTTCCAGCTCGATTCTGATTCCTGTAGCCATGATCGCAATCCGGGCGTTAAGTTGTTTGCAGCCTCTTATGGTCAAGTGATTACAATTTGGGAGCTTTCCAACAAGCAAAATCAATTGGGGGAAGTTGGATTCACTTAACAACCATGGGATTTACTTAATGACCATGTGATTTGCTGAACAACAATGTGAGTCATTTAAAGATTGTGGCACAAAAGATTGTGTCAAATCGGGTCTGACCATGTGATGGTGAGCTTGTTGAGCGTGTTGCTTAGCAACCAAAAATTCTCACCCCAAATGTCATTAATTAAGGTCATAATTATGATCATAAATTAAGGGCTACCTATAGACCCTAACAGGACACTATATCTCATTTAATGTTCTGACGTTCCTCTGAAGTAAAGACAATGTTAGAAAAGTTAAAAAGCTACTGTGGCTCTCAAAATTAAACTGGTCACAACTATAGATCAACTCATCTATTGGAGGGAGTAGTTAAACATTCAAGATGGCAGCTGTGACTGCCATTTTGAATGTGACATCTTTTAATTTTTTTAAAATCTCCTACTGCAGACAGTCTGAATCACAGTTTCCTTCCCTTGGTTGAGATGTGTCCAACAGCTGTGATCCACCCACTGAGAGTCATGGTGGCTCAGTGGCTTGATGATGCTGAAGATACTCTCAGCTCTGGCAGTTCGAGCCCATGCACACCATGGCAGAGCGGGCTCCTGTCACTTGCCTCAGCTTCTTGTCCACCAACAGTTTGAAAGCATATTCTATACAAGTACATAGATAGGTACCACTTCAGTGGGGAGACAAGCTGATACTCTGTGCAGGCAGTCAGATTCCCAATAGCTCTGAACCTTCCTGGTTGCACTGCCCATCTGTGAGGCGGCTCTGGGAAAGGAGGGGGCCTTGGGTGGCAATGTAGGAAGAGCCACTTGTCTTTCTCTCTGGTGCAAAGCCATCTTTCCCTCCTGTGGCACATTTTGGGAAGCGCACAAGCATATCCTATAACAGGGCTGGCACCTTGGCAAGCCAAACTACTAACCTGCAATAGCATTGCGGTCTCTTGGCTGCTGTAACAATGCCATACGCTAATCATCATCATAATAATAACGCACCCACTTTGTGATCTTCAACTTCTCTCTAAAAGGTTAAATGGTCACCCAAATTGCCCTCCTGTGGTCTAAAGGAAATTATAGTATTTTTGAAATGTACAGTACAACTCTTTGTAAAGGACGGTATGTACTTTCCCTCCCCCCTTTTGGAGTAATTTAATTCCTCTTTGATGGTAATACACAATGGACATTCAGGGCTGTATTTCTCACCTCTTTTCATCCTTTCCCCATCTCGGCTTTTGTTCTCCGTTCCGTTGAACTACTCAGAGGAAAATAGTGGATTTTCAGTAATGCTGCAGAGGTCCATAACCGCAGTTGAGAAGGACATAGTTTGTTATTTTCCCTGACACTTTTTCTAATTGACAAAAGGGAGACAGTGTATCTGTTTTTGGTTCTCATTATGGTTATAACTCTTCTCCATTTGCTACAGATAATGAGAAACCTTAATAAACCGCTGAAATGAAAACGATAACAAGAAATAACAACAAGCAATTTTAACTTACATTGATAGAAGTCTAGCTTCCAAATGACAGAAATTAATCGTTCTACTTTTGTTTGTTTTTTGTTTTTGTTTTGCATTTTGTTTTGCATACCCAATCTCAGGTAGCATCTCCAGATTGGGACATCACACTGCAAAAATAATTCTAATTAATAGCATCACAGATGGGCTGTGAAGGAGATCAAGGACAGGAAGCTAAATATTTTGAAGATGAACTGAGGGAATTCTGGTTGATTATCCTTGAAACTAAGAGAAGGGATACAACAATATGCTTATTCTCTATCAAGCTGGATTTAGACGTCCATCACTATTTTCTAGATTATTTTATTTCTTCTGAATAAAAGATCTCCCTAGATTGCTTAGGTTATTTATATAACTACTTTTTCTATGATTTAGTCTTATGCTAAACAGATATTGTAGGAATCACCTGGAAGATGACTGATCAGGTAATCTATTTTTTCCTTCTTGGAAGTTATTCCCCTCTAGAAAAAAAAAATGGATGGAAGCACCTGGAAGCTAAACTCTACTATAGAATTCTTGAGAATTGATTAGAAATAAACTCAGATTAAAATTTGTAATAAACCTAGGTAGCTAAGCCTGGTAAATTTATTTAGCAAAGTCCACGCTTTGTAATATTACCAACTCAAACTGTCATTTCTTTAAGCTTGGAATCACATATAATTGCATTAATTGGGAATTAATTTAGGTTTATTTGTCTATCCCAGGGAGAAGTTTTACTTTTGGGTCCGATTGCTGTGTATAGACATTTAGCTGGTTCTAAAGGAAAGAAAGTGGGTGGCCATGTAAATTTGATAGGTAGGTAGGTAGGTACTGTAGGTAGGTATGTAGGCAGGTAGGCAGGTAGGTAGGTAAGCAGGTAGGCAGGCAGGCAGGCAGGCAGACAGACAGACAGACAGACAGATAGATAGATCTACTAATTTATAAAAAGGACAAAAATTAGAGAAGTTTATGAGTTAGTCTACATCGGGATTGCTTTCCCCAAGACGGTATTTTCAAGTTTCTGGGATGTGACTTGTATCAAATTTTGGGCTTGGACAACCTGGAACTATGCCACCAACAGTCTGACCTAAGCATAGTACACAAAATTGTCTGCTACAATCTCTTACCTGTCAATGACTACTTCAGCTTCAACCTTAATAATATACCGGCAAACAATCGATACAAACGCAAGGTAAACTGCTCCAAACTTGATTGCAGAAAATACGACTTCAGCAACAGAGTGGTCAACACCTGGAATGTTCTACCTGACTCCGTTGTTACATCCTCTAACTCCCTTAAACTGTCTACCATGGACCTCACCCCATTCCTAAGAGGTCCGTAAAGGGGGCATGCATAAGCATACCAGTGTGTCCTACTGTCCCCATTTATTTGTACTCATTCGTGTGTACATGTCCATGTTTATACTTATACCTGTTATGTTGTACATGTTTGACAAACTAAATAAAATAAAAATAAAAAAATAAATCAGATTTGGTCTCTATCTAAAAAGTTCCTGTCCACATTTGAAAGTGACAGAAAGACGACAAATCAAAAACATATTCCCATTTTTCTGGATAACCATCCTTGTGAAACAGGAGCAGCATATGTCTGTGGAGATTCTCAGTCATCCAGGTCATGGTTGTCCCAAAGGTGCTTTTTCAAAAGGCAACTGGACTTTCTGGGTTTTTTCCTTGAAAACCTTTCGCTTCTCATCCAAGAGGACTGAAGAAGCTTCTTGGATGAGAAGCAAAACATCTTCAAGGAAAAACAAAGAAAGTCCAGTTGCCTTTTGAACACACATCTTTTTTCACATCTTTTTCTTGCATATTTTCTTGCACCTCTATAACTGTCTGGTTTGGTTCTGCAACCCAACAAGACAGACACAGACTTCAGAGGATAATTAGAACTGCAGAAAAAACAATGGCTACCAACCTGCCTTCCATTGAGGACCTGTATACTGCACGAGTCAAAAAGAGGGCTGTGAAAATATTTACAGATCTCTCACATCTTGGACATAAACTGTTTCAACTCCTACCCTCAAAACGACGCTATAGAGCACTGCACACCAGAACAACTATTCGCAAGAAGTTTTTTCCCGAACGCCATCACTCTACTAAACAAATAATTCCCTCAACACTATCAAACTATTTACCAAGTCTGCACTACTATTAATCTTCTCATCGTTCCCATCACCCATCTTCTCCCACTTATGACTGTAACCTTGTTGCTGGTATCCTTACAATTTATATTGACTGTTTCCTAATACTATTTGATTGCTTATTTGTTCCCTATGACTATCATTAAGTATTGTACCTTATGATTCTTGGCGAACGTATCTTTTCTTTTATGTACACCAAGAGTATATGCACCAAGACAAATTCCTTGTGTGTCCAATCACACTTGGCCAATAAAGAATTCTATTCTATTCTATTCTATATAAAAATTTACCAATAACGATGCCTGGGGGAAAAAAAATGTAGGAACGCAAAAATACTGAGATTATTTCAGCTGGGGAAAAAAACGACTTACTTTTTTGTTCGTTCATTTCTCCTTCGCTTTTTTTTTAAAGAATTTTTGATGATCTGCAAACAGGGACCTTCGATTGCATCAGTATCCAGCATGAACTGAGGCGAACAAACTTGTCCTTAAAACATATTCTTATTTTAGTATAATGGTTTGCTTTATTTCTGAACTTAAACCCACTGCTGTTTGTGTTCAAAGGCAGTGCGAGTCTGCTTGATAAGCTCCTCAAACTCAACCAGCAAAGAGAAAAATCAGTGAACAGGAAATAAGAAGTTGTTTCAATCGACAAGTTATCTGACATAAAATAGCGGATTACGAAAGAGAGGGCAATGCCGACAAATGTCTAAAAAAGATATCTTCTAATGGAGTATGGGAAACATTCTTTTACAGTATCCCTGGAGAATCAGACAAAGAAATGGATTTACATACGGATCAGCACTTACTGTTTTTGAGAGATCGTGGTCTGCATTGTTGATTCAGGTATTTATTCCTTCTGAGCACGGAGAAAATGTTCTCGCTGGATGTTTTATTGGATGACTGGGTTTCTAATATTATGGGAAAGAGCCAGAAAGAAACAGCTCTTTTTCTGATTTTTGCATAACATGCGTAACAACTTTAGACTCATTTTTAACAGACTCCAGTTTATATTTGCCTCCTGCTGAAGCTACACTTCCAGCCAATAAAAGCATTTCTCCATCAGAAGCCAGCTGTTCTTGGTAATTTTCCTGCTATAGCTTCAGCATTAGGTATTGAGGTAGCATTGAGGTAGTCCTCAACTTACGACTTACAATGGAGCCCAAAATGTCTATTGCTAAGCAAGATACCCTGTTTTCCCGAAAATAAGACATCCCTTGATAATAAGCTCAATGAGGCTTTTGAGTGCAGGCACTAAAATAAGTGTTCCCCCCAAAATAAGCCCTCCCTGAAAATATTTAAACACAGAGCTGGAAATCAGGTAAGATGGCAAGAGGAGCCCCATCTTGCTCCATGTGCCCCAAAATAATAAGACCACCCTGAAAATAAGGCCAAATGCTTATTTCGAGGTTCAAAAAAATATAAGACAGGGTCTTATTTGGGGGGAAACACGGTAGTCGTTTTGCCCCATTTTATGACCTTTCTTGCCACAGTTGTTAACTGAATCTGTAGGAGAGGATCAGGATCAGCCCGAGAGAGGGGTCAAACACATTATAAGTCACGAGTTCCTGCATGCCCACGAGAGATCTCAGTCCAGCCCACCTTGAATGCCTTTCTTATCTCCCACTAATTTGCCTTGACCATTAGTAGCTCAGATTCTGTATTTCTCAGATTAGTAGCTTCAGAGGCTATGAGTTCGATCCTAGGTAGAGGGAGATATTTGTCTCTCTGGGCACACTGAGAATATATCTGTTGAAAAAAACTCCGCAGTAAACACTCTGCTCCATTCAGTTGCCCAGACTCCACCCCACAAAGAATTATGGAGTCGTTAAAAGAAGGTGATTAGTAGCTCAGATTCTTGTAGAGAGCTTAGGCTGGCAATAAATCTTTATACTCATTTGCACTGCCTGAATCTCCTGATTTCCTGGGTGCTTGACAGAATCACTGCAGTGGTTAACTTAGTAACGTGACTGTAAAATGAATCTAGCTTCCCCATTGACTTTGCTAGTCAGAGGTTCACAAGAGATGACTATCTGATCCCAGAACATTGCAACCATCATAAGCATGAGTTAGTTGCCAAGTGTCCAAATTTTGATCATGTGACTATGGGGATGGTGCAAAGGTTGCAAGTGAGAAAAACCATCATAAGTCTCTTTTTCTGTACTATTGGTGAGGTGAGGTGAGAATTGCAGCACTCAGCCCAAATCAGGGGTGAAATGCTCCCGGATTGGACTGGATCGCCCGGTCCAGTAGTGATCTTGACCCTTGGTTTGGCAATCCAGTAGTGATGGTGGAGCAAAGCTCGGCCCACCCGCCCGGGTGTCATTACTTCCTGGTTTTAACCAGGAAGTAATGTGTTTTTTACCTTCTGCGCATGCAGAAGGTAAGAAGATTTCACCCCTGGCCCAAATCCTTCAGTTTGAGGGCTATTGCACTCAGTGGCTGGAGGAATTATCAATAGAAGGAGCTGAGCCAGAAGTGAAGGAAGCAAAAGCTTTGGGCAATTGAACAGACCACAAAGGAAGCCAAGGTAAGCACAGAAGCTAATGTGTACTATCCTTTGGGACATTCCGTGGGCCTATAGCTCTCTTTGATGGATGAGCTCAGCTACCTTCTATTGCCCCTTTGGACCAGTTTTATTTGATGATCTCTGATAGGGATTTTAAAACTGAGATGGCTACAAGATCTCTTCAGTACTGTAAAAACCCTATAAGACCATGGCTTTTAAAAGCTTAATTTCAGTGCTAGATAACAATGGTCAGATGTTTCTTCTTTGATGTTTCTGGGCTTGACAATAGCTAGTATGGAAAGGCCCTTGAAATTGTAGTGCATAATAAGTTCATTCAGTCTGAAGGACAAGGACTGTTGAAAAGCCAAAGACAATTTGAACTACTTCGATAAAAACATGCTTCCCGAGTAATAGAAAGTGATATTTCTGCATTATTCTGCTTTGTTCAAGCATCACCTTAATTATAATCTCCAGGTTTAAGAGGAATTCAAACAAATTGAATTAGGTAACCAAAATGATGAGGACACTCAAAACCTAATCCTGTATCTTGTGTAAATCAGCGTATGTTTGTGTGCGGAGGGAAGTTGGTATATATCACAGTTGTTGAGAGCAACTTTCCAAGCACTCAATTTAGTTAGGCTCCTTGATTCAAACTTGACTGAAGTCAACTTACAAAAACCAGATAAGAACCTTTATTGCTTACTAGGATTAAATCACTACAACAATGGATTGCCCTCTGCCAAAACACAGCACATCTTATATCTACTGTAGCTCAATTCCGTGACTTTATTTTTTCCTACCTTTGCCTTGAGTTTTATGTTTTCAGACTTGAATCTGAGCAATGGTTGGTCATTAGTCAGATAGCTCAGTCCTGAAGCTTGTAATTAAAACTTTCTTTCATTAAGGATTGAAGACAAACTTGCCTGATACTTCCAAACTTGCCAACCCAAAGGTTTCTAATGGCTGGAAAAAGTAATTAACAAGCGCTTTCCAAAAGTGATTAGAAAAGGAGGTAGATGAACTTTCAAAGGTGCTGATCAGGCTTTGGGAAGGATGGTTATTCCTTCATCCCCTAGTGCCCAAAATCCATCAGAAACTGCTGTCTTGCAGTCTCCTCAAGAGGAACAACTGTCTGGAGAACTTGTGAGTGATCTCTAATCTTCTCCTTTGTCTGGAGAGGTTCAAGGAGCTGGTTTACTTGCCAGCTCTTTGTTGTTCACCATAGTCATCTTTAGTCCACCAATTCTTTCTCCAGAAGTGAAAGTAATCTTAATAAAAGTAAAAAAATATAAGAATGGTTTGGGAAACAAGCAAAACTTTCATGAGAAGTTATTTTATACAACATAAGAGTGAACTCAAAAAAAAAAAAGAGGCAAGAGAAAACGCAAGCTATTTTGAATTAAGATAAAACAAAAGAGGGATTAAAGAAGTTTTCAGAGAAGGTAAATATTTCTCAACAAATTAAGTTTCTACAGCAACAATTATCTATGTTAACACTAAGAGAAATGGAAATAAAGATGAATTATGCAAAACAACGTTTTTTTGGGAGGGTTTACAAATAAACTAGGGAAGTGGTTGCCATACAAATTGCAAAAAGAAAAAAAAGAAAATGATATTAAAATTACAAGCAGGAGATAGTGTAATAATTTTTACAAGCTGTACAAAGTACGATGAATTGTATTTTGAAGAGGGGAAAGAGACCAGAGAGCTAAAAAGAGGCTAATGTAGCATTAATGCTTAAAAAGGGACAAGGTTTGATTTTAACAAAAAAAAAAAAAAACTATTAGCCAATATTATTAGTGAGTGATTATTAAGTTGTTTACAGTGATTTTGGCTGAGAGACAGAAAATACATTTGCAAGACTTTATTCATGAGGATCAATGTGGGTTTTTAACCTAAAAGACAGTCATAGGAAAATATAAGAAATGTGTTTAATATTTGGGGTTCTGAAAAATTCTTACTCCCAAATTCTCTCCCAATGGAATGTTGAGCTTTTAGCAGAGAAGACTAAGGTGGGAAATAATGGCACTTCTTTCCCAGACTCCATCCTCGATTATCTGACTGTTATCTTGGTAGCGACTCTTCTTCCTGGCCGTTCGCTCTAGATTCCATTAGCTTTTAGTTTTATTTTAGAGCTTTTCAAGATTGTTTTAATGATAAATGGCCCAAACCCATTAATCTTTATAGTAAATACTGTGTTTCCCCAAAAATAAGACCCTGTTTTATATTTTTTTGAACTCTGAAATAAACGCTTAGCCTTATTTTTGGGGAGGTCTTATTATTTTGGGGCGCGTGGAGCAAGACGGAGCTCCTCTTGCCGTCTTCCAGCTCTGTCTCCCTAACTCTAACCAGAGGAAATGGCAGGGACTGGCTACGCATGTGTTTAAATATTTTTGGGGAGGGTTTATTTCAGGGGAGGGCTTATTTTCAGGGAAACATGGTATTAAAAGACATCCAACTTTCCTTTGAGGATGAAGAGGCAACAGTGGAAATAGGATTCAGGGGAAAATACAAAACAGCACTAGACCCAATTTAGATTTATTCTTTATCTCTTTTAAGTGTTTAATCAGGGGTCCTTGGTATTCTCTGACCTTGATTGTTTTCTTGAAGACGTTTCATTACCCAAACTGGTAACATCACCAGTGCAGTTGTTGGGTTGCTCCCGGTTCGGCCCGGTTCGGCCGAGCCAGTAGCGGTGATGCTATTATGTCACTGAACCGGTTCTCTTTCTTTGGGAGCTGGGCCCTCCTGCCCGCCCCCGCGTTATTCCGACCTTATATTTCTTCTTTTTTCGCCCAGCTGAGAGGTGCGGCAGACTGGATTGCCATACCTCAACTGGGCAGATTCGCAACACGCTTGCGCAAAGCGCAAGTTTGGTACACATGCGAGCGAAGCGACTGAAGAGGTGATAGCGCGCAAAGCGCATGCACAAAGAGAAGCGGTAGTAAAGCCGGTTAGAACCCACCTCTGCATCAGTGCTAGTAGCGCTGATCACTAGCACTGATGATATTACCTAGTTTCGGTAATGAAACACCTGCAAGAAAACAATCAAGGTCAGAGAGCACCAAGGACCCCTCACACATAAACTGTGGTTCTCCTTTTGCTCAAGGCTGATCAGTAGCTTGCCAGTGTTTGCTGGGAGCCCACCATACACTCTCTGTGTTTGCATGCTTACTAAAGTTATGTTGTATTTTGAAAGTGATTTAGTTGCTTTAGGTGAGCCAGGTTTTGGCCACAGTTTCTGGCAGGATTAGAATATAAAAGCATAAGTGGCTTCTTTCTGGATGGAAACTCTTACCCATCTAGTCCAACAGTCTGTTCTCACTGTGGCCAACCAATGCCATCTTTCAGAAGATGGCCTTCCAATGAAGTCCTACTGCACTAACCAAGATGCATTTGGTTTTCCAAATCACCAGGGAAAGATTTCTCACAGAACATAGAACAATAGTTGGAAAAGACCTTGGAGGTCTTTTGGTTCAACCCCCTGTTCAAGCAGGAGACCCCATACCATTCAGATAAATGGTTACAGTCTCTTGAAAGTCTTGAAAGCCTCCAGTGATGGAGCACCCACAACTTCTGAAGGCAAGTTGATCCATTGGTTGTTGTTCTCACCATTAGAAAATTTTCTCCTTAGTTCTAGATTGCTTCTCTCCTTATTTAGTTTCCACTCATTGTTTCTTGTCTTGTCTTGTGGTGCTTTAGAAAATAGTTTGACCCCCCCTCATCTTTGTAGGAGTCTCTTAAATATTGGAATACTGCTATCATCTCTCCACTAGTCCCCTAAGGACTAGTCCCCTAGTCCTAGTCCGTAGACGAGGCATACCCAATTCCTGTACCCGTTCTTTGTATGTTTTCGCCTCCAGCCCTTCATCATTCTTGTTGTTCTTCTCTGCACTTTTTCCAGTGTCTCAACATCCTTCTTATATTGTGCTGACCAGAATTGGATGCAGTATTCCAAGCATGGTCTTACTAAGACTTTGTAAAACTGTACTAGTACTTCATGTGATCTTGATTCTATCCCTCTATTAATGCAGCTGTGGAAACACTGAAGCGGTCAAAAAGGCTTCAATCAGGTCAGCTGACAGCAACCTAGGATTGTGTTGGCTTTTTTGACTGCTGCCGCACACTTTTGGCTCATATTTAAGTGATTGTCCACTAGGACTCCAAGATCCCTCCCACTGTTACTGGGTTTAAGCCAAGTTTCACCTAAAGGTAACGGTTCCCCTTGCACATATGTGCTAGTCGTTCCCCACTCTAAGGGGCGGTGCTTATCTCTGTTTCAAAGCCAAAGAGCCAGCGCCGTCCAAAGACTTCTCCGTGGTCATGTGACCAGTATGACTAAACACCAAAGGCACACGGAACGCTGTTACCTTCCCACCAAAGGTGGTCCCTATTTTTCTACTTGCATTTTTTACATGCTTTCAAGCTGCTAGGTTGGCAGAAGCTGGAACAAGTAACAGGAGCTCACCCTGTTATGCAGCACTAGGGATTCGAACCGCTGACCTGCTGACCTTTCGATCGACAAGCTCAGCATCTTAGCCACTGAGCCACCACATCCCTTCACCTAGCCTGTACCTATATTGTTGGTTTTTCTCCACCATTGTCTATCTCGGGGGGGGAGGGGGCATTCATTAACCAACTGACAGCAAAGCCTTGCTTCTTTTCATCTTCTAGTTACGTCTGAACTAAAAGCTGATTATAAAAAGAATGACAGGGAAGTACTCCCCCTTTTAGTCATATTTTTATGAACTTCAGGAATTGTATGACATGCTCATCTATTCATGGGGCTGCCTTACCTTCTTGGATGCATTAGAGCAAAGGATTGAAGGTCTCGATTTTATTTTTAATTGCTGCTATTTCTAGTTGGGAGGAAAAAAAGCTAAGAATCAGCAGCAATCTGTCTAATTAAGCTACATCATGATATAACATCATCTGCATTTCTTCGGTTGAATTATTGCCTTTTCTTCTCTTTCAGAGAAATTCTCTTTGTTAACTGAATTCGTCTTTTTCCCAACTCCGGTGCTAAAAATGTGGCAAATAAAAAAAAAAAAAAAAGTGGAAGGAATTTGTTCAGCACGTTGGGTTTGCACTTTATTGAGTGTGCACATATATTTTCTATGCATTTTTTTTTCTCAGACTGTGTCCCCTGGCAGGCCATTTCAGCAAGTTATTCTTTCCTTTGTTTGCCCATATTTTGCTATAATTGAAAGCTTATTTTCCATATTTAAGTTGCAAGCTGCCCCCGGCATTCTGAAAATGGGGCTTATCAATGGGCACATGTGGGGGTTTTTTTTTGTTTTTTTTTTTGTTCTTGCATAGTTGAGGAACTCAAAACCAATGTATTCACACCAAATAAAACGTATTTCTCATTCTATTGCTACAGCTTCTTTTTCTTTTCGGTTTCACCTTTCAGAGTAAAAACTGTTGGAACTTATGTGTGAATTTTTATTTCAATCCGTCTTTCAAGAAACATATTCCCAACTTTCCCAGAATTGTGTGAACTGTCTTGGCGACTGAAAAATATAATTTTCAGTCCAGTATGACTTCAGATAATGTTGGAGAAGGAATGGCAGAACTTGGGGGTGGAGTGAAAAGAGGTTTCAGCCAGAGATGAAATCCAGCAGGTTCTAACAGGTTCTGGAGAACCGGTAGTGGAAATTTTGAGTAGTTCGAAGAACCGGCATATACCACCTCTGGCTGGCCCCAGAGTGGGGTGGGAATGGAGATTTTGCAGTATCCTTCCCCTGGAGTGGAGTGGGAATGGAGATTTTGCAATATCCTTCCCCTGCCATGCTCACCAAGCCATGCCCACAGAACCGGTAGGGAAAAATTTTGGATTTCACCCTTGGTTTCAGCCTAGAATTCCTACGTAGCCATAAATGAACTAAGTGCAACTCCCTCTGAGTGCCATTGACCTTTATCTAACTTTTAGCAGGTCCCGACTGTTAGTTGAGAAGATCCATATGCATAGATTTTTAGCAATAGATCAGTTTAATTGAACCTTTATTTGCTGACCTGGTTTTTTGTCCCTGACAGATAGTAACAAACTGTTCCAATTTGTTTTCTCAGATTGTCTGCAAATTTCCAAGATCACCAAATCTCACAAGAATTTAGTATTCTTGGGCAAAATGCCATGAATTTTCACTGCTTTATTATATTATCTCAAAGTGGTGGGGGAGATTATCTAAATTTTCAAGAACAGACGACCTCCTAAGACTTAAATGATTTGACTAGTAATACATTATTATTTAAAATGTAACTTAATCTAAGAAAAGTTCATATACGGGTATAGCGTACTGGAGACATCCTGGCGTCAGTTCTACAGTCCTTGGGCTGGGCTTGTGTCTTTAGATGTTGCTGGTTGGGAAACTGCTTATGTGTCTCCTTTTCCCCCAATGCACAATTAGTACTTGTCTGGATCAAGAGACATTTTACAATAACTCTGCTTTATGCTGCTGGCTATGATATCTTTACATGATCTGAAAGGAAGTGAATGCTTTTAGGTCTGCTTGAAAGAAGTGAGATGAGAAGATTAACCACTACATTCCAATGCTAATATATCAAGGTTCTTTAAAAGCACCATCATGATGAATACCTGTGTGTGTGTGTGTGTGTGTGTGTGTGTGTGTGCGTGTTTTGGATTAGATGGAGCTCTTAAAGTTCAGCAGACTCCCACATCTTGAGAGGTTTCTGAAATTGCTGCAGGGGAGACCCTCACATATTTTTATTATTATTAAATCTGTTTACCCACCTTTCTGCTATTTGGTTTCCTATTGTATAGGCGAAGAGAACTGCAACTGGCTCGTATTTCCAATTTCCTACCCTTTCTGTTGATACTTCAATGCATGAAGTTGAATTTATCGCTTACTTATAGCAACAGTTAACTCTAACAGCCAGAGTAAGTTTCGGAGAACTGTTTATGCAGTAATAGGGGCATGTCTTCAATCAATGCATTCACCATCAGTGAGCTGTTGGACAGCATTACTTGGTCTGTTGTGTGGATGTTTGGGTTGTTTAGGGGTGGGGAATTGTGGTGGGTGGGAGTGTGTTTGGGGATTATTATGTGTGTTGGACCTGGTCTTTAGGTGTTAAGTGAATTTTGCTGTATGGGTATAATGTGTATACACGTACAATGACAATAAAGTTATCATTATTATTATTATTATTCTCTTTTATTCATTAAAAATGAAACTCAGTCAACTGGACATTTAAAAATGTGTCACAAATACCATTGACTGGTGCTAATGGTTGATACAAGTTGCTGCCAGCGTCCTAGGTAATAATAATAATAATAATAGTAATAATAATAGTAATAGTAATAGTAATAATAATAATAATAATAATAATAATAATAATAATAATAATAATAATAGTAATAGTAATAATCAGAAAAGTGAAGAACCAATGATTAAGGAACTAAATAAAGGAGGCCTTTTAAAGACAACTAAAATAAAAGCAGAATATAAGAAAGAAGTAATTGAGCAGCGAGCTGAAAATTGGAAAAGCAAAACTCTGCATGGCCAATACTTGAAAAGTATTGAAGGCAAAGATGACCAGAAACTAACTTGGAACTGGTTAAGATCAGGAGTACTGAAAAAAGAAACAGAAAGCTTTATTTTGGCAGCTCAAGAACAAGCCCTAGCAACAAACTGCATGAAGGCAAAGATTCAACATGTTACCACCAACAGCAAATGCCGCTTCTGTAATGAGAAAGATGAGACAGTCGATCTCCTGATCAGTAGGTGCAGCAAAATTTCACAAACTGACTACCTACAACCCCATGACCGCGTTGCTAAGATCGTTCACTGGAAATTGTGCCAGAAGTTTGGATTTGAGTACAGCAAAAACCACTGGGAACATCAGATTGAGAAAGTTTTAGAGAACGAGAAACTCAAGATCTTGTGGGACTTCAGGATTCAGACTGACAGGCATTTGGTCCACAACACTAGTCATTCCTGACTCTAGGGGGCAGTGCTCATCTCTGTTTCAAAGCCGAAGAGCCAGTGCTGTCCGAAGATGTCTCTGTGGTTATCTGGCCAGTATGACTAAACACCAAAGGGGCATGGAACTCTGTTACCTTCCCACCAAAGATGGTCCCTATTTTTATACTTGCATTTTTTTATGTGCTTTCGAACTGCTAGGTTGGCAGAAGCTGGGGCAAGTAACGGGAGCTCACCCCGTTACGTGGCACTAGGGATTCAAATCGCTGAACTGCTGACCTTTCTATCGACAAGCTCAGCATCTTAGCCACTGAGCCACTGTGTCCCTCTGACATATAATAAAACCGGCACCCCCGCCCCACCTTACACACACACTGGCAGGGATGACAGGCGCTGCAGCTGTCCTCTCTAGAGGCACCAGATTTGGGGGGCTGTGATAGATCGTGGCTGGTTTTTTTATTTATTCTTTAGGAAAAAAAAAACAGACAAACATACTCATCTGAGTAACAAAAAATATTGCTTTGTGTTTCCACTATTAATTAGCTTTCTTCTTTGGCCACCAAGGAAACTCTCCCAGTATTTTTCATATCTTTTAAGGGGGAGGGGGGATTCGGCCAGTGAGAGTCTGGGGTCCACTGTCAGGGTTCCAAGTAACACCCCCAATGAAAGGAAACTCCAAGGCTTAAAATTCCTCAAAGCTACATTTTATTAGAGATGTCATAATGGCACATCTGGGAAAACCCAAATCTGAAAGCTTCCAGGTTTTCCCCATCAAAAAGAAAGTTCAAGTCCCTGCCCAACACCCACATGTCCATTACATGGTCCAATCAAAGCACTGTCCCAACTGGAGATGCCTCCCAGTTCCAGTCTTCCAAGTGCAGGGCAAGTTGTCCTTGACTCTCTGAGAAAGGAATGTTATTATGACTATATATCACCCATGCTCCATACAATCCCCCTCACAGTTTCCCACAGTAGTAAACATGGCAGGTCTGAAGGCCTAATACAAAAGATGGCTTCCAGGCCTGACACCCTGTTGGAAAGGAGGAAGGTGAAGGAAGGAGGCAAAGGATCTGCAAGGAAAAGCTAAGCCCAAAAGCTTTTCTTACGATTTAGGCGAGAGGCAAAACCCAACGTTAAAAACTTGAATTAAAACTAAATTTCCAACTAACTGGCAGACAGGAAAGTTGCATGCAGGGAATAAGATTCATAAAGGCCAGATGCCTGGTGTCATTTTCTCCATTCAGGGTGCTTCTCCTTCCCTGTTGCCTTAATCTGACACTCAAAAAGTTTGACCCTGCTAACTGCAGGCCCCAAATCCCTCTTCCCATGACTCCTCCATTCTGCCACTGGAAGCAATCCTTGGCTGTGGCCAAGGGATGCTATTCAGCAGGTTTTGACAAGTTCTGGAGAACCGGTAGCGGAAATTTTGAGTAGTTCAGAGAACTGGCAAATACCACCTCTGGCTGGCTCCAGAGTGGGGTGGGAATGGAGATTTTGCAGTATCCTTCCCCCAGGAGTGGGGAGGGAATGGGGATTTTGAAATATCTTTCCCTCAGGAGTGGGAAGGGAATGGGGATTTTGCAGCATCCTTCCCCTGCCATGCTCACCAAGCCACACCCACAGGACCGGTAGTAAAAAAATAATAATTCCACCACTGCTGTGGCCATGGCATCACCAGCAGTTGCTGAAGGAAAATCTTCTTCTGGATAATTTTAACTGTCACCATCAACTGAAAGCGAGGCAGGTGGGATGTTTGCTGCATTCACCTTTTGCCCTTCCCCCACTGGATAAACCATAACCTCAGCTGCCTTCTCCAGCCCAGTACAATGGCATGAGGGAATGACTCTTATTCAAGATATGGGAAACCAAAATTCATGGCTACATATAGAAGGCACTTGGAGTCCTAGATTTCTGGCGCTTATTTATAGTTTGTCCTCAAAATGATTGCTTAGGAACAATGATCTACTTCAGGTCCATTTTACTTACAACACTGTCAAATAATTTACTAAGACTGTATTACTATTATTCTTCTCTTCCTTCCTAGTAGCTATCTCTTCCCACTTATTACTATAACCATGTTGCCTGTATCTTTCAATTTATATTGTTTTTATTTGTTTCCTAGTACAATTTAATAGCTGATTAGTAACCTTGACTATCACTAAGTGTTGTATCTTTTTATTCTTGATGAATGTATTTTATTCTCCTTACGTACACTGAGAGCATATACACCTAAGACAAATTCCTTGTGTGTCCAATCACACTTGGCCCATAAAGAATTCTATTCTATTCTATAAAGAATTCTATTCTTTTTTTTTAACAGACCATTCTATCCAGTGATGGGTTTCACTTACCTTTGCTACCGGTTCATTTGTGCTCATTTCGCTTATGTGCGCACCATTTTTGCCCATGTGTAGAAGCTTCTGCGCATGCGCAGAGGGTATTTGATGATGTCCGGGTGGGTGGGCGGAGCCTCCAGTTGCCGCTACTACCGGTTCACCTAAACCAGGGCGAACCAGTAGCAACCTACCACTGATTCTATCCCATTTCAGTGTTTTAGAATGATCTGCTCGCATTAAAAATCATCATCGCATTTAAATATGCTTTTGAAATGCATTTTTATTCTGAACCAAATGAAAAGTAAGTTGGTAAGATTTTGTTGAGCCAGAGACTGTCAGAATCTTGAAGAAGGATGAACAGTGGCAGATCAGTAAATTTAGATCAGGTCTTCTTAGAATATGAATAATTAATTTCTTGAGAATCTCTATTTTCAGGGAGGGGGAAAAATCTGCTACAGTTGCTTCCTTTTCACATGACATGTCCTTCTCTTCTTCGCTGTCACCATCACTCTTCTTCCCCATTGACACAACAAAAGGAACAACTCTTCCTCCTTCTCCTATTTATACGAACAGTATATGAGTAATTAATGCAGCAGTTTTACATGAATAAAAAGATTTTCATGACAAATCTGTCCAAGCAAGAGGCCTCTCTAAAAAGCAGATGCAGGGAGGAGAACAAAGTGTTGTGATGAGAAAAAGGAGAACCAGTTTGGTGTAACGGTTAAAATGGTGCCCTAGAAACCAGGACATGGTAAATTCTAGTCCCAGCTTAGTCATGAAAGCCATCTGGGTGACATTGGGCCAATTACCAGGAGACTGTGAGTTCTAATCCAACCATATTATGAAAGGCATCTTGATGACTTTGGGCCAGTCACCCTCTCTCAGGCCAACTCACCTCACAAGGTGGTTGTTGTTATTGTGGGGAAAATAGGAGGAGGAAGATCCTGTCAGGAAGATCCCGGAAGCCATCTTTTGCATTAGGCCTTCAGACTTGCCACGTTTACTACTGTGGGAAACTGGGAGGGGGGATTGTACGGAGCATGGGTGATATGTAGTCATAATAACATTCCTTTCTCAGAAAGTCAAGGACAACTTGCCCTGCACCTGGATGGTTGGATCTGGGAGGCATCTCCAGTTGGGACGATGTTTGATTGGACCATGTGATGGACATGTGGGTGTTGGGCAGGGACTTGGACCTTCCTTTAGGTGGGGGAAACCTGGAAACTTTCAGATTTGGGTTTTCCCAGATGTGCCAATATGACATCTCTAATAAAATGGTGGCTCAGCAGACTGATAGCATTGTGATTAACACCAGCTGTCTTCAATTACTGTAAGTTCGAATCTCACCAGGCTCAAGGTTGACTCAGCCTTCCATCCTTTCAAAGGTAGGTGAAATGAGGACCCAGATTGTGGGGGCAATAAGCTGACTTTGTATAAATATACAAAAGTATGAAGGCTATTGCATTTTAAGCCGCCCTGAGTCTCCGGAGAAGGGCAGCATATAAATCAAATTAAAAATAAATAAATAAAATGGAACTTTGAGGAAACTCAAGCCTCGGAGGTTTATTTCATTGGGGGTGTTACTTGGAACCCTGACATATGCATTAGGTAGGTTCACTCACTTGAATTATTAAAACAATACATAAAGATGGGTAAAAATGTAATAAATAAATAAACAAAAAATTCTGAGGGATTTTCTCCTTCATATCCAAGATTTATTTGCTGGAAAGACCAAACAAAAGGACAGATGACCAAACACAATAATCCTCAGGAATTCTGTACGAATACTTAAAAATCGCTGTAAGGTAAGATAATACCTGTGACTTTTCTTAGCAAAAGCACAGAAATATTTTGCTTTACATTCTTCAGGGACTTTTTAATCCTTCCCAGTCTATATTACTGATTGCAGGTCTGAGGGTTTCCGTTGGTTTTTTGTCTAAGTGTTGGTCCGAATCTGCTTAAATTTTTAAAGTTCAGCTAAAATCAGCCAAGTTCTGCTATGGGCCACAGATTAACAACCATGACTTATTATTAAATTGTTCAAAAGAAATAGGAAAGGAGAAAAAACATTACAAAAAGAAAAAAGAAAGAACAAGAGATGTCTAAACTGTTTTCTTCATAGACACACATGCATTATTTATTTAGAAAATTCATATGAACAACCAACTCAATCACGGTTACTCTGGGAGGCTTACAAACATAAAAACCCCAATACAAAGCCCAATAAACTCCCATCTCCAACAATAAGCAAACCAACAATTGATGGTTCCCAGGTTCACTGACAAAACCATGGCTTCACAGCCTTTTGAAAGAGTATCCAAGTGGAATCTAATCTTATTTCTGCAGGGATGATGGTCACAGGAAAAAGTCACAATGGAGATGCCCTTTCTTCTTGGTCTTACTAGATGGACTTCCTGAAATGAGAGGACCTGTAACATAATCTGCTCCCAACTGTGATGGGTTGAATAGCTAAGTACGGTAGACACTCTCTGGAGTCTCAGCTCTTGCTTGAAAAGTAAGGTAAAGGTTCCCCTCGCACATATGTGTTAGTTGTTCCCGACTCTAGGGGCTGGTGCTCATCTCCATTTCAAAGCCGAAGAGCCAGCACTGTCCGAAGACGTCTCCGTGGTCATGTGGCCGGCATGACTAAATACCAAAGGCGCATGTAACGCTGTCACCTTCCCACCAAAGGTGGTCCCTATTTTTCTACTTGCATTTTTTATGTGCTTTCGAACTGCTAGGTTGGCAGAAGCTGGGACAAGTAACGGGAGCTCACCCCGTTACACAGCACTAGGAATTCGAACTGCTGAACTGCCGACCTTTCGATCGAAAAGCTCAGCATCTTAGCCACTGAGCCACCGTGTCCCTTTAAAGGTTTGAAAAGTAGATATCATCTTAATTGAGCAAAGCCTTTGCACAACTCCATCTGATGCAGCAGTTGCCTCCTTTCCTAGATTTAGTCAGACAGTCGCTCATGCCATGGTCACATCAGCTGAGCAACATGATGGGGCTGCCCTTGGAAGACCACTTGGAAGCCTCATCTGGTCCACAATGGGATAGTGTGAGCAGTCATGGACATACTTTGATATGCTCATGGAACACCTCTGCTTTTGCTCGCTTCCACTGGTTGTCAATTTCTTTCCAGGGCCGATTCAACAATTTTTGAAAGCCTCCTTTCCAACGCGTAAGATGTGAATGCTTTGTGCAGCTTGGCAATTAAAGGATGTGGCATTCCTGAATGCTACAAGGGCAGAGTATTAGAAAGGCTCCTTAGACTGCATTTCTCCTTTCTCCAAGGATAAGAGGAACAGGCAAAGCAGCTGCTGCCACTGAGATTCCATTTGGTCTCTGACCATCCTTGAAGAACTGTTTTTATCTTTTATTTCAGCAGCCATGCTCTGCCTGTTGGAGTGAAATTAGCTTTGCCGTTAGAGAAGGTGATGACAATGTCCCTTTAAAAAAAGAATAGCAAGGCTCTAGTTTTTTTCGGTCTCTCAATAGGACTTGGTTCTTTCAGACGGAGACAAAATGCATATGGGCATACTCAAAACATACACTGGAACCTATGCCCTGTTTTGGCAGATGTATTGTGGTAACAGTTACAGAGGCGATGGTTGACTCTGCTTTTCATCATTTATACTACTTCTTCAAGGGAAATTTCTCTCTCTGCTATGCAAAAAAAAGTTTTATGGAGTTTTTTTTCCCCCTCTCCCTTGTTGTGGTCCAACAGCAGCCCATGGAGCTAGCGGCGGAGTTGGGCAGTGAGGAGGCTGGGGAGGAACATGGGCAAGTCCTGGAGTCTGGGGAAGGCCCAGATGAGGGCTGTGCATCGGAGGCAGAGATGAAGCCGGGCCCATCTGGGAGTGATGTGTGGACTCCGGAGCCTCCAGAGTAGAACAGCAGAGAGGCAGAGGAACAGGAGGAGCCTGTTCCTAGTGCACGCATATGGAGAGCTGCCAGAAGGCAAGAGCAGCTAAAGCAAAAAGGACAACTCGGGAGTAAAGCCAGGAGATGATTGGCCCCTCCCGTAAGGCTTAAAGAGCAGCAAAGGCTCTTGGGCTCATTGTAGGAAAACAACGTTGCTAAATCTGTTTTCCAGTTGGCGTCTCTTGTTTCTGAACTTCGTGGGGCTTTGCCAAGAAAGGCCTTTGGCAGGGTGCCAAAGAAGATAAAGGTTTTTGATAAGCCTGAAAGATTTGTTTTGGAATTAATTTGGACTAAGCTGAGAATGAAGTAATTCACAGCTGTTATAATAAAATAGTTTTGTTTGAGACTAATTGTGTCCTGTAATGACTAAGTGAGCCTAGGTCACAATATCCCTATGGTGGAATACCCAGGGAGACATACAGGCCAAATACAAATTGGTGACAGCGATAATAAGCATAATGGCTATTTTAATTTTAAACTTAATGAACTAATTTGCTTTAGACATTTGTTTCCCTTTAAAGGAGAAGAACTGTCAGGCATGAAAGACCAGATCCACATGTGAAGATCCCAATTAAACTGATTTATGGATAGAGCTGTGGTGGCACAGTAGTTAGAATGTAGTATTGCAGGCTAACTCTGCCGACTGCCAGCAGTTTGATGGCCGGCTTTCATCCTTCCAAGGTCAGAAATATGAGAATACAGATTGTTTGGGGAAATATGCTGACTCTGTAAACCACTTAGAGAGGGTTGTAAGGCACTGTGAAGGGTATGTGAGTCTGCTGTTGCTATTGCTACTCATGCTTATGCACAGGGATCTTCTCAACTAATGATTAGCATCAGAGGTGAGTTTCACATAATTTTACCACCAGTTCACCACGCACTGAAAATGTGAGTGCATGCTGTTCTCGCTTCCTGATGGCAAATGATGTTCACTTCAGTATTCTCTCTCTCTCTATGTCTCTGTGTCTCTCTCTCTTTCTGTGTCTCTGTGTTTCTGTCTCTGTCTTTCTCTCTGTCTCTCTGTCTCTCTGTGTCTCTGTGTCTCTGTGTCTCTCTCTCTCTGTATGTCTGTCTGTCTCTCTCTCTCTCTCTCTCTCTCTCTCTCTCTCTCTCTCTCTCTCTCCATATATTTCTGATGGAAAAGTTGAAGGAAATTTTCTCAGTTTTCCAGGTCATTGCCTCAGATTCCTTGTCGCGGTTTTTAAAAGCTGCCATTTAAGTCACCTCCAATAACAAAAACTGTTTGTTCTCTGGGAGAAAGCTAATAGAGCCATGCTGTCACCTCATAATTGCCAATTAAATTCATCTAGTTTAGACTATCTATCTTGATTTCTCAAAAGGCTACTAAACTTCTTGTAGTGCACGAATTGAACTATTGTATTGGCAAATATTTTGAATGCTCATACAGACATTGGGAGAATTCCAGCTATCGTTTCTCTAGCCCAGGGGTGTCAAACTAGATTTCTTCGAGGGCTGGATCAGGATTGTAGTTCTTCTCCATGGGCCAGCCAGGGCAGGGAGACCAGACAACCGCCTCCTGAAGCATCCTGCCAGCCAAAATGGGGTGCAGGGGGGTCTCACGTGGTCACCCTGGGCCCAGTTTTTGCTGGCAGGGTGCTGCAGGAGGTGGCCGGCCCGCGTAGAATTACAATGTTGATCACCCTGTGCCCTGTTTTGGCTGCCAGACACACCACGGGCTGGTCCTTTGCTTTTTCCAAGCCAGCCCCACGGGCCAGATTTAAACACCCCACAGGCCAGATCCAACCCACTGGCCTTGAGTTTGACACCCCTGCTCTAGCCATTTCATGGCTGACCCTGAAAATGGTTTTCTGGAAAATTGACAATTGTGCCTCCATCTCCCCCACTATCCCCATCTTGGAACTCACTGGAAATATTTCATTGTTCTCAACAACAAATGGACTCCTTGTTTGTTCTTCCCTGCAAACTTAAGAAGACAGCCCCTCAAGAGGTGGCTCTATTCTATTCCCGATACCAAGCAATTACAAAGTTTGAAGGTTCTCCTGTCATCTATTCTGCAAAATAACTGAATATATAAACCTATAGAAGAAAAACCTTGCAGTGATCAATATGAGCTCTTCCTTCTTTTTGTTTTCTCCCTCCCTTGGGGCTTTAAGTAGCCCAAAGAGCACTGGATGGACACTGGAAGCATCAGAAGGCAAGACAAGAAACAATGGATGGAAACTAATCAAGGAGAGAAGCAACCTAGAATGAAGGAGAAATTTCATGCCAGTGAGGACAATTAGCCAGTGGAACCAACTTGCCTTCAGAAGTTGTGGGTGCTCCATCACTGGAGGCTTTTAAGAAGAGATTAGACAGCCATTTGTCTAAAATGGTATAAGGTCACCTGCTTGAGCAGGGAGTTGGACTAGAAGACTTCTAAGCTCCCTTCCAACTCTGTTATTCTGCTAAATTCTTTTATTCTGTTTCCAATTATAAAAGGAAAATGCTTAGAATTCCACCGTATGGGCGTATAATACACTTGGAGGAAAATTGTTGTATGAAAAAGCATTAACGAAGAATTAGCAGCTGGGGGAATGGAGCAAGTGTCAATTCAAGAACACCTGATGTGTAAAGGAAGAACAGACTTGGACTTCAGTGAACCACAAGGAGACAAGCTGAAAGGTCAAGGAGAGACCAGAAGTCTCACCAGCCCACCAGATGCTGAGAGTCTACAGCCAGCCAGCCAGCAGCTGGTTAAAGTACCATTCTTATTTCCACTGAAACACAGCCTGAAAAAGCTAATGCTTCAGCAGCAGTTCAGAACAGCAGGTGACAGCAGTAAAAGCCAACTAACTTGAAAGTGGCTAAATACTGTTTTATAAACTCAGGCAACAAAGGGGAACAGAATTATACATAGGACAAACACTAAAGACATTGCCAGAAGTGGTATTCAGCTGGTTCAGACCGGTTCGCTTGAACTGGTAATGGAAATCGCAGGTGGGCCTGGCCACCCGCCCCAGCTCTATGCCATCCTATTTAGGCACATTTTTGAGGCTGGGCACATGCGCGGCAGGTGTGCGCGCCAGCAAAGCACATGTGCGGAAGGCCAGGCGCATCCATGGACACACACGCACTCACATTTACAAACAGGAAGGGAAAATAAGTGAATACCACCCTTGAACATTGCGTAAAATATAATGTAGCATAGCCTTACTGATAAGCCTAGAGCAGTGATGGCTAACCTTTTTGCCGTCACGTGCCAAAAGTGGGGGGAGCGCGGGGAGGTCACCCACATGCATACCCACACCCATAATTCAATGCGCCCCGTGCATGTGTGCACACCTCCCCCCCCGCTTTTAACACGCGATGGCCCGGTGGGCTCGGTAGGCCCATTTTTCACCCTCCCCAGGCTCCAGAGGCTTTCTAGGAGCCTGGGGAGGGTGAAAACGGCCTTCCCCACCCACCCTGGAGGCTCTCTGGAGGCAGGAAACAGCCCATTTTCCAACTTCCGGCGGGACCGGAAGGCCCAAAAATCTGCTGACCAGCGCACGCACGCACGCTGGAGCTGAGCTACGGCAATGCTTGCGTGCCCACTGATATGGCTCCGTGTGCCACCTGTGGCAACCATGCCATAGGTTCACCATCACGGGCCTAGAGGCTGACTTAACAGCAACAGAGTTGGAAGGGACCTTGGAGGTCATCTAGTCCAACCCCCTGCTCACGCAGGAGACCTGTACTAGGGATTCGAACCGCCGAGTGCCGACCTTTCTGATCAACAAGCTCAGTGTCTTAGCCACTGAGCCACCTAGTTAGCTAGAAGTGTTAAACTAGATGTTAGGAAATTGTTTCTTGAACTTTATAGATTAAAAGTCTGAAACGAACAAGGCAGATATGGCAGTCTGATCCATTTCTCAGAGGAACCCCTCACGACACCTGACTTTAATGTAGTGCAAGCATATACTTCCCTTCAACCTCAACCATAGCTGAGACTTCTTGAAACTTGAAAATATGCAACGTTTTTCATAAACTCAGTTGGTATAAAGAGTAACGGACATAATCTTAAAAGTGAGGGCTCGGATCAGTCACCAAAATGACATGGGGAAAATATGACTTAAGTCCAAAAACAAGGAGAAAGCATGCATGAAAAGTCCAAGCGGATGCCTCCCAAATTCATATGGGTATAAACTACAGTCAGACCTGCATGATTCTGTTACTACAGTATAGTCCAGGGGTCAGCAACCTTAAACACTCAAAGAGCCACAAAGGTCCAAACCGGAAGCTCCCGTTCAATTCTGGAGCTGACCGGTTGTCCGGTTCCCCCACCATAGTCTCCTCCTAGCATGGCATCCTTTTTCCTCTGCTGACCAGAAATCCGGTTCCCGCACCATAGAGTCTCCTCCTAGCACGGCATCCTTTTTCCTCTACTCGTCCTAACCAAAAGCCCTATCAATTGTGGAGCTGACCAACAACAGGGAGCCACAGCAGAGGGATGAAAGAGCCACATGCGGCTCCAGAGCCGCAGATTGCTGACCCTTGCTATAGTCAATGTTAATAAAAGTAGCTTTAGGTTTCATGCCGAGTGGATTTCCTGGTTTGGTTTGCATAATGGGGTTTATACACCGTGTCAACAAAAGAGCATATCTAAAATAAAGGTTTTTCCAAATACCAGATGGCATATCATACAGAAATATGTGTGAATTGGTTTTCTGTAATCCTAGAAGGCAGCAGTAGAATCAATACATTAAAGGACAAAGAAGTAGGTTCAGATTAGACAGCAGGAGGAACTTCTGGATTTTATGAGCTGTTAATCAATGGAACTGCTTACTAAATGAGGCGATGAGTTCTCTTTCACGAGAGGTCTTCAACCAGAGGCTGGATGGTCTTTGTCAGAAATGCTCCATGGATTCTGCATGGAGCAAGATATTGGGATAGATCAGTATTTTTTTATGTCAAGCTTGGCAACTTTAATTTGCTTGCTGGGGAATTCTGGATGTTGAAGACCACATATCTTAACGTTGCAGTTTGAAAAAAAACAATTGGAATAAAGGAACTCCAAAGTCTTGTTCCAGCTCTTACGGGTCAATAAATTCGATTTTAAAATAAATAAATAAATAAATAAATAAATAAATAAATAAATAAATAAATAAATAAATAAATAAATAAGATACAGGTCTACTTATTTTTAAGAGGTAAGCATTGAAATTCTTGCCTTTTCTTTCCATTTTTCATACATTCGAGGGAGGGGGGGGAAACCCTGTTGGTGTTTTCTTATTTATTTATTTTTAAATGACTAAATAAAATGCTAATCTGTTATCAACCGTACGGTATATTTGAAGCATTAAAAATATGGTCTGGAACAGAGATATTCCACATGGCTTTTTTTTTTTTCGTGATCACCCAGTCGATGGACACATTTTGAGCGAAAAAGAAGAGTGCAAACAATAACCACATTGCTGATTAAAGAAAGGGGGGCAAAATAGAGTGCTGTTACCCACAGCTAAGCCGCTCAATTGAACTGATTCCCTTGGGATATCAGTCAGGAGAGTCCAGAATGCTATTAGCTTTAATTTTGCACAAGACGTGCAAAAAAAAAACCCAAAACACAAAAAACAACAGCAACAAAAAAAAACCACACACACACAAAAAAAAACCCTTTGCCTCTTTAAATTACCAAAGATCTCTTGGGATTGAAAGGCATAAAACTGGATTTTTTTTTTTTTTTGGGAAAAAAGAAAAAGAAAAGAATACAAGACTCTCATGTCTATTACCCATAATAGAGGCAGGTTCAGTTTCTTTTTCAGATGAAATGGCATTTTGAAGGCATATTGAGGAAAGCTCTAGGGGAATAGTGATGATGAGAAGTTATTGTTGAAGGAGAGGGCCACGTTTGATTTTTTGTCTGCTGAGAAGGGATGATACTGAGCAGTGGTTTGACCTAATATGTTAGATAAGGACACGTTGTCGTCATGTGATGTATCACAACTTCTCTCCCCCCCCCCTTTGCTAAACCAGGGGTAGCATGGCCAGCACTTGACGCATCCGGCCCTCAGGCCGCGAGTTTAACACCCCTGTATTAGATGGTTGCTATTGGCTATCCAGATATACTTGCATCTTTTTTCTGACCTAGGCATTCCCAAACCATGAAGCAGACTCCTTATCCCGTTTCTGTGAATTTCTCTCATTCACATTCAGCAAAGTCTTTCAAGGATGAATTTACAGTCACAGACCCAGGAGTGAAATCCAGCAGGTTCTAACAGGTTCTAGAGAACCGGTAGTGGAAATTTTGAGTAGTTCGGAGAACTGGCAAATACCTCCTCTGGCTGGCCCCAGAGTGGGGTGGGAATGGAGATTTTGCAATATCCTTCCCCCAAGAGTGGGGAGGGAATGGAGATTTTGCAGTGTCCTTCCCCTGGAGTGGGGTGGGAATGGAGATTTTGCAATATCCTTCCCCTGGAGTGGGGTGGGAATGGAGATTTTGCAATATCCTTCCCCTGCCATGACCACCAAGCCACGCCCACAGAACCAGTAGGGGAAAAAAATTGGATTTCACCCCTGCACAGACCTTATCTGGCTTGGAGAGCTGCCAGGACGATATCTTCAAAACTTGGCAAGAAATCTCAGAGGGTCACGAACCAATTAAGCGAACTAATTGTCTCCTGCAAACATCCCTCCCCTTTCGCTCCTCTTTTATTCCCTCTGAGAGGGGCCATTCATCGTCCACCTGTGGACTTACTCCCAAGCTGACCCTTGTTCTTTAGCTGTTCCCTTCATCTGGCAACTCTGCAATGCTCACACTAGGAACAGGCTCCAGCTGTTCGTCTGCCTCACTGATGTCTGACTCCAAAGGAGCTGATAACTGTCATGCGGCCCTGGCCCACTCTCTGCCTACAACGCAGAGCGCTCTTCAGAGCCTTCCCCAGACTCCAGGACTGGCCCATGTTCCTCCCCATCCTCCTCACTGTCTGAATCTGCTAGCAGCTCCGCTGGCTACTGGTGGGCCACAACAGTATTAAAGAGGATGGGTTTACTGATCACAATCCAAGATTCACCTATCCTGATCTATGGGCTTCCCAAACCATTCCTTTTTGGTGAAGAGATTAGATGGAACACCTGGCCCCATGGTGGTAGTTCGGTACTAGTTATGCACAGATACCTTGGAGACAAAACATTCAGGAACTTTCCATGCATGGGAAGTACCCGACCTGATGGTAATATGTGTGGGAAGGATTTAGACATCCTGGGACACCACACATGAAGCATCTGAACAACCCAGGAGACCGTAAAAGTGATACTTCTTTCCAAATTTTTGGAAGGGGAGATTTGTTTGTCTATGGTGGCAAAAAATCAGGAGTTATGAAGGGAGTTTCTAATTCATGACACATAATGTGTTTTATCCCAAAGGTGCTTTTTCAAGAGGCAACTGAAACACTTATTTTTGTTTGAAGACGTTTTGCTTCTCATCCAAGAAGCTTCTTCAACTCTGACTGGATGATGGGGAATGGAAGGATTTATACTCCTTGCAGACAGCTGGTCATTTGCATTCTTTTAGAGCACAGGTGTCAAGCTCACGGTGTCACATTGCCATCACGTGACTTCACAGTGCTTTTCCCATTCATGGAGTTGGGGTGGGCATGGCCTGGGTGTGACGCATCCAGCCAATGGGTCACAAGTTTGGCACCCCTTGTTTTAGAGAGTCTTGGCCTGCACACTCATTTGCACTACTCAGGTGACCCTAAAGACACAGATAAACCACCAAGTGGTTGATTCTCTAAAAGAATGCAAATGACTAGTGTCTGCAAGGAGTATAAGTCCTTCCATTCCCCACCATCCAGTCAGAGCTGAAGAAACTTCTTGGATGAGAAGTGAAATGTCTTCAACCCCCCCCCCCCAAGAAAGTCCAGTTGCCTCTTGAAAAAGCACCTTTGGGACAACCATGACCTGGATGACTGACACTCTCCATAGACTAATGCTTTTTAGTAAACTTTGTTAGTTGTAAAAGATGCTAACGAACTCTTGGTATTTTCCCCCTATGATCCTGTTACTATATATTTGTCATTGTAATGTAATCTTGGATTCTATCAATAGACGTACAGTATGAGATGATAGAGAGAGAGTTCTGCTCTATGCTGTACTGGTCAGGTGAACCTAAATAACGTCTCCACTTCTGGTCACCACAAATACAAAAAGACACCAAGAAAGTAAAATGAATGCAGAGAAGATCGGTAAAGATGGTGAAGGCCTCAGAGGCTAAATCCTATCAAGAACCATTAAAAGAATTTAGAAGTGTTTAGCCCAAGGATAAGAAAGCTAAGGAGAGACATATGGCCATCTGGCAATGCTTGAAGGGCTATCAGGGAAGGGAAGTCAGTTTTGTTCTTGATAGTTTCTGAGACTAGGTCAAGAACCAATGGGTAAAGGGGAGAGAGAGAGAGGGAGGGAGGGAGGGAGAGAGAGAGAGAGAGAGAGAGAGAGAGAGAGAGAGAGAGGGAGGGAGGGAGGGAGGGAGGGAGGGAGGGAGGAATTTGAAATAAGGAGGAATTTCCTGTCTGGGACAGTTATTAAATAATGGAACGGCTTGCCTGCTGGAATTACGGATGTTCTATTAATGGGGGTTTAGAAGCAAAGGTTGGACAATTATTTGTTTTAGATAATCTGAGGATCCCTGCCTTGGGCGAAAGGTTGGATTAAGAGAGTTCCAATGTTCCTTCCATCCCTGTGAGCCTATGAAGCTCTGGTGGTCTTCACAACTTTGTCATTTCTCCCAGGACCTGTCAATTCATCCTTTCCAGGGGTCATTTGTAATTTTCTGAAAATTAATCTTCCAGAACAGATTGCTTTGTTTGAGACATGAGACTTACACAGCTGTAATTGGTCCCAATGGGCATAGTGCCTTTTGAGAGGAGCATTCATTTCATTATTGTAATTTTTTTTTAATGTTGTTTTTCCTTCCACTGCCTCTGTTACAATATTATTAGATTTTTTTAATATTTATTTTCTGGTTCTCTCCCTCCCTCCCTCCCTCCCTCCCTCTCTCCCTCTCCCCCCCCCACTCTCTCTCTCTCTCTCTCTCTCTCACTCACTCTCTCTCTTGCATTTAAATTCTGTTGTTAATGCTATAAGCTGCCTTGATTGGTGCAAAATAGCAGTACAATCCAAATGGGATGTTATGATGTCCCGACGGGTGGGCGGAGCCTCCTGCCACTGGTGCTACCGGTTCGCGCTAGCCGGATAGATCCAGCTGGATTTCACAGCTGGTGCAAAGGCATGAGATCAGCAAGATGTGTCTCTCTGGAATATCACAATACTGATAATTTGGGGGATATCTGTGATGCCATCTTTTCAAAATAGTTGTCTCCTTCAGTGAGTTGAACTTTAATCAGTTCCTCCACTTCTACAGGATTGCATTCGTTCCTCACAAAAATGATTCTGAAATGAAATGGCCTTAGTAAAGTAGCTTGTGAATACTAGAGCTGAACATATTGAAATGGTATATAGGGTCTCCATCTTAAGCAATGGAACAGGTTGCCTTCAGAATTGTGGATAATCCATCACAGGAGACTTTTAAAAAGAGATCGGACAACCACTTGTCTACAATGGTATAGGGCAGTGACAGCTAACCTTTTTGGCACCGAGTGCCGAAACTGGAGCCCATGCGTGCCGGAATGCCAGAACTTCTTGGAAGAGAGCAGCTGATCTGGTGAGCATGCGCACCAGCCAGCTGCTGTCTTCCGGGTTCCAGCATGCACATGCATGCGCCAGTACCCAGAAGAGAGCAGCTGGCTGGTGCCAATGAGTGCCAGACCAGCTGTCCAGTGCACATACATGTGACAGAACCCGGAAGAGCAGCTGGTGATGGCACGCGTGCCCATAGAGAGGGCTCTGCATGCCACCTCTGGCATGTGTGCCATAGGTTTGCCATCACGGGTATAGGGTCTCCTGCTTGAGCAAGTGGTTGGACTAGAAGACCTCCAAAGTCCCTTCAAATTCTTATTCTGTTAAGTCTAGACTCTATGGTGGGCAGGGTAACATATTGAGATCATCTATGAGTTACCTCTTGAGTGGCTTGTGAAGTAGAAAGCCTAACATTGACATGCTGCAACAAAATTTTCTTCCTTGCTTTCAAACTCTACTTAAACATTATTTATTTAGAATAAGGCATGAAATACATGGATAGCAGCAGTAAAAATGTATGAAAAGAACACATACTAATACGATACACATAAGATGAAAATGTGCGGTCAATTTTCTAAGGTATAAAAAATTCAAGAAGTTATATATTAAGTTACAAGTTACATTTTAAAATAAGTTCGTTCATAAAATGTGGGTTCTATATATTAATATATATTAAACATTGTTCTAAGGCCTTGAGAGTTGCAATATAATAATCTGAGTTATCGAGGAAATTATGAATTGCCCTGCCTGAATTTGAGTTTTGGATTTTTCTCCACTGCAGATGAAGCTTTGTGATGACATTTTATGGACTGAGCTGGGTCATAATGATAAGCACATGTTTTGCTGGCTGTCACAAAACAGAATAACAGAGTTGGAAGCAGTGGTGGGATTCAGCCAGTTCGCACCAGTTTGGGAGAACCGGTTGTTAACTTTCTGAGCAGTTTGGTGAACTGGTTGTTGGAAGAAATCATTAGGGCAGAGAACCAGTTGTTAAATTACTTGAATCCCACCACTGGTTGGAAGGGACCTTGGAGGTCTTCTAATCCAAACCTCTGCTCAAGCAACAGATTCTGTACCAGAGGTCTTCAAACTTGGCAGCTTTAAGACTTGTGGACTTCAACTCCCAGAATTCTCCAGCCAGCTATGCTGGGAGTTGAAGTCCACAAGTCTTAAAGCTGCCAAGTTTAAGACCACTGCTCTATACCATTCTGAACAAGTGGCTCTCAAGTTCCCCTTAAAAGCCAACAGTGATGGATCACCTACAACTTCTGAAGGCAACCCATTCCACTGGTTAATTGTTCTCACTGTTAGAAAATTTCTCATTATGTCTAGGTTGCTTCTCTCCTTGATTAGTTTTTATCCATTGTTTCTTGTCTTGCCTCCTGGTGCTTTGGAGAGTAGGTTGACCCCCTCTTCATTGTGGCAGACCTTCAAAAATTGGAACACTGCTATCATGTCTCCCCAGTCCTTCTTTTCACTAGACTAGACATACCCAATTCCTGCAACCGTTCTTCATGCGTTTTAGTCTGCAGCCCTCTAAACTTCACTCTTTCCAGTCTCCGAGTCTCAGCATCTGTTTTATAATATGGTGACCGAAACTGGAATGCAGTATTCTAACTGTGGTCTTACTACAGGGAATTATTCACCTTCATTCTCATAACATAACAACAATTGCTGACCAATTCCAACTTTTAAAGCTTTTACCTCGGCTCTGCTATTAACATTTTAGGAACCAATCTTGCATTTTCTAATGCTTCCAATACTAAAGAATAGTAATGGAATCATACCATCCTGTGAAATCCCAAATATGACAACAAGTTCCCTTTGAGCGATCTGTCAATTGACATTAATTAGTTCATTGAGCTTATACTTTGTTCTAATACAAATCAATTATTCCAGTTTACATTTTAGCATTTTTGGCCTAGTGATACACAATACCCATATCAGCACAGCCATTGCCTTAAACAGGCTGCATTTGGTGCAGGGGTAGGTTCTACTTACCATTACTACCAGTTCGCAATGGGATTGCGCATGCGCAGATAGCCTATGACAACATCCGGGGTGGTGGGCAGAGCCTCCCGCCGGTTTTACTACCAGTTCTTGTGAACCGGTCCGAACCGGGGGCAACCCACCACTGATTTGGTGCTACATTTCAATCAGAGGAACTTCTTTGATGATTGAAAATTCAATCATCACTTAAATCATGAGTAAACATGAATAAAGTATGCCATAAACATGAATTTCCCCTAAAGTTGAAATGAATGCTTTTTAATTTAGAAGATCTTGATTGAACATAGGAGTTGAATTCATAAATGTATCAATGCAACCACAGTATTATATCTCATTTCCTTTCGCTTAAACAGAGTTGATAAAGAAGTTTACTCACCTTCCCATATGTAAGCTGGGTTCAACAATATCATAGAATAGGCTAGAATGGGGCCGGGTATGTTATGATTTGACCTGAGGGGTCTTTGGTGCTTTCTGAGCTTGGTTGTTTTCTTACAAATGTTTCAATACCAAATTAGATAACATCATCAGTGCTAGGAAGAAGAAGAAGAAGGAGAAGGAGAAGGAGAAGGAGAAGGAGAAGGAGAAGGAGAAGGAGAAGGAGAGGGAGAGGGAGAGGGAGAGGGAGAGGGAGAGGGAGAAGAAGAAGAAGGAGAAGGAGAAGGAGAAGGAGAAGGAGAAGGAGAAGGAGAAGGAGAAGGAGAAGGAGAAGGAGAGGAAGAGGAAGAGGAAGAGGAAGAGGAAGAAGAAGAAGAAGAAGAAGAAGAAGAAGAAGAAGAAGAAGAAGAAGAAGAAGAAGAAGAAGAAGAAGAAGAAGAAGAAGAAGAAGAAGAAGAAGAAGAAGAAGAAGAAGAAGAGCGGTGATAGTACTGATGATGTTATCTGGTTTGTTACAGAAACATCTGCAAGAAAACAACCAAGCTCCAAGAGCATCAAGGACCTCTCATTTCAACCTTACAAATATTTTCCTTTATTTGTATGATTTGACTATTCTCTTAGCATGCTGCATGAACCAACCATCACATTAAGGCATGAAATGATTTATCTGAACACAACATATTCACCACAATTGTGTTTGATTAACCTAAATGTAGAATTAACATTATTATGTGAACATATCCACATGATAGTAGGTTTTTTTTCTTCAACAACACATAAGTTTACCTTGGAGGCCACCAATTCTTGGATAGAATTAATCTTTTGTGACACTAAACATTTAAATTCCAGTGACCGTACGGTGGAGGTGAGAGTTCAAACTTTTATGCGATGTTTATAAAAGGATAAAAACTAGACCAAATAAAGCAGTATTTAATACAACATATACAAGAAGAAATGGAAATAAGATTAGAAGCTGTATGTATTCCAAGAAGCCCTCTCACAGCACGGTAGATGCAAGAGAATAAAATTAATAGATTTGATTTTTCTTTCTCTGCTTCAAGGACTAAAAGGAATCTGCAAGGTCAACTCTAATCTCATTTTTGTATTTTCTTCCTGCACATTTCTTCCTATTTTTCTTCTCTCTCCCATTTTTTTTTTAAAGAGGAAAGTTTTGCCAAATATGTAGTTTTTTTGTTCCCAACAACCTTGTATGTTACAAAATTCTGAGACCTGTTCTAGAAAATATTTGGGGATAATGAGGATTAACCCACCCCTGTTGAGTGGTATAGTTAGATGAATTTTGTTTTATTAGACTATGAAGAATTTTCTTTCTAATTTTCTTATTGCTTGATGTAAGCTGCTCACAATTTTGGAATTGAATGGCAAAGAAGTTCGAGTGAATGACTGAATAAATAATGAACAAAAGATCAGGAAAAGAAAATTATATTCTTTTTTACGCCCCCACCAATGAAACTTTGCAAAAGCCTGCCCTAAGTCAATCTTTTTAATAGCTCTTGAAATTGTTTAAAGCTTACAAAATATAATGCAAGCATATTGCATTGAGTTGGTTCTTGACTAATGCGCTACAAAGGTATTGTTATCATTTCCCTTGACATTTTCAATGATTGCTTTGAGTATTATTTTGTTTATTGTATCTACTAAGCTGGTTCTTGGGTGGTTGAAGCAGACCAAGAGACACCAGTGTTTACTATTCATATTATCTCAGTCTTGTGCTCCTGCTGGCTTAACTCTAAAATGACTTAACACAACTCTGTCCAGATTGACACTTTGGCAACAGTTTGCAATGTGCTCTGTCCCACCACTAGGCTATCAGCCCCTTCCACTGAATAATTCTCTTGCTGGACCTATAGGTTTTCCATAAGTTATTTGAATTCTTTTGGAGCTGAATGTGAAATCCTATCATACTATACATAAATGATCTTTGTGATCATATTATAAGCAACTGTATTCTCTTCGCCGATGATGTAAAACTATTTAACACCACCAACAATGCTGCTACCAGGGATGAAATGCTCCCGGTTCGGACTGGATCGCCTGATCCGGTAGCAATGCAGCGGGTGGTTCGGAGAACCAGTAGCAATCATCCCTGCCCCCCCCCCCGCCCATGCCCAGCTGAGCCGCACAATCATCAGAGGCTTTTTTTATTTTTAAAAGCATTTTTTCTACATCCTCTTCAGCCAAAAAAATGCTTTTAAAAGTTAAAAAAAAAATGTCTCTGACGATCGCATGGCTCAGCTGGGATCATCAGAGGCTTTTAAAAGCATTTTTTTAAACAACCTCGTTGGCCGAAGAGGTTGTAGAAAAAATGTTTTTAAAGAAAAAAAAGCCTCTGCCGATCAGGAAACTCAGCTGGGATCGTCAGAGGCTTTTAAAAACACTTTTTTACAACCTCTTTGACCAAAAAAGTTGTAGAAAAAAATGGTTTTAAAAGTAAAAAAAAAAAAAAATTGGCCACGTCCACCCAGTCACATTAATCCCCCCCAAGCCACACCCACAGAACCGGTAGTAACAAATTTTACATTTCACCGCTGGTTACTACCCTACAAAAAGACCTTGACTTTGTGTTGGAATGGTCAAAAAATTGGCAACTCTAATACATACTCGACAAATAAAATAAATAAATAAAATAAAATTTCAGGTGACTGAGGTAAAAACGTGCACCACTGGAAATTTTCTGGGTTTTTTCACCCCCTGTTTTGCTTTCATCTTTTTGGTTTTCAAAGCACAAAGAAAACTAGGAAGTTTAGGGAAAGAAAGGGGGGGGTGGAAGGATAATTTAAAAAGCAAGACCGTTTTCTGCTTCAAACCAACAAGCTTATATCTGCAAGCCAAGAATTATAGGCACTATGCCAAATTTAAAACAGGGTTCCCCAAACTGTGAGGGCTAGGGTTTCTTTCCTCCAGAAATCCTCCCCTGTCCATTCAGATAATGGACAATAGGCCAGTGGGTATAAATTCTTAGCTAAATCAGGTTTTGGATTGTCAGAAAGCATTTTGTTAGCCCACTTCATTCAGAGATCTGCAAGTGAATAGAAAATTTTGTTGGGTGAGCCTGAACGAAGCTCAAACCTTGGACCTTTTCATGAGGATCGAAGGTGAATGCAGTGGTAAACCATTTCTCATGCACACACTTCATTTTTGAAATTGATTATAATTTCTGTATTATATGTTGCCCCCATTCGCCTGTTTATTTCTTCATGCTTTGTTTGCATACTAAAAAAAACCCAAAATCTTAAAATTCAGAATGAGTCCCTGATTATTATTATTATTATTATTATTATTATTATTATTATTATTATTATTATTTTAAAAAGTTTGTTCTTGCTACTACTTAAAAGCATATTGTCAGCCCCTCAAAGTGAGAAAATACTGCCTGCATGCTTTTGATATGCCCCAGCTAGAAGGAAATGGGATGACTTGCCAACATTCAACTTGCCATGGCCAACTCGCCATGGCCAACTCGCCGCAGGTCAATTTAACAATTCTATTTAATTATTTAACATAAATTAAAAAAAATATTTTAATTTTTGCCATTCGTTCATTCTGCCCCTCCTTTTGCATCCTTTTTTTTTTTATGATTCTATTCCACTTCCTTCTTTGATATTAGTGTAACCTTTGTCCTGCAGTGAGTTGTCCTGTGGTGAAATGGCGATGGTGAGTTGGCCGTGGCGAATTGTCATAGACCCCAGCTAGAAATACCTCTAGTAAGAGGCAAATCCAGAATGATTGGAAGGTGAGGGACTTGGATTCTGAAACTGAGACTTCAAAAATTTTGGAATGGCTGAGCAAAAACACTCTACCTGATCCTGTTGTTAGTCTCTCTAATCCCCATACTTTTTACCTTAAACTGTCTACCATGGACCTTTCATGTTTTTAAGAGGTCCCTAAGGGGGCGTGTATAAGGGCACCAGTGTGCCTACCATCCCTGTCCTACTGTTCCCATTTATATGTACTCATTTTATGTGTTTATGGCTATGTTTTGCCTATTTATTTTCTTTTATTTGTGCCAAAAAATTTTTCATGTGTCTATGTCTATCCTATTACTTGTTTCCTTGTACTTGCTGATAGATAGATAGATGATAGATAGATAGATAGATAGATAGATAGATAGATAGATAGATAGATAAAAAATCAGAATGGAGTTCAAAACGTTTGAAATAGAAGCTTGCCCTTTGATTCACTTAGCGTCCATCAAAAGCAGGAGTGAGCAATTAATTTTCTCAAAGGGCTACATGAGAAACTGGACTGTTGTGAAAGGCCGAACCACTGTAACCTGATTTGATGTCTTCAAACTCCATCAATTCAACTCCTTAGGTTGCTCTAGATAAGGGCCGAGCACTGTGCAAGGGCATAAAAACGCTTTCTCTCCTTCGTCTCCCACAGCTGCCAGCCAATGGAAGGAGTGCATGGTGGTTGCACAGAGCTGGATCTGACTCAACTTTTTCTCCTTCCCCCTTTGATGAGCTTATTTATAAAAAGTAAAGGTAAAGGTTCCCCTCGCACATATGTACTATATGCCGCCCTGAGTCTCTGGGAAAGGGTGGCATATAAATCAAACCAATAAATAAATAAATAAATACTAGTTGTTCCTGACTCTAGGGGGCGGTGCTCATCTCCATTTCAAAGCCAAAGAGCCAGCGCTGTCCGAAGATGTCTCCGTGGTCATGTGGCCAGCATGACTAAACACCAAAGTGGCACAGAACTCTGTTACCTTCCCACCAAAGGTGGTCCCTATTTTTCTACTTTCATTGTTTACGTGCTTTCGAACTGCTAGGTTGGCAGAAGTTGGGACAAGTAACAGGAGCTCACCCCATTATGCAGCACTAGGGGTTCGAACCGCTGAACTGCCAACCTTTTGATTGACAAGCTCAGTGTCTTAGCCACTGAGCCACCACATCCCTCAGAGCTTATTTATATTAGATTTTTAATTTCTGATTGATTTCATGTGGGCCGGACAGGGACAGTCCAAGGGTCATATGTGACCTGCACCCCTTAAAATGCCCAGGTCTGCTCAAAAGCATTATTTAACAGTTCCACTGACAGAAAAGGCTTCTGCATATAAACAACAGGGAGATTATGGGATCTGTGAGAGGAGACCTTGAAGGATCTCAAGGTGCCTTCAAAAGGTACAAATATTGTTGCTTCTCCGCCTTTATGGGACAATTTGCATCACTTCCATAGAAGAAGTGCCTCATTGAGGAAAAGTGACACTAAATTTGAGCTACAATGTAAACTAATGCAAATGCTGGAAGAGATTTGGGATGTTGGTAGTATAATGGAAGACCAGTAGAACCACATTATTCTGCTAACATTGTCCATTTCAACCTACATTTCTTCTTTTACTCATTCAAGTTTCTATTGCCAGGCAAATCCCACTCCAAGTAGAAGCATCTTCAGGGAGGTGTTCATAAAAAGTAAGATGGCAGTCAAACGCCTGCCACTTTTGTATGTGCATGTAATGACACAACTACAAAAATATTGTTGGGGCCTTGATTGTATGATTATAACTGCCATCTTGATTTTTTTCTTCCCCAGTCACCCACTCCTACAGATGTCTCCTCTAATGTCAGAGTATATTCATCAACTGGAATAGGACATGGTAACAAGGTCAGCCAATGAATAGCAACTAAGTCAGCCAATGGGAGCTGAGGCAGACTGGAGCCAGGGCGTGTCTTAGTCTGCAGCTTCTGAATCTGTGCAGAGAAACAAAACTGAAACCAGTTTTGGACTTGCATCTCTGCTGTACTGCTGCCTGTGTGTTTTGCTTGTAACTGATCTCTCTACTTGTTACCACGTTTAAAGAACTCTGCTATTGGTATTGTAAAATTTACTTCATCTGTTATTATGTATATAAAGAGAAGTTAATGCATCCTGCTGAATCAGTTTATCTGTGTGTGTTTCTGGATTTGATTTTTTGCAAGAAACTCTGACATCTAAGGCTGATGACATGGAGCTATCTCTGTCCTTGAAAGAAGGACTCCAAAGTCATTTCATCCCTTCCTTGGGCCACCACCCAGAGAGCTATAAATTTCAGCAGGAGCCACTTTCAGTATGGAAATAAGAACAGGCTATTTGGAACTCTTGAATTTCTGGAACGGTTTGGCGAAGGAGAATTTTCATAGCGTTGCTCCTTATGGCTAGAAAAATAATTTATTTTTGGTTCAGGTTTCCTCTCGTTCCCCACTGCCTTCCTTCCCATTTTGTATTTCCATCTGACACTTTGCATTTTAAAATCTAGCCTGCGGCAAATTATTAGGGTTGAATTCTGTCTAAATCCTAGCAAAGAGATGGGGATACAGCGGAGAGAGAGATTAATATGTGAAGTGAGAAAAGGGAAGGGAAGAAAAAAAAAATCCTGACTGATCCATGACTACATCGGATGCAAATAGGAGCTACATTCTATCAAAATGTAGAAATTATAATGCAATTTAATGGCTTAAAGACTTTTTAAAAGGGTGAAAATGCCTGATGTATTTTGACAGAGCCAAGATGTCTGTGCCGAGTGCTGGGGCTGGGCGCTCAGTCTAGCTCAATATGTCTTGGAGATGATTTGACAAGAACAATTTCAATGCTCAGTTTAATGCACTTATGACAAATTTAAGTGATGAATTGAGGCCCAAGAGGCCGTGTGACTAGAATTAGAAGGCACAGATTTCCTTTTTTTATATAGGAGCAGCTACAGGGCAGTTCAGTGCTGACAAGCATACTCAAAGTCAGGTAAAGGAAATGTACAAAGAACATTATGTCAATGGCAGAGACAATGGAAAGCTATATATTTATCAAACTGTAATTTCACCAGGTGAAACTTTACAGCCCTGGAAAGACAGGGATGTCGGTGGCTCCCTTGACACACAAGAAGAACAGAATGAACTTGGCAGAAAGTTAGCTCCCTGAGAAGAGTAGAGACAATAGAGTGCAGTTTTAAAAGTCACTTTCCCAGCTTCTCGTTTGCAATTTACTTGGCTCCTTCTGCCACTGGTGATATGATCTGCCTGGATTCTGATAGCAGTTTTGAAGCCAAGAGAGAAAAATAGAAGAATCCACACTTCCAACCAAATTCCACCCTGTTTCTCATAGAGGCTTGTTTGATGATGATGATGATCACCAAGAGCCTTGGTGGCGCAGCAGACTAAAGCACTGTTAAGTAACACCAGCTGCCTGCAATTACTGCAAGTTCAAATCTCACCAGGCTCAAGGTTGACTCAGCCTTCCACCCTTTCGAGGTAGGTAAAATGAGGACCCAGTTTGTGGGGGCAATAAGCTGACTTTGTATAAAAAAGAACACCGCTTGGGGGGGGGGCAAAAGCCCTACTAAGCAGGTATATACAAAAGTATGAAGGCTATTGCTTAACGCATTGTAAGACGCCCTGAGTCTCCGGAAAAGGGCGGCATAAAAATCGAACCAATAAATAAATAAATAAATGATCATAGAATCATAGGAATAGAAGGGACCTTGGAGGTCCCAAGAATGTCTGGAACACACTGATCCTGTTGTTAGCCTCGCTAATCCCCATAACTTTTACCTTAAACTGTCTACCGTGGACATTTCACATTTCTTAAGAGGTCCCTAAGGGGACATGCATAAGTGCACCAGTGTTTACTTTCTTTCTGAAAATATTGTGGTGTTGAGTAATCAGTCTTGCTGTCAGAAAATTCCTCCTTTTTTGGAGTTGGATTCTCTCTGATGACTTTCTATCCATTGCTTCTTGTCTTGCCTTCAGTGCTATGAACATCCTCTTCTCTGGGACAGCATTTCAAGCATTGGACGACAACTATCATGTCTTTCCAGAGCCTTCTCTTCATTAGATTAAACATGCCTAGTCCCCTTAGTCATTCATTGTACTAAGATTTACCCTCCAGACAGTCCCCTCATCATATTTGTTGCTCTTCTCAGCACTTTCTAGGGTCTTAGCTTCTATTTTGTATTGTGGTTGTCAACTCACAAAGCATCCCTGGCCTGCTCTCGAGTTGCCATAGGCAAGGTGGATGGGAAACTGATGAAACAGCATGGCAGCCAAAGACAGATGCACATTCCAGACTTATCTCTCTCAAGGCTGTCTCCCAGGGTTACCCACAGTGGCCAGTGGGGAGTGATCTCTACAACCCGCAAAATTGCTATGTTGGCAAATGTGATTGATGACACACTCTGGGGGGAGGGGGAAACAGGGTCAGGATTGGGGTGTAATTTATGTGGGGTCAGAGTTAGCTTCATTTGGGAATGTGCCAACATGAAGCTCCTAATAAATAACTGGGTTCCTTTTGAAGCTTGGCTTGAGACTCATGATTTAATTAGGACATCCATCGGAACCCTGACAGTGGTGACCAAAACTGGATGCAGTAGACCAGGTGTGGTCTTACCAAAACAGTGATTCAATTTCCATGTACATATATAGTATATTTACTAGCACTATTGTCATTTTGTCAGTGCCTCAGCGCTGGCATAGAGAGGAGAGAGATAAGCTCTGAACTTTTGCCTGCTAAATCCCTTTGAAGCTGGGTTGTCGTGGAAATGAGGAGGGGGGAGACATTTCTGGGAAATGACGAGACAAGAAGTCTGGAGAATGACTTGGAAGATAGCCAATGAGAAGCAGAGATTTGGGGATCGGAAAGGGAGGGATTGGGGGGCAAAAGGTCAGTCTTGCCTGCATTGAGTCATGATCCGGTTGCTGTGCTCAATTAAAGAAAATATTTCCTTAAAGATTGGCAGTTTGGAAATTCATTTATTTTGAGATAGCATCGAAGTCTGACACATTTCTAGTACTATGGATTCAGCATTATTCAGATATTATAGTAGACCTGGACACTTTTTTGGATTAAGTCCAGGCTTTTTACCTCTGGTTAGCTTACATGATTGTATGTTCTAGGGTGCAGTTAAATTGATACATAGAAATCTTATATTTTCTCGATAATTGATTTTACACATTACTGTATTTTTATTCTTTGGGATAATTTCATTCTTGATGTCAAATGTACCTCAAAAATCAGTTTGGAACTGGGAAATGATAGAATATCATTTGTTGAAATATTACATTCCTCTAATCTGACATAAATCAGAAAGGTAAAGAAGTCCCTTAGGATTTTATTATGTTAGTCACTGCCTAACATAGGGGATGGTGCCTATCTTTGTTTCAAAGCCATTGAGCCAGTGCTGTTCGGAGACATTTATGTGGTCATGTGGCCAGCATGACATCATGGAGCACTCTTGCCTTCCCACAAAAAGTGGTACCTGTTTATCTACTCACATTTGCATGCTTTTGAACCGCTAGGTTGGCAGGAGCTGAGGCGAGGATGGGAGCTCACCCCATCATGTGGCGCTCGGGTCTCGAACCTGGGCTGCCGGCTTTTCAGCCAACATGGCCAGCATCTCAACCACTGAGCCACTGCACCACCCTAATCTGACATAAATATAAATAATTAATACTATGATTGCGAAATTAACCATATACATAATCATATACCTAAACATCATCATACAAGTCTCAAACCTTCCCTAAAATTGGCAAGACTATACAATTTCTGTGCACTGAAACTTCTGAAACATCTCTTCTTTTGTGTCATGGAATTAAGGGACCACATAATAATAAGGAGGTTAAAAAAAAACCCTTGTAAACAATGTGACCCATTTTTGTAAGGACACTCAATATCACATTTAACTTTGAAGGCTATTTCTGATAGCATAACGATGAAATGGAAGAAAAAAAATAATGTTTTGAACCAGCTATTCCCAGAACGAACATTTCTCGGGACACGTCTTTTAATCTAAATATTATGTTGCTACTTTCTCCATTTCACAATGTGCTTCATAGGTCATCCAAATTCAGCAGGACCGGAGGCTGCTTTCCAAATGACAAAGATCAAGTAGAACAGATGCAGACTTATTTTTCTTCCTGTTACAGCAATGGCAAACTGCCCGATTAATAGCCTAATTTGGGGTGATTTGAGGCAGGGTGGAAAAGGTGTACGCGCTTGGTAATGGATCGGATTGAACTGCCACTGCTCCAAACTTGTCCCCTGTGAAATTAAAATAGATGGCTCCCTAAAGAAGATTGCAATTATATAAAGATGGGGATGTCTGCTGCCAATCAGCTCAGGAGCTGGTCTTCCTTGCAGTCACCTCAGCTTTAATGACCAATATTTCGCTGTCTGGGTCACGGAACAGAGTCACGTGAATTCAAGGCTACTAAGATCACCGATGTTGGAGTTTGCTTGTATGGCCTTTGTCAGGACCTGGTTAGCCACGAGTCTTGCTATTAGGATAATCAGTAAATCCATAATGAACCGAGAGAACAAATTGCCTGACTCGGCTGATATTTTAATGGGACGGAGGGTTTCAGAGCTGCTCTTCTATCGGGTTTAAAACACTGAGCTGCTGCAGCCATTTTGTCAGAGACAAAGGAAACCAGTTCTCACATTTACTAACATTGATGATAGCAATAGCAATAACGCTTAGACTTATATACCCCTTCAGAATGCTTTACAGCCCTCTCTAAGCAGTTTACAGAGTCAGCATATTGGTCATCTGCACCTCCATAACTGTCTGGTTTGGCTCTGCAACCAAACAAGACCGACACAGACTTCGACGGATAATTAGAACTGCAGAAAAAACAATGGCTACCAACCTGACTTCCATTGAGGACCTGGATACTGAACGAGTCAAAAAGAGGGCTGTGAAAATATCTACAGACCCCTCACATCCTGGACATAAACTGTTTCAATTACTACCCTCAAAATGACGCTATAGGGCACTGCACACCAGAACAACTAGGCACAAGGACAGTTTTTCCCCGGATGCCATCACTCTGCTTAACAACTAATTCCCTCAACACTGTCAAATAATTTACTAAGACTGTATTACTATTATTCTTCTCTTCCTTACTAGTATCTATCTCTTCCCACTTATTACTGTAGCCATGTTGCTTGTATCTTTCAATTTATATGGTTTTTATTTGTTTCCTAGTATGATCTGATAACTTATTAGTAACCTTGACTATCACTAAGTGTTGTATCTTTTTATTTTTGATGAACATAAGGAGAATGATTTATTCTCCTTATGTACACTGAGAGCATATACACCTAAGACAAATTCCTTGTGTGTCCAATCACACTTGGCCAATAAAGAATTCTATTCTATTCTATTCTATTCTATTCTATTCTATTCTATTCTATTCTATTCTATTCTATTCTATTCTATTCTATTCTATTCTATTCCCCTCAACAATCTGGATCCTCATTTTTTCGACCTCGGAAGGATGGAAGGCTGAGTCAACCTTGAGCCAGTGAGACCCGAACTGCCAAACTGCTGTCAGCTGGCAGTCAGCAGAAGTAACCTGCAGTACTGCATTCTAACCACTACACCACCACGGCTCTTGATGCCATGATGTTCTCGACTGGGAAAAGGAGAATATCAAATATCTAGATAGATATTTATTTGTTTAAAACATTTTTATTTGTGAATGCTCCAACACTGGAAATTTTTAAGAAGATGTTAGATAACCATTTGTCTGAAGTGGTGTAGGGTTTCCTGCCTGGGCAGGGGATTGGACTAGAAGACCTCCAAAGTCCCTTCCAACTCTGTTATTCTATTCTATTCTATTCTATTCTATTCTATTCTATTCTATTCTATTCTATTCTATTCTATTCTATTCTATTCTATTCTATTCTATTCTATTACTTCCATTCCATTCCATTCCATTCCATTCCATTCCATTCTAATTTCTATTTCTATTCTATTCTATTCTATTCTATTCTATTCTATTCTATTCTATTCTATTCTATTCTATTCTATTCTATATAACCACTTGATGTCTTATCAACTCTAGGTGGCTCCCAATCAAAAGTTAAAACAGCGTATAGAATCATATTAAAACTACAAAACTCAGCAGATTAAAACATTTAAAACAGCAAAGACTGGCACCAAGTCAAACTTCTAAAGTGTAATCCAATTATTCAATCTTAACCCAGTGCTTGGGGGAAATCCAGGTTTTCAATGTTTACAAAATACTAGGAGGATGGAGTCCTGCCAAACTTCAGAAGGCAGACAGTACATAGGACAAGGGCTATCACAGAAAAGGCACTGCTTCCTAACTCCCATCTAATGGCAATATTTAGGGGAAGGGACTCAGAATGTTTGTGAGGCGTGGTAGCTCAGTGGCTTAAAAGATGCTGGAGAAGGTTCATACTCTGGCAGTTCAAGTCCTACTACTGTGTGATGGGGTGAGATCCCGTCACTTGCCTCAGCTTCTGCCAACCTAGCAGTTCAAAAGCATGCAAATGCGAGTAGATAAATAGGTACCACTTCGGTGGGAAGGTAACAGTGTTCCACGTTTCAACGTATGTTTTGCACTGTGGCATGATGTCATACTGGCCACATGACCATGGAAATGTCTTCAGACAGTGCAGGTACAATGGCTTAAAGAAATAAAGATGAGCACTTCCTCCTAAAATTGGCTACAAATAACAGAGTAAAATGCACAGGGACTCTTTTACCTACCTTTACTAAGAAGGTCCACATTCTATCTGGTCTGGTACAATGGGCAGATTCATTCATTCATTCATTCATTCATTCATTCATTCATTCATTCATTCATTCATTCAATTTCTGTAGCCACTCAACTCAATCAAGTGACTCCAGGTGGCTATAAAAATAGAGGTCCTTAGAGAAAGGTAGGTCTCGCAGATAACCTGGCCCTGGATCATATCGGGCTTTGAAAGTGATGATCAGCACCTTGAATTGCACCTGGAAAAAAATTGGAATCCAATGCAGCTTGTGCAGCAGAAGGCAAACCTATGGCTACCCATTGCTGTATGCATTGCTGTATTCTGGACCAGTTGAAATTTCTGGGGATCTTCAAGGGCAGCTCCATGTAGACTCATTGCAGTAATCCAAACGGGAGATGATCAAGGCATGAGTGACTGTGAGCAAGGCCTCCCAGCATTGGTGGAATTCAATTTTTTTTTTACTACCGGTTCTGTGGGCATGGATTGGTGGTCATGGTGTGGCTTGGTGGGCGTGGCAGGGGAAGGATACTGCAAAATCTCCATTCCCACCCCACTCCAGGGGGAAGGATACTGCAAAAATCCCCATTCCCACCACACTCCAGGGGAAGGATACTGCAAAATCTCCATTCCCACCCTACTCCAGGGGAAGGATACTGCAAAATCTCCATTCCCACCCCACTCTGGGCCCAGCCAAAGGTGGTATTTGCCAGTTCTCTGGACTACTCAAAATTTCCGCTACCAGTTTTCCAGAACCTGTCAGAACTTGCTGAATAGCACCCCTGCCTCCCAGTCCAGGAAAGTGTGTGGTTGTTGAATCACAATGCCCAAAATGGAGATGGGTGGAGTTTGAAACTGTAGTTTAACTAAATGCAAAAGAATGCAAAGAGTTCAACTTCCTGTAGATTCTGCCTCAACTTCAGAAGAGCCAGCTCATTTATATGTGGGGTGCCACAAGGATCGGTCCTCTCGCCCCTTCTATTCAACATTTATGTGAAGCTGCTGGGTGAGATCATCCGTGGTTTTGGGGTGAAGTACCATCAGTACGCTGATGACACCCAGCTGTACATCTCCACCCCAGACCACCCCAATGATGCCCTCGAGGTGATGTCCCGGTGCCTGGAGGCCGTATGGATCTGGATGGGGAGGAACAAACTCAGACTCAACCCATCCAAGACCGAGTGGCTGTGGTTTCCGTCGTCCCGATATAGTCAGTTGGTGCCATCTCTGACTATTGGGGGCGAGTCGTTGGCCCCCACAGATGGGGTTCGCAACTTGGGCATCCTCCTGGACTCACGGCTGTCTTTTGAAGAGCATATGACGGCCGTAGCCAGGAGGACTTTTTATCAGGTTCGCCTGATTCGCCAGTTACATCCCTTTCTGGATCGGGACTCGTTACGCACGGTCACTCACGCCCTTGTCACCTCACGCCTGGATTATTGTAATGCTCTCTACATGGGGCTCCCCTTGAGAAGCACCCGAAGGCTCCAACTGGTCCAGAATGCGGCCGCGCGGGTGGTAATGGGAGCAATGTGGCGCTCTCATGTAACCCCCCTCCTGCGCGAGCTGCACTGGCTCCCAGTGGTCTTCCGGGTGCACTTCAAGGTTTTGGTTACTATCTTTAGAGCGCTCCATGGCTCAGGACCAGGGTACTTACGAGACCGCCTCCTGCCACCAATAGCCTCTCACCGACCAGTTCGCTCCCATAGAGAGGGACTCCTCAGGGTGCCGTCGGCCAAACAATGTCGACTGATGGCCCCCAGGGGGAGAGCCTTTTCTGTGGGGGCACCTACCATCTGGAACGGGCTTCCCCCGGAGTTACGAAACATCCAAGACTTACGCATTTTCCGCCGAGCCCTGAAAACATTTCTATTCCAACAAGCTGGTCTGGCCTAACTCTCCCTTTTTAATTGGCTTTTAAACTGTCTTTTAAATTGGGTTTTAAACCTCTTTAGATAAATTTGGATGTTTTTTAATCTTTGAGCCTAAATTACTTAATCTGTTTCTTAATAGTTTTTAACTTCTATATGTATTTGTATTTATTATGGCTGTTCACCGCCCTGAGTCCTTCGGGAGTAGGGCGGTATACAAATATGAAAAATAAATAAATAAATAAATAAATTTAGTAAAGCCCTGGCTGTAAGAACAGAATGGTGTAATGAAAAAGAAAAAGAAAATTATGAAATAGCCTCTGAGACAGAATTTGCTGATAATTTCCAACAAAACAAAACAAAACTGTCATTGGAAAGAGAAGAAAAAGATACATCCCTACTCAACTTAGTTGCCTGAAAAGATATCACCACTACTCAAATCTGATTTTTATACATAGCACTGTGACATCATCCCACTTTTTATGATCCCTGATTGGCTAGATAGTTTCCATGGCAATCTAATACAGAAGGAACAATGTGGCTGAAAGGAAAAAAAGAAGGTAGATAGGAAGGCTAATTGGCCAAGCTACCAAGGCTTTTAAAAATATAGCAAAAGAAGAAGGGGGAAAAAAACCCTTTTAATCACCATATAGTAAAATCAAGGTAAGGATAAACAAACTGCCACCAGAATTTTTTTTTTTTTAAAATGTTCCCACTCATTCAGTGGACAGAAATTCTTTTCATTTCAAGAAGAGGAAAACAGTGGAGACAGAACTTCAAATCTAGTGCTTCGTAAAAGAAATGTTTCCATCCATCACCCACTCCAAGGCTTTGTTCACTTGCAAAAGAGAAATAGGAGAAGTATTTTGCAGAGAACATTAATTTTATTTCTTTACTCACCGTCTTTGTTGCTGTGTGGTCGAGATTAGGAATGTGCAGCATCTTGGGCTGAATCTCAAAAGTTGGAATTAGAGAGATAGCTTTGGATTGGTATTATAGGGACAAAACAAGTGGACCCCTTTTCGTTCTTTCAAGTCAGAGTTGAAGGAACTCTGGTGGCTACCTGGATTAACCCTTAACCACAGACGTACTATTTCAGCTATGCTATTATAGACATGAGGTCATAATGACCTCAGTAGCAAAAATACATTCAATGGTTTCATGCTTGGATCTAAAAATTGATGTATAAAGCAGTAAACTAAAAAATGTATTGATCTCTATCAAATTCTCTATCAAAGGTCACTTGGAGGAGTGGGAAACAAGGTGGCAAGTGAATGCAAAATTAACATTATCGGCAGCATACAAGGAAAATCAGTTGAAGATGTTTTATAGATGGCATCTGTCACCGACAAGACTGGCAAAGATACACCCGAACAACAGTGCAATTTGTTGGAAATGTAAGAAATCTCAAGGAACATATTATCACCTATGGTGGATGTGTCCGGCAGCAAAAAAAAGTTTTGGTCAAATATTAAGAAGTGGATAGAACAAATAACAGAACAACAAATAGAAAAGAAACCAGAAACATTCTTGTTAGGAATTTTTACAAAACCATATTCCAAAGAAATAAAATATTTGATGCTACACATCTTAACAGCAGCACGAATAACGTATGCAAAAAACTGGAAACAGGAAAGAACCCCAATGGAGGAAGAACTAATAGGTAAGATCTTAGAATGTGCTGAGATGGACAGATTAACAAAAGAAATTAAGGAAAAAGAAGTGACAGAATATTATAGAATATGGAATAAATGGTATTTATTTAAGACTAACAATAAAGAACAATAACTATTAGGAGAGAAAAATAGAAGTACAAAATAGAGATGTATCATATGTGCGGAGTGGAATAGAAATGTATATAATATGAAGGTAGAAATATATAATAGTAAAGAGATAACTAAAATGCATAGTTCTCTATAGGGGAAAAGGAAAAAAAAGAGGAGGGGGAAGGAAAAGGAGGGGAAGAAGATAGAGTAATAGATTAAGATAAAGGGGAAGAAGAATAAAGTAATAATTGGAAGACCACTATGAAACAATGCTTAAATATGATAAGTTATTTATATGTTGTATGTTGTGTAAATGTCCAATATGTGTTTTTAATAAAATTACAATTTTTTTTAAAAGGTCACTTTTTGTTTCTCCATCCTTGAACTTCAGTCTTTCTTCTCTAATTTTTACATTGGTCCACTGAATGATGGTGCTAATAATTTCTTTACAAAATAATAATTTTCAAATCTCTAGGGGAGTAGGTGAATTTCCAAGTTTTCTAGATGCTGGCTGTAGTCCAGGTAATTGCACAACAATATTGTGACTAGCGGTTCTGGATCTATTGCTTCCAAAAGGTACAGAAGACCATTTGAATTTGTTCTTGCCTTATAAATTATTGCATGACCTAGATTGTATCTAGGTCATCAATTTCATCAGGAGCTTCATCATTGCTGATGTCAGAATCGGTGGCGGCTGTGGGTTCCTCATCGTCCATTACAAAATTTTCATTGCTGATTCCACTTCACTCAGATCCCTCTCTGCTTCTTCATACCATGTTAGAACAGTTTCTTCGAAGTTTGGGTCACCAAATCGCACCCTTTTTTTCATGGAAAACATGGCCCTGACATTATAAAAAATATATACTTTAACAAAGATCTGCGGTCAAAATGATCGCAATTCAAATTCAAATGCCGCTACAGAAAACACCAAATAACTTACGTAAGCGCGATGCTGCATACACTCTTACTGGTGGGAAAACAAAAGCTATTGGCAACCAGAATGGTCCATTTCTAAAAATAGGGGTGTTCCAAACATTTTGGAAAACTGTTGCGGTTGCTATGACTGGGGTTATGGGTTAAACCCTGAAGTTTTCCTGGCAAGTGGTTTGCCATTGCTTTCTTTCTGGGTCTGAGAAAAAGTGACTGGCTGAAGGATACCCAGCTGGCTTTATACCTAAAGTGGAACTAGAACTCACTAGCCTGATGTCTTTAACCACAATACCAATTGGGTCTCTCACAAATAGGTCTAGGATCCCTTTGAAATGAAGTTAGAAATTGTTCCCTGTGTTTGTGGACAAAGAAAAATAAACAATCTCTCTCTCTCTGATCTCCTCCATCCTCCTGGGCAGCGGTGGGTTTCACATTTTGTTATTACCATTTCGCCGCAAATGCACCCAATTCATGCGCATGCCTGCCTTCCATGCTCACGTGCACACGTTCTTTGCATGCGCCCGGCCTCAAAAATGTACCTAAATAGGTTGGCATAGAGCTGGGCCCACCAGTGATTTCCGCTACCGGTTCAGGTGAACCGGTCCAAACCGGCTGAATACCATCTCTGCTCCTGGGAAAGAGAAAGATTTCTCAAGGGGAGGACTCCTTCTTGGGAAGGATAGCTGCAGAAGGATGGGAAAACCATCAAAGTAAGACTTTCTTCCTGTGGTCCTTCCTTGGGATTTGGTGAAAATATGGGAATCCCGGGAGACTGCAGCCCGTTACAGAGATGATTGCAGAATCCCACCTACTTGGAATTTGAGAATGTCCTTGGAAGATGAGGGAAAGAGACACAGATTGGTAGGAGAACAGACTTGCAAGTTTTTTTTAAAAAAAAAGTAGCTTTACAATAAAGTAGAATTAGTTCATCTTTTTGTTTTTTCTGTCTGGTCTACTAGGGGTGTTGACAACAATCTTGCAAGTCTGAGAATACAAATCTCCCACCATCATTTTTTATCACCTGATAAGCTAATATTTTTTCTCTGACCATTACTCAGTTCTGGGCTTATCCCCCTTTTAACAGATTTAACAGATTTAACAGATTGTTGGAAGGGACCTTATGGGTCATCTAGTCCAACCCCCCGCTCAAGCAGGAGACCCTATATCATTTCTGACAAATGGCAGCCCAATCTTTTCTTGAAAGTCTCAAGTGATGAAGATCCCACAACTTCTGAAGACAACTTCTGTTCCATTGGTTGATTGTTCTCACTGTCAGAAAGTTTCTCCTCATTTCTAGGTTGAATCTCTCCTTGGTCAGTTTCCATCCATTGTTCGTTGTCTGGTCTTCAGGTGCTTTGGAGAATAGCTTGACACCCCCTCTTCTATGTGGCAGCCTCTCAAATATTGGAAGACGTCTGTCATGTCTCCCCTGGTCCTTCTCTTCACTAGACTAGCCATGCCCAGTTCCTGTAACCGTTCTTCATATGTTTTAGTCTCCAGTCCCCTAATCATCCTGGTTGCTCTCCTCTGCACTTTTTCTCAACATCTCTTTTATAGTATTATTTTTTATATATAAATATATAAATATATTTTATATAAATATATAAATTTATATAAATAGTGTTATTTTTAAATAGTTAGTTAGTTGCTCCTTAGGCAGAATCTTTTCCCACCCTCCTTCCTTCTTCCAAGGTCTTTCTCACATTCCATTATTACACCTTCGACCATCTTGTAGCAAAAGTTATTGTTTTTTTCTTCACCTTTGAAACACTTCCTGGAACAATTTCTTTTTTTTTTTGTTCATCCGATCAAATAAGAAGCGTTAAAGGAATAATACTGAGCAATTTTTCTACCTGACATAACTTCAGTGTGTCTGCAAGTAGATTAAGAGAATCATGAGAAGGTGTGAGTGATTTGGTCCTTCTGAATGCTGCATGAAACAGGAACTCTAGAGAGAGCAAAAGGGAAAAACAAACCACTCTTTTAAAATTCAGTTTCTCCAGGTCAGGGAGAGAGAGAGAGAGAGAGAAAGTAAAACCAAATGACTCCTTCTAAGAAATGGGTCACCAGAGAGTCTTTAAATACAGTATCTAGCAGGAAGAATGTTGATTCATGGAATTAAGTTAAATTTAAAATGTTGATATATGCCGTGTATCTTTGTGTTGAGTAGAGTTTGGTCCTGCATTTTAGCTCTAGGCAGAGCTTCAAAAAAAAAAAAAATGCTTTGCTTTAATGAAGGTACAGGCAGGGGTGAAATGCTCCCGGTGTGGATGGGATCGCCCGATCGATAGCGATGGAGGCGGGTGGTTTGGAGAACCAGTAGTAAAAATCCCTGCCCCCCCCCCATGCCCAACTGAGCCGTGCGATCATCAGAGGCTTTTTTTCTTTTAAATGGCTCTGACGATCCCATCTGAGTTGCCTGTTCAGCAGAGGCTTTTTAAAAAACCCTCTGACGATCAGGCAACTCAGCTGGGATCGTCAGAGCCTTTTGAAAGCATTTTTTTACAACCTCTTTGCCGAAGAGGTTGTAGAAAAAATGCTTTTAAAAGTTAAAAAAAAAATTGGCCATGCCCACCCAGTCACATTACCCCCCCCAAGCCACGCCCACAGAACCGGTAGTAACAAATTTTAGATTTCACCACTGGGTACAGGTAATCCTCGATTTACAACAGTTCATTTACTGACCAAAGTTACAATGGCACTGAAAAAAAGTCGTATGACCTGTTTTCACACTTACAACTGTTAAGGCATCCCCATGATCATGAGATCCAAATTCAGATGTTTGGGAACTGGTTCATATTTATGACAGCTGCAGTGTCCCAGGGTCAGCTATCATGTCTCCCTTTGTCCTTCTCTTCACTAGACTAACCATGTTCCTGTAATTGTTCTTCATATGTTTTAGTCTCCAGTCCCCCTAATCATCCTGGTTGCTCTCCTCTGCACTTTTTCTACAGTCCTTTTTATAGTGTGGTGACTCTCAATTGGCAACCCACACCTGACTCATCACAAGACCTATCACAAGACCAGGGGTGAAATTCACTTACCTTCGCTACCGGTTCGCAAATGTGAGCACATGTGCCTCCTCCATGCCTGCGCAGAGCCTTCTGCGCATGTGCAGAGGGTCAACAATGGAAGGTGATGACATCCAGCCAGGTGGGCGGAGCCTCCCGCCGCCGGCACTACCGGATTGCACAATCCGGATAGATCCGGCTGAATTTCACCACTGCACAAGACCCTCACTTGACACACCCAGCCCGGAAGCCCTTATAAATAGAAGAACACCGACATCGCCCTAAACTCTGATGAAGAGGTTACCAAGGCTGGTAATGAAATATTCAGAAAGCAACCCACAATCTCAGAGAATGAACTTTCACCCTCCGTGTCTACTCTTTTCTCAGTAAAGACCATTTCTATCCATGGAGAGAGCCACATTTTTGCAAGCAGACTTTTGCAAAAGCTGCAGAGCTATTTGTCTGCAGCCTGGCTGGTGTCTGCCGTTTTTATAGACATTATCCATTTAAAAACAGCAACCCTTTTATTTCCTCCCCAAGTCTCTAATGGCTCCTTTAGCACAAAACAATTGCATGTATCAGTTGGAAAATGAGTAGGTTTAAATCCCCAGAGGAGGGGCAGCTCTGCCTGAAAAGGTCCTCTACTTTTGTCCCAAAGCAAAAATCTATATTCTTTTAAGAAACAAAGACAGAATTTAAAGAAACAGAGATCCTAAATCCCTCCACCAATTTCTCTCTGCTTCATCTGCTCAAGCCTTGCTAACAGAATGACAGAAGAGTTGGAAGGGACTTTGGAGGTCTTCTAGTCCAACCCCCTGCTCAAGCAGGAAGCCCTATACCATTTCAGACAAATGGTTGACCAACATCTCCTTAAAAACCTCCAGTGTTGGAGCATTCACAACTTCTGGAGGCAAGTTGTTCCACTGATTAATTGTTCTGATTGTCAGGAAATTTCTCCTTAGTTCTAAGTTGCTTCTTTCCTTGATTAGTTTCCACCCATTGCTTCTTGTCTTGCCTTAGCTGCTTTGGAGAATAGGTTAACCCCTTCTTTTTTGTGGCAGCCCCTGAGATATTGGAAGACTGCTATCATGTCATCCCAGTCCTTCTTTTCATTAAACTAGACATACTAAGTTTTTAAAGGTTTTAAGGAGGTTTCTAAGTTGCTAGAACCATATAGCGTCAAAGAATTGAGGCCTTTGAACTATGGTGCTGGAGAAGACTCCGGCGAGTCCCTTGGACTGCAAGCAATGGTGGGTTTCTACCGGTTCACCCTGGTTCGGGTGAACCAGTAGTGGTGGTGGGAGGCTCCGCCCACCCATCTGGACATCAACATGGATGCTCTGCGCATGCACAGAAGGTTCTGCACATGCACAGAAGCGCTATGCACAAACACGCTCCCAATTCTGAACCAGGAGCGAAGGTAAGTGGAACCCGCTACTGACTGCAAGGCGATCAAACGAGTCAGTCCTAGGGGAGTCAGGAACCCTGGCTGCTCTTTTAGAAGGCCAGATCCTGAAGATGAAACTCAAATACTTTGGCCACCTAATGAGAAGGAAGGACTCACTGGAGAAGAGCCTAATGCTGGGAAAGATTGAAGGGGGCGACAGAGAATGAGGTGGCTGGATAGAGTCATTGAAGCAGTTGGTGTGAGTTTCATGGACTCCGAGGGATGGTAGAGGACAGGAAAGCCTGGAGGAAAGTTGTCCATGGGGTCGCGATGGATCGGACACGACTTTGCAACTAACAACAAAAAGTTGCTAGATGGCAACATCTTCCCAACCTCTGCTGATCTCCAAAAACTAAGCCAATTTTGTCCTGTTTAGTACTGGGAGGGGAGGGCTCTACGATATTCCAGGAAGCAAATTACACAGCAAACTAAATAATACTTAACAACAACACATCGGAAAAAGACAGGGAGAAACCATTTCATTATTGGTGCCAAGAAAATGACAAGACAGCATTTCTAAAGTTCTCAGGAATCAAGCTAAAATTTGGAGACTTTACAGGTAGTCAGTCGTCTTGTTTACAACAATTCGTTTAGTGACTGGTCAATGTTACAATGTCACTGAAAAAGTGTCCGATGACCTTTTTTCACACTTACGACTATTGAGCATCCCTGAGGTCAATATCGATCAAAATTCAGATGCTTGGCAACTGACTCACTTTTATGGCAGTTGCAATATCCCAGGGTCGTGTGATCACTTTTTGCGACCTACTGACACGCACAGTCAATGGGGAATCCAAATTCACTTCACAACCATGTTACATACTTAACAGTTGCACTGATTCATTTAACAAACTGCAGCAAGCAGGTTGTAACATTCATTTAATAATTGTCTCACTTAGCAACATAAATTGTGGGATCAATTGTGGTTGTAAGTTGAGAACTACCTATATTTCATCCACTGAGGAACATTGATGATGTTGGAAGAAATGTCCATCTGGGTTCAGTTCCAAGTGGGGAAGAAAGACACTGGAAACATGGAGACTGCTTGAAAAGATGGTTTAATGGTGGACAGGACCACATGGTTTTGAGGTCCTGGGCAAGAAGGCACATGGGAGAGAGAGAGAGAGAGAGAGAGAGAGAGGGAGGGAGGGAGGGAGGGAGGGAGGGAGAGAGAGAGAGAGAGAGAGAGAGAGAGAGAGAGAGAGAGAGAGAGAGAGAGAGAGAGAGAGAGATATGTATGCCCTTTGTTGGGCTTTGAATTTGAGCTTGTATTCTGATTGGTTGTCAGACTCCCATGGGGCCATCATGCAGGGCTAACTTTTTAGATTGTCTTTTGAGTCCCAGGCTTGGTTGATTCTTGCTGGGTGATGATATAATGAAAGGGCTTTGGGCAATTCCTACTATGGCTCTGCCTGAAGGAGGTAGATCTTTGTTATGTAGAATAGGATGGCCCAGGCCTTAATGGCCCATTGACAAAGGTGGGGGGGGGCTGAGTTTCTGCCTCCCTTTTAGGGAAAACATTCTGCCCTTTTAATATTTCCTAAAATATTTCATTTTCCTAGGAGAGGGGTGGATGCTAACTTCCTACAATGACATTGATCAATAGCTCCCTATTTAGGAGTTAAATGGACTCCAGAGGATGGTAGAGGACAGGAAGGCCTGGAGGAACATTGTCCATGGGGTCATGATGGATCAGACATGACTTTGCAACTAACAACAACAAAACAACATTTAGGAGTTACAGTCATCTCCTGGTTGCCAATGCTGGTCAATGAGAGACAGACCACTTTTGTTTCCTGCTCCTGTTTTTGGGTTGGGTGCAAACAAAGTGGCCCTTCTTGGGTTTGGTCCAATTATTCTGGACACTTTCCAGGTGCCAAAATGGACTTGAACTGAATGTTGCTTTGGTTTGTATCACTGGTTATAATCTAAGTACTGAATGCATTATTATAACCTAATGTTGTCTAATGCCGATGGCACTGGAGCAACACTGAAGCAAAAGTTCTCAAACCTAGAAAAGAATGAATGCTTCGTTCACTTGTTCATCAAGTTCTCAACGGTTGGCCAAGATGTAATGTACTGTACGGTGTCTAGCTCTCTCGTCTAATCAGATCCACACCTGCTTCTTCCAGGGTGACACGTCAGCTGAAAAAGTTTCACTTCAGCAAGGAGAAAGCCTCACTGCAACTCTATCTCCCCCTCCTTCCTTTTTAATCTATGAAGGGTGGAAAAGCACTTGAATCTGCAGAAGAAGAGAGAGAGAGGAGAGGAGATGAAGCAACCTGACTTGCTAGTGTTGCCGTCTCTGAACAGGCTGCCTTGTAATGACAACCTTGTTTCAAAGACAACAACCACAGTCTCTCAATTTGAAGACAAGGGAACTCTTTCAGAACATATTTTTGAACATTTATTTATTTAATTTATTTATTTATTTCATCAAGCATGTGTTAGATAACAGATATAAGTGTAAACATGATTATGAATACATAAAATGGGTACAAATAAAAGGGAACATTAGGACAGGGATGGTAGCAGTGGTGGGTTGCTACCGGTTCACCCCAAATCAGGCGAACTGGTAGCGGTGGCAGAAGGCATGTGCAGAAGGATCACACACGCATACGAGCGTGCATCCACGAGCAAGCCGGTAGCGACAGGTTTTGAAACTTGCCCCTGGACGGTAGGCACGCTGGTGCGCTTATGCATGCCCCTTAAAGACCTCTTAGGAATCGGGTGAGATCGATAGTAGACAGTCTAAGGTTAAAGTTTGGGGGGTTTGGGGAACAAACCACAGAGTCAGGTAATGCATTCCAGGCATTGACAACTCTGTTACTGAAATCATATTTACTGCAATCAGGATTGGAGCGGTTTACCTTGAATTTGTATCTATTGTGTGCTCATGTATTGTTGTGGTTGAAGCTGAAGTATTCATTGACAGGTAAGACATTGTAGCAGATAATTTTATGTACTAGGCTTAGGTTGGACCGAAGGCGGCGAAGTTCTATGTTGTCTAAGCCCAAAATTTCAAGTCTGGTGGCATAAGGTATTCTGTTGTGAGCAAAGGAGTGGAGGAGTCTTCTCGTGAAATATCTCTGGACTCGTTCAATTGTATTAATGTCCAATATGCAGTGCAGGTTCCAGACAGATGAGCTGTATTCAAGAATTGGTCTAGCAAAAGTTTTGTATGCCCTAGTTTGCAGTACAATATTACCAGAGAAGAAGCTACACAAGATTATGTTAAGAACTCTTAATGCCTTTTTGGCAATGATGTTACAGTGAGCTCTGGCACTTAGATCATTACAGATGAGTATTCCAAGGTCCTTGCCAGAGTGAGAGTTGTCTACAAGGTCATATCCGCCCAAATTGCAGTTGAAGAGATTGAAATGGGGGAAATGGCTTTTCTGATGTCTGCTCCTCAAGCAGGAGCTCTGAGTCCAAGAAGACCTTCCAACTCCTCCCCAATCCAAAGTGATGAAGTACAACCAGTAGAATATGTAATGGATTGGACACTTGGAGCAGTTTACTCCTCTGTTGCTACTGTGCTACTCTGCCCGTAACCTGATTGGTGCAATGACCGCAGAGACTTGGCTCCATACTCACCATCAACCCACTGCATTGCCTTCATATCACCCCCAAGTTATAGAGGCATGGTGGCTCAGTGGCTTAATGACTTTGGTGATTGTCTTTGCTCCAGAGGTTGAGTTCTAGCATTGTGTGGGCAGGACGAGCTCCTATCACTCACCTCTGCTTCTGCTCACCTAGCAGTTTAAAAGCATGTTATATGAGAGTAGATAAATAGGTACCATTTTGGTGAGGAGATGAGTCAGCGCTTCATGCTGGCACTGGATCTTCTCGGTTGTGACCCCCATTTGTGAGGTGGCTTTGTTGGAAGGAGAGGGCCTCAGATGCTGCTGCAGAATGCTACTCACCTTTCTTTCTGGTGTGGCACTAATTCACCCCACTGGGGCACCCCTTGGAAAGTGTGTGTGCATGAACCAAACAGGTCTATCAGTCTTAGGGAGACAAATTACTACTCTATTGTCAAGGTAATGATTTAAGAGCTGACCAGCTGCTACGATAATGCAATCATGCACTGATGTGAGAATGAGTCAGCAAGGTTTTTGACTGTTATCCTTTTAAGAGCCTGTTAGGGTGTCTCACTCTCACCGTGTGTTTTTCCCTGCTGTAATTTACTGATTGTTTGACTTCTGCCTATAGCACATGTATGTATAGTATATATTCTTTTGTAGATAAAAATCACTATTTATTACAAACCTCTGTTTGCTGTTATTGCTCCTGGGTTGTCTCACGTAGTAAAGCTGTGTGCACTCTGACATCTATATTAGCATTGTAGTCTCCTCACTAATGTAACATTGTCATACACTAAATAAAATCCCCAAATTGCTACCCCCTTGTTGCCTGCACCCAGGGCAGATTACTACCACTACTCCGTCTTAATGTAACCTGACTAAGGACCAAAGGTAGAACATCTCCAGACCTGAGTGGTCTCAAACCCCACATTTCATCAAGACTGAGCTTGAACCTGTCCCTATCCAGACCCCAACAGCCTCTAGACTTTAGGACAAGATTTTGACAGCATTGGACATTTTTTTTTTCAGTCTGTTTGCTGATTGGATGGAAATTCAACTTATTTTTTCCTGGCTGACATGATCTATTCTGTGCATACTTTTCTCTGACTTGCTCAAAACAGAGAATGTTTTAAAATGTAAGGCAGCTGGAAGATGTCTAAAGGTATTAAGGATATACTGTAAAAAAGATACCAAGCTATTAAATCCGGCTCTAAACTGAAGCTTGGATGTCAACTCTCCCATATGCAAACCAAAGTTAGTCCTTTAAAAATTATCATTATTTTTAACACCAGGAGGTCATTAATGACATCCGCCAGATATTATTAGAAATAGATCATATACGGAATCCAACCACAGAAGTCTCAAAGGTAAGATGATAGGTGATCATTCTGAAATGTAGACTTTCAGGAATACAGAATACCAGAAAACAATACAAAATACAGAGTAACAAAGTTGGAAGGGACCTTGGAGATCTTATGTAGTGAAAAGACAAAAGAACAATAATAGAAAGTAGGGAGGGAGCCATGATGCTGACTGTCAACCCTGAAGCAAACCTGGCTGAGATCATCTTTGAGACTTCATGGTTGCCACAAAGCAGAGGGGGAGAAAGGGAGGGGGGGAAATTTAGATATCTCAGCTTTGCCATCAAAATAAAAAGTTTTCTTGTGGGAACCAAGGTCATTCCAACAGGTGGCTGAGAAAAGGAGGAGTGGAGTAATCAGACAGCACCACTATTGGACAATGTGACTGATGACCTGAAGGGAAGGGGGAACTTTCACTTTTTAATTAGGTGAAAACCACAGGAACTTTCAGAGTCGGTTTTCACCAGTTGTGTCAATATGATGTATCCAGTAAAGTGTTATTTGAGGAATCTACCTGCCTCGGAATTCTGCTTTCAATGGGTGCATTACTTGGAATGCTGCCACTCTCTGAATTTGCTTGTTTTCTTGCACACGTTTCATTACCTTAACTATTGTAGGTAACACCTTCAGTGCTAGGTAACATCATCACTAGCACTGATGATGTTACCTAGTTTGGGTAATGAAACATCTGCAAGAAAACAAGCAAGCTCAGAGAACACCTAGGACCCCTCATTTCAACCCTGAGCTACAAATATTCTCCTTTATTGGTAGAACCCAGTTTTAGAACAGATGCAGAGAAAGGAATGCATTCTAGGTTTTTCCACATTCTGGAAGACACAGTAGTGGGAAATTGAACATTTGGCTTGCAGGGAGAAAATAATAGCAAGAGGAATGACCAGCCAGATCTATTTTCAAGAAAAAGATGCAGCTACTGTCAAAATGGTCATTTATTCCATCAACTATTAGTTGACATGTGACTGTAGATCATAATCTGGGGACCAAGGGGCTCAGGAAGTTCTTGCCAGGAGGAAAAATGAATTCTTGATAAAGAAAATATCATAGAAGAAGGAGAAGGAGAAGGAGAAGGAGAAGGAGAAGGAGAAGGAGAAGAAGAAGAAGAAGAAGAAGAAGAAGAAGAAGAAGAAGAAGAAGAAGAAGAAGAAGAAGAAGAAGAAGAAGAAGAAGAAGAAGAAGAAGAAGAAGAAGCAGCAGCAGCAGCAGCAGCCTTGGTGGCAAAGCAGACTAAAGTGCTGTTAAGTAGCACCAGCTGCCTGCAATTACTGCAAGTTCAAATCTCACCAGGCTCAAGCCTTGACTTAGCCTTCCATCCTTTCAAGGTAGGTAAAATGAGGACCCGGATTGTGGGGGAAATAAGTTGACTTTGTATAAAAAAGAACACCACTTATGGGGGGCCGAAAGCCCTACTAAGCAGGTATATACAAAAGTATGAAGGCTATTGCTTAACGCATTGTAAGCCACCCTGAGTCTCCGGTGAAGGGCGGCATATAAATTGAACCAATAAATAAATAAATAAATAAAGAAGAAGAAGAAGAAGAAGAAGAAGAAGAAGAAGAAGAAGAAGAAGAAGAAGAAGAAGAAGAAGAAGAAGAAGAAGAAGAAGGGGAAAACCAACAAAACACATTTTTCTGCAGGTAGAAAGCCACAGATTTGATGTAGCTAAATGCTCATAACAACATCAACTGAAGAAACTTCCTTTTCTTTTCAGAATTGTCCACATGTCAGCTAGGAAGTGTCAGTGATTTCCCAATTGCCCCCAGTAAAAGTGGATTCAATATTCCAGATGTAGTCTGGACCAGGGTAGCAGATTACCACTCCTGGGACGTTAGCATTATACTTCTGTCAAAGCAAGCCAATCACAGGAATTTATAGACCAACAATTAAGCAGGAGCCAGCAGTGTGCAGAAGCTGTGAAAATAGTTAGTGTAATCCTAGACTGCATCGATAGCATAGAGAAGAAAGAAAGTGATAGTGACCATCTAGGCTGCATCGGTCAAACTCCACCTGAATAGTGTGTCCAATTCTGGTTACCCCAAATAGAAAATAGCAATAGCAATACCACTTAGACTTATATACCGCTTCATAGTGCTTTACTTCTCTAAGATGTTTAGAGTCAGCATATTGCCCCCAATAATCTGACTTCAGAAAGATGAAAGGCTGAGTCAATCTTGCGCTGGTCAGAATCGAACTCCTGGCAGTGAGAATAGTTAGCCTGCAATACTGCATTTTAACCACTATACCACCTGGGCGGGGGAGACATTGAGGAACTGGTATGAGTACAGAGAAGAGCAACAAAGAGCAACAAGGTGAGGGGCTTCAAGGTTAGATCCTATGAAGAACATTAAAAGAGTTAAACATTTTAGCCTAAAGAAGAAGTGGCTAAGAAGAAACTTGATAGAAGGTTTCCAATACTTGTACAGGAAATGAGGAGGAATTTTCTGCCTGTGACAGCTATTATATGAAATCATCTGACTCCTAGATATCATTGGAGGTTTGTCCAAGATGTACGGTGACGCAGTGGTTAGAATGCAGTATTACAGCCTGACTCTGCCCATTGCCAATAGTTCGATCCTGATTGGCTCCAGATTGACTCAGCCTTCCATCCTTCTGAGGTTGTTAAAATGAGGAAGCCAGACTGTTGGGGGCGATATGCTGACTCTGTAAACCACTTAGAGATGGCTGTAAAGCACGGTGAAGCAATATATACTGTATTTTTCGGAGTATAAGACACACCTTTCCCCCCCTAAAAGGGGGTGAAAATTTAGGTGCATCTTATACACTGAATGTAGCCCAGCCCACCCACTGGCCCCTACCTTTGGCCTCTGCCTCACAGCAGTTACCTCCTTGCAAGCAAACAGCAAGAAAAAACAGTTCCTTTCAGCTTCAGTACAACCTAATTAGCACAAGTTGATTGGATCGGCCTCCTGACTCTCAACTGATTTGCTCTCAGCTGTTTTGCGCAGGGCTCTGCTGCTTGCTGCAAAGAGGTAAATTGCTGGAGCAGATTATTTTTTTTCCTTGTGCTAATGAAGCTATGCTGAAAACAAAAATGAAAGTAAAGCAGGCTGTTTGCTGTTTGCTGCAACGAGGCAAAATTGCTCAGAGGCAGAGGAAGATTTCTTTTTCTTCTTTTCCTCACCAAAAAAGGTAGGTGCATCTTATACTCCGGTGCATCTTATACTCCGAAAAATACGGAAAGTGTTATTGCTATTTCAAGCAAAGGGTGACAGCCCTTTGTCTGAGACGGTCTGAGGATTTCTAACCTTACAATTCAAGATACTTCTCCCTGAAGTTGGCTTATTTTATTTACAATAGTATCTACCAGTATTTCTGGATGGCTGGGGGAAGAGGAATCCATGTGTTGCATTAAAATTTAAAAAGGTTAAAAGGAAGGAAATTGAAAACCCTTTCCCATCTTCTCCCCTGGGTGGCACAGAGTGGCATAACTTAGGACAGAAGTAGCAACATTTCCTTGACCTTGGCAGACAGAGCAATGATGCAAAGAGATGTATCACACATGTAGAGGGGAACATGGTCCTCTGGGGTTTCAAACACCTTTTTATTTCTGGATAGATGGGAAGTTGCAGTGACAAGAACAAAAAGAGACACAAACTTTGTTAGAAAAAATACAAGCAGGCTTTAAGGCAGCATGGAAAAAGCTCAAAGAGCACATTCTTACAATGTGCAAAAAATCCGCTAAAGAGTCAAATCAACAAAGACCTCATTTTTAAAGGGATCCAGGAAATGATAGCTCATCGTGTTAATGTATATTCAATTCAGAGGTGGGTTTCAGCAAGTTCTGACCAGTTCTGGAGAACCAGTAGCAGAAATTTTGAGTAGTTTGGAGAACCGGTAGTAAAAATTCTGTCTGGCCCCAACCCCATCTATTCTCTGCCTCCCAAGTCCCAGTTGATCGGGAGGAAATAGGAATTTTGCAGTAACCTTCCCCTGGATTGGGGAGGGAATGGAGATTTTACAGTATCCTTCCCCTGAAGTAGGGTGGGAATGGAGATCTTATAGTATCCTTCCCTGCCATGCCTACCCAGCCACGCCCACCAAGCCATGCCATGCCCACCAAGCCACACCCACAGAACTGGTAGTAAAAAAATTTGAAACCCACCAGTGATTCAATTGGTAAAAACGGTGGGGTATAAGTTTGAAGATAAGAGATAACGATGAATCTGCATACAGACCGGAGGTTGAACAACTAGATTTGTGGTGTAACCAGACCAATCTTGAACTAAATACACTCAAAATGGTGGTAGATTTTAGGAGAAACCCTCCTATACTACCACCTCTTACAATCTAGTATCACCAGTAGAGACCTTCAAGTTTCCAGGTTCTATCATATCTCAAGACTTAAAATGGATATCTAACATCAAAAACGTCATTAAAAAAGCTCAACAAAGAATGTTCTTTCTGTGCCAACTCAGAAAGCTCAAACTGTCCAAGGAGCTGCTGATCCAGTTCTACAGAGGAATTATTGAGTCTGTCATCTGCACCTCCATAACTATCTGCTTTGGTTCTGCAACCCAACAAGACAGACACAGACTTCAGAGGATAATTAGAACTGTAGAAAAAACAATGGCTACCGACCTGCCTTCCATTGAGGACCTGTATACTGCACGAGTCAAAAAGAGGGCTGTGAAAATATCTACAGACCCCTCACATCCTGGACATAAATTGTTTCAATTTCTGTCCTCAAAAAGACGTCATAGAGCATTGCACACCAGAAAAACTAGACACAAGGACAGTTTCCCCCCGCATACCATCACTCTGCTTAAACAACTAATCCCCACAACATTGTCAAATTATTTACTAAGACTATTCTTCTCAGCCTTCCTATTACCTATCTCCTTCTGCTTATGACTATAACCTTGTTGCTTGTATCTTTACGATTATATTGTTTTATTTAGTTTCCTAGTATGATTCTGCTTGCTTATTTAGTATCCTATGACTATCACTAAGTGTTGTATCTTATGATTCTTGATGAATGTATTTTTTATGTACACCGAGAACTTAGAAGACAAAAGACAAGATCAAAGTTCTCATTTTTTTGTGCCCATTGTAGATGTGATACACAAAAACACCAGGAGTAGTTTCAATTACAGCATTGCTGCTGCCATCTTGGTTTTATTGACCATATCCTGTAGACCACATTCTGTCTTTGTCTCTTGCCTGCTTACCTGATCTCCTGGGGTGGTGGGGGGGAAAGGAACGTGATTTAAGGCACAGGTGTCAAACCTGTGTCATCACGGCGTTGTCACATGACTGTTTTCCCCTTTCACTAAACTGGGCATGGGTGTGGCCAGCTTGTGACACATCTGGCCAGTGGGCCACGAGTTTGACACCCCTGATCTATGGATTTAAATTCCTAAGGGCAAAAAATAAATACACAGTTAATTCTAACATTAAACAACCAGGAGGGCTTAGGGGAGCTCAATGAGCTGAATTGTGCTCAGAGTCTTGTTACTCTTATTATAGTTATCCTAATTTTTTAAAAAGCCAGTTGAATCACTGCTTACAAATCTCTTTTTCTTTCAAATGAGTATTACTTTCAGTATCTAATACTTCTTTTTTTTGGGGGTTGTATTCATATTTAAATTAGGTTCCCTTGAGATGGGAGAAAAGCAAAGACATTTTCAACACAAGAGACTAATAATACGCCATGCAAAGCTGCAGCGACTGTTGGTATTGAATATATAAATCATGCAAACAGTAACCAAAAATGCTTAAATAATAGAGTCAAGCAATAATATTCTTATTAGTTTAAGTAATTTGGATGCTCTTCTTCATGTGGCAAATCAGTCATAGAAAAAATTCCCAGCTAATCATTAGATAACTGAAGCCAAGTGATATTCATATTACTAATTCCCTAATTTTCTAGCATTAAAGAACTATTATGGGTCTTTGCATTATGTGCTGGTCAATAAACATTTATTTAGGATATGTAGTTCTTATCCATGTTGATATCTATAATTTATGAAAGTACTACGTATAAAGAATTCAACAGAGAAAAGGGCAAAAATAATTAACGGCTTCAAGTATAATACTAACGATACTCATAATAAATCTTAATTATAGAAATATCAGAAAACCAACACTATTTTTGCATTAGTGTCAGCACTAGAGTAAATTGAAACCTGACAATTAGCTGTTTTCTACCACTGTGTCAAATTTGCGTGGCAATTGGACATTCTTTCTTTCTTTCTTTTTTTTAATGTGCCTGAACCAAGCAGACTTCTACAATTTAAGAACCAAAAAAGGATGACTGGAGGCTAAAACATATGAAGAACGATTGCAGGAATTGGTATGTCTAGTTTAATGACAAGAAGGACTAGGGGCATCATGATAGCAATATTTCAATATTTAATGGGCTGCCACAAAGAAGTGTGTGTGTGGGGGTCAATCTATTATCCAAAGCACCTGAAGATAGGACAATGGATGGAAACTAATCCAGAAGAGAATCAACCTAGAAATAGTTTGGTTCGCAGTGGTTAGGGTGCAGTACTGCAGCTACTTCCGCTGACTGCTAGTTCAGCAGATCAAATCTCACCGGCTCAAGCTTGACTCAGCCTTCCATCCTTCTGAGGTGGGTAAAATGAGGACCCAGATTGTTGGGGGCAATATGCTATTTAGTATACTGTCTTTGGTGTAAGCCGCCCAGAGTCCTCGGAGAATGGGAGGCATAGAAATATGAATAATAAAATAAAATAAAATAAAATAAAATAAAATAAAATAAAATAAAATAAAATAAAATAAAATAAAATAAAATAAAATAAAATAAAATAAAGATAACATTCCTGACAGTTGGAACAATTAATCAATGGAAAACCTTCCTTCAGAGGTTATGGGTGTTCCATCATTGGAGATCAAACAACCATTTGTCTGAAATAATATAGAGCAGGATAGAGGTGGTATTCAGCAGGTTCTCACCAGTTCTGGAGAACCTGTAGAAGAAATTTTGAATAGTTCAGAGAACCAGTAAATACCACCTCTGACTGGCCCTGTCCCCATCTATTTTCTGCCTCCCGAGTCCCAGCTGATCGGAAGGAAATGGAGATTTTACAGTATCCTTCCCCTGGAGTGGAGCGGGAATGGAGATTTTCCAGTACCCTTCCCCTGCCACGTCCACCAAACGATGCCCACCAAGCCATGCCATGCCATGCCATGCCATGCCATGCCATGCCATGCCATGCCATGCCATGCCATACCATGCCCACCAAACCACATCCACAGAACCGGTAGTAAAAGATTTTGAATCCCACCACTGGGGCAGGAGTGTCAAACTTGATTTCATTGAGGGCCTCATGAGGGTTGTGTTTGACCTCAGGGGGCTGGGTGGGTGTGGCTAGGGTGGGCATGGCCAGCTTGACGTCACTCGTGTCAGGGGCGCCTGTGGTAGCCTGGGCGGCGCTGGGGGAATCCACTGTCTCCAGCAGAGGAAGGCAAGACCAGGGAGAGCACCAAACCCTTGTCCTCCATAGGAGACTCCCTGTCCCTCTCAGGCCACGTGGAGGACCCCAGACAGTGGCGCAGGCTGTCCAGAGCACTAGGCAGCAGAGGGCAAGCACCCAGCCTGGCCCTCAAACTCCCAGGGCACCAGTACCCCACAGTCCCAAGCTCTGTTTTTAAGCTGTGATGGCCTCCTCCAGCAGTCTGCCAGTGAAAACAGAGCACAGCCTTCCCAAGCTCCATTTCCACTGGCAGACCACTATAGGAGGCTGTCGCACGGCCCTCCTGAGCTCCGTTTTGCTGGCAGAGGCACTGCAGGCTGCTCCTTCAATGATTCCAGGGTGGCCCCACAGGCTATATCTAAGCAACTTGCAGGCTGGATCTGGCCCCCAGGCCTTGAGTTTGACACCCCTTGTTGTGTACTGAGCAGGGGCCGAAACATCGGTAACAGACGCACCAACCACCCAAATGGAGGAACAAATGGGGCCCGTACCTTCAGCCATTGGTGACCGTCCAAATCCGAGAGTCGTGGGAGCCGGGGCCATGGAAGGTGCAGACAAACGGTCAGATCTGGAAGGACCCCGACGCTCTGGCCGACTCCGGCGTCGACCAACACACCTTCAAGACTACGCTTGTGCTTTCCAGGGATGAAGGGGTGTTGTGTACTGAGCAGGTTCCCTGCGCGAGCCCTCTGTTGGAATGTAGGAAAGGTTGAAGTTTTATGATTGGTTGGTTAGACTGACAGCCGGTATAAAAGAGCTGTCAGCGAACGTTCTCTGTTCTGTTCTGAGGGAAGAGTTGTTTGTATTCCAGTTTACGAGTTGAATAAAGAAATTACCTCAGGTGTTATCCACATGTCTGTGGAGTCATTTGTGAAGCCCGCCAGATACTTATTACCCCTGGTATAGGGTTTTCTGCTGGATCAGGGGTTTGGAATAAAAAAAACCTCCAAGGTCCCTTCCAATGCAATTATTCTGTTCTGTTTTCTATATTGTTGCCAAGGAAATAACATGAATTTGAATTGGACTCAAAGGAGACTATCTTTCTATTCCTATTTAAGACACACTGAAGATGGTAATGGAAATCTGCGCAGGTTCTGTTGGTGAGCTGCATCGAAGACAACATGAGAAAAAAAGTTTGTAACTTTTTTGGCATGTTCTACTGAGAAAATCAAATTACACTGTTTGTAAAACAACCCAGGCTGGAAAAAGGAAAACCATTTCTCCTTCCAGAAAAAGTGTTTTATTGTAAACGGATTGCTAATTAGGAAGACGGCTTCAAGTACAATACTAATGATACTAATAGGTAAAAGGTAAAGGTTCCCCTCACACATATGTGCTAGTCGTTCCCGACTCTAGGGGACATTTCAAAGCCGAAGAGACAGCGCTGTCCGAAGATATCTCCATGGTCATGTGGCTGGCATGACTAAATGCCAAAGGTGGACAGAATGCTGTTACCTTCCCACCAAAGGTGGTCCCTATTTTTCTACTTGCATTTTTTATGTGCTTTCGAACTGCTAGTTTGGCAGAAGCTGGGACAAGTAACAGGAGCTCACCCCATTCCACAGCACTAGGATTTCGAACCGCTGAACTGCTGACTTTTCGATCAACAAGCTCAGTGTCTTAGCCACTGAGCCACCACGTCCCTTTATGATACTAATAATAAATCTTAAATTATTTAGATTTTTAGGAAGAGATTGGAGAACCATTTGTCTGAAATGGTATAGGGTCTGAGCAGGGGGTTGGACTAGAAGACCCCCAAGGTCCCTTCCAACTTTTATTATTCTGAAGAATAAAATGCCGACAATTTGGTGAAACGTGTGAAGAAATGGTAGCTCCAGAATACCCAGACAATGGGGAGAAATAAATTGTTGCTTGGTGAAAGGGTGAAACCTGTATTGTTCTATTCCTTTGCAATTTGTTCCCTGCCCCCTTTCTCCTTGGCTGAGCTAGCAGCAAATAAATACCTCTTACACAGCAATTGATCTAAGGCACTTAAGGCTGGATGAAGACATGAAATACTGGTGTAAAGCTTTTGTTGTGGAAGGGGCAACCGAAGGATAAGGAAGGGAAAGTTAAGGAGGAAAATGCCAGAGAGAAGAAAAGATGTCGAAAAGAACCTGCAATAAATACTGCCAAGATGGCCAAAAGTAAGCAAGGTAGAATTATCCCTGGCTTGTTACAGAGATTTTTTTTTTAATCCTTCTGGGCAGAACTGAAAGGTTGACACACAGCATCAAGAATCTATGAAGAAGAAGTGCTGAAGCTTGCATTATCTTCATGCACAGATATGTGTAGCTGTTGGGAGTATCCTCTTGCTCAGAGCTTTCTCCAAAAGTAGTTGTTTCTTCCTTTACTCAGATCAAAGGCATTGTCAGAGGGATTATAGAATACAGAATAACAGAATTGGAAGGCCTTAGAGGTTTCCTAGTCCAATCCCCTGCTTAAGCGAGAGACCTTATACCATTCTGGACAAACGGTTATCCAAGCTTCTATTGAAAGCCTCCAGTGACCCATAATTTCTGAAGGCAAGCTGTTCCATAACATTTTTACACTTTATTGCTGTATAGGTGACTCGGGGGTAGCAGGATGAGTCGGCAGGGCACTGCCCAAACCGGTTCCCACAGAAAGGCCCTCTTCCTTCAGCTTTAGGACGGGCACCGCTTCCTACCCCGCCACCTGCCACGCTTCAGGAAAGCCCGGCTGGGTGCCGTATGTTGGGTCTGGTAGCGGGTGGGGAAGGGCTGTGCCCTCCCCCTCTTACTGCTGGGTCTACTGGCAAAACGCCACTCGATGCACCTCGGCATCGCAGCCTTTCTAGCTGGCCAGCTGAGGGGCTGGCAGGCTGCGGCTACAGCCGGAAACCATTCCTCCCACACACAAAAGGCAGCAAGCGTGCGGTGGCCGATGGTTTGTGGCTGTAGTTGTCCTGCCCCCTGCCTCACCTCATGGGGTGAGCTTCCCACCTCCCACCCTACCCACAGGAGTCCCCTGGATTCCTTCTCTAAACCTGCCCAGCCCCCACAGTCACCATCCACATGAGTGACGTCAAGCTGGCTACGCCCAGTTGGCTGTGACCATCCTGACCACACCCCTCCTCCCCCCCCTCTGGTCCCCAGAGGATAACCATAATGCTGATCTGGCCCATCATGAAATCGAGTTTGACACCCCTGCTGTATAGTAGTAGTATATACTCATATATATTTTTTCAACCACAGCTATAAATCATACCTTTGAGCATCTCAACTGAAAAATTGCTTGTAAGTTGCATTGCTGATGTATAGATTTGAGAGCCATTTTGCTCTAATGATTAAGGTACCTGACTAGAAACTAGGAGTCCCTGAGTTCTAGTCCTGCCTTACAACCTTATGCCTCAGTCCTGCAAACAGCTTGCTGAGTGACTTTGGGCCAGTCCTCTTCTCTCAACCCAACCCACCTCACTAAGTTGAATGAATGAATGAATGAATGAATGAATGAATGAATGAACCAACAAATGAACAAATGAGGCAACTAAGAGAAAAAGTGTAATAGGTTACTTATTAACGACCTTTGAATTCTCTCCCTTCAATATATGTAATAATCCGAATTGATTTTACCCATTATTCTGTTGTTTGTTGCAGTATAGATCTTGGTTCCTGTCAGATTCTCTGCCTTAATGATGGAACATTGACATCCCCATCAACATTTTATGGAGTAATTTATTTATTTATTTATTTATTTATTAAATTTATATACCGCCCTATTCCTAAGGGACTCAGGGCGGTGAACAGCGAACGATAAAAATACATGTAATACAAACGTTAATAATAAAAAACCAATTAAAATATACTAAACATTCTGGTCCTAGATAATTCAAGACATCCCAGTTTAAAATAAAATCAAAAAGCAATATAAAGGGAAAGTTAGGCCAGGCCGGCCTGCTGAAACAGGAATGTTTTGAGGGCACGGCGGAAAGTGCGCAGATCCGGAATCTTCTGTATCTCTGGGGGGAGCTCGTTCCAGATGGTGGGTGCCCTCACAGAAAAGGCTCTCCCCCTGGGGGCCGCCAGTCGACATTGTTTGGCTGACGGCACCCTGAGAAGCCCCTCTCTATGGGAGCGTACTGGGCGGTGAGAGGCTATTGGTGGCAGAAGGCGGTCTCGTAAGTACCCCGGTCCTAAGCCATGGAGCGCTCTAAAGGTGGTAACTAAGACCTTGAAGCGCACCTGGAAGACCACAGGGAGCCAGTGCAGCTCGCGCAGGAGGGGGGTTACATGAGAGCGCCACATTGCTCCCATTACCACCCGCTAGATACATGCACTATTTGTATCATGGCTAAATGCCATGTGTATACATTACCTTCAATTGAAATTTTTGATCAAAGGCTGATCAGTATCCTATGATTTCCATAGATTCTGCCAATCCCCATCTTCCATTTACCCCCACATCCTATAATACAATGGCACAATGATCTATCTCTATCTCCATTTTGTTTTCTCTGTTCAATTGTTCCAATTCTTTGAGGTTGCCTGGACAAGTCCCTGCAGTTTTCTCGACAATTTTTTTTTCCAGAAGTGGTTGGCTATTGCCTCCTTCCTAGGGCTGAGGAAAGTGGCTGGCTCTAGGTCAATCAACTGGCTTTGTATGTAAGGGAGGACTAGAAGCAGTGGTGGGTTTCAATTTTTTTTACTACCGGTTCTGTGGCTTGGTGGGAGTGGCTTGGTGGGTGTGGCAGAGGAAGGATACTATAAAATCCCCATTTCCTCCCGATCAGCTGGGACTTGGAAGGAAAAGAATAGATGGGTGCGGGGCCAGTCAGAATTTGTACTACCTGTTCTCCGAACTACTCAAAATTTCCACTACCAGTTCTTCAGAATTGGTCAGAACCTGCTGAAATCCACCTCTGACTAGAAGTCATAATCTTCCAGTTTCTAGCCTGATGCCTTAACCACTACCCCAGGGGTGAAATGCTCCCAGTTCGGACCGAATTGCCCGATCCGGTAGCGATGGAGGCGGGTGGTTCGGAGAACCTGCCCCCCCATTACCCAGCTGAGCCGTACAATCATCAGAGGCTTTTTTATTATTATTTTTAAAAGCATTTTTTCTACAACCTCTTTGGCAGAAAAAATGCTTTTAAAAGTAAAAAAAAAAAAAAAGCCTCTGATGAACTTGCAGCTCGGGTGGGATCATCAGAGGCTTTTAAAAGGATTTTTTCTACAACCACTTCATCCGAAAAGGTTATAGAAAAAATGTTTTTAAAAGGAAAAAAAGCTTCTGCCAATCAGACAAGTCAGCTGGGATCGTCAGAGGCTTTAAAAGAGGTTGTAGAAAAAATGGTTTTAAAAGTAAAAAAAAAAAAGAGTTGGCCACGCCCACTCAGTCATATTACCGCCCCCCCCACACACACACCAAGCCACGCCCACAGAACCGGTAGTAACAAATTTTACATTTCATCACTGCACTATCCTATACTGAATCTCCTTTCTCCAACTGTATCTTGTATTTCTAGAAATTGTTCCTTTTTATGTGTGTGGTGTTTACTTATTCATTTTTAAGGTTAGTCAAAAGATGAATTGTTACTTTCCTGACCACTTTATCCTTCAAAAAAAAAAAAAAAGATTTAAATTCATTGTAACCAAGATATTTGGTGACCTACTTCTATCTCTTTTTTGCAGCATAACAAATTGTTGTTATAAGAAATCTTTCATTCTGCATAAATTGTATTATCTCTATAGCTAGAATGGAATTGTTCTAAATGTATCATATAAATCAAGGCCACAATCTTCCTCGAACAGAGTTGGGTCTGCCATGCAACCAGTCTTGAGAAATAGTTTTTTAAAAAATGATTCAGAGAAATGAAATTGTTCAGACATCTGGGAGGTCTCTCAGAAATAAATATAGGGAATTATTGGCAAAAAGTGGTATTTCCTGTAAATAATGCCCTTTAAGAGATTATTCTGAAATTACCTGTAAACTATCAGGATTCTTTGCTTTACAGAACTGTTGATTTTAAAACAATGGATGATTTATTACACTTGACTGGTAGACCTAAAAATACTCAATAGGACTGATTTCTGAGTACATATTAAATAAATACTTGTTAATAAAATAGAAGTTAAAAACAGGCTGTTTCTCTTTTCCCCTTATGCTTCTAAATAAGTACTTTAATTACTTAAATTCACATGTTATTCAAGAGTATGTAATGACTGGGAAGTCTTACATGGGTCTGCTTTTGAAAATGTATATAGCAATAGCATTAGCATTTATATAATGTTTCATAGTGCTTTCCAGCCCTCTCTAAGCGGTTTACAGAGTCAGCTTATTGCCCCTAACAATCTGGGTCCTCATTTTATCCACCTCGGAAGGATGGAAGGGTGAGTCAACCTGGAGCCTGGTGAGATTCGATCTGCCAAACTGCTGGCAGCTGTTGATCAGCAGAAGTAGCCTGCAGTACCACACTCTAACCACTGCACCACTGAGGCATATAATTTTGAAAATGTACAACATATAATTTTGATGAAAACAGACGTAAAATGCAATATGGTGATAATTGTCAGAAGTATGTCAGGAAGAAAAAATACTTAGATTTATAATCGAAGATGATTGTAATTTGGTATTGAATATGTCTTTACATGGGAGATATCAATTGACTTTGAGATAACTGACAGGTATTTTTAATGATATCAGTGATAGAAGACATTAGTAGAGACTTTCTCCCTCCCTCCCTCCTTCCCTTCCTATTTATATTTATGTTTATTATTTCTAAGATTTGTTTTTATTGTTTTGTCTTACTTTATGCTACCCAGACTCAACCTTTTGAAATGGGAAGCTATGTAAATTCTATAAATAAATTTTAAAAAATCAGTCTGACAATATACGTGCGTATATGTGTATATGTATGTATGTGTATATAGTGTATGTGTGGGTAAATACACTATGCATATGTCTCTCTGTGGGTGTCCATAGACCCAGATTATATAGAATCAATGACCTTGACAAGAGGGTTTGCTGCAAAGAAGATAATTTATTTAGAAGTGTTTACCATATGTATAATTTTTTATTCACAATACAATTTGCGATGGATGATATATATCGGTTATGAGTACAAATATAATGATATCAGAACAACCCTGAGGGTTCTAAGAACTGCATGACTATTTCTTTGTTAGTTTGAAAATACCAGCTCCCATGAACTGAAGGTCAATCAGCCAACTTATTTTAAACAAAGTTTAAGCGCAGACTTTTAATGATAATTGTGGCTGACAGTTCCATAACAGTTTCTAAATTTGTCATTATATTGTGGCATTTTACCTGTTTGTTATCAGACTCTTCGGTACAGTTTAGCAATAGAAACAACACTTAGACTTCTATACCGCTTCACAGTGCTTTGCAGCTCTCTCTAAACAGTTTACAGAATCAGCCTATTGCTCCCAACAATTTGGGTCCTCATTTTACACACCTTGGAAGGATGGAAGGCTGAGTCAACCCTGAGCCTGGTGAGATTTGAATTGCCAAATTGCAGGCAACAGGCAGGCAGCAGAAGTAGCCTGCAGTACTGCACTCTAACCACTGTGCCACCATGGCTCATTATCTATATTTGTTTTAAAACATTTGCTATTTATCTATATTTGTTTTTTAAATAAGAAAGAAAAACTCCCTTTGTAACATGAGCACTCTGATGAGTATACAACAATCTTTCAAATAGCATATAGAACTGAATCTCACCATTCTGTTCCATCTTTGCAGGAACATAAAATTCTAGAAACAAAAATGTTACTTACTTGCTTATACCTTCGACATACCTTTCTTTCTAGTACCGGCTAATGCCCTTCTCTGCTTTCAGGGCTCCTGATGAACTTGAAATGTCAGTTTGATCTTCAGGATAAGATGTTGGTCAAGGAGCAGATGGATCTCAGGATTGTTTTCCATGGGATCACACTGGGTTTCTTTAAGCCTGTCTTTCCTAGTGTTGTGACCTAGGCCCAAGTAGGTATTATCAGAAGCAATCAGTTCTAATCAAACAGATTTTATTAGAACAGCTGAGAATTAACTCATTCTCAGCGTAGTCCAAACTAATTCAAAACAAATTCTTCATAACACAGTTCTTCGGCCTTATCACCAGCCTTGGTCTACTTTGGCAATCTGCCAAAGGCTTCTCTTGGCAAAAGTTCAGAAGCAGGAGATGCCAAAAAGAAATAAATGCAGACAAGAAACAAATCTATAAATGTTGTTTTCCGACGAAGAGCCCAAAAGACGTTGCTGGTCTTTAAAGCCTTATGGAAGGGACCAATCATCTCTTGGCCTTACTCCTGAGTCATCCTTTTTGCTTTAGCTGCTCTTGCCTTCTAGCAGCTCTTCTCATGTGTGCACTAGGAACAGGCTCCTCCTGTTCCTCTGCCTCTCTTCTGTCCGCCTCTGGAGGCTCCGGAGTCTGCATATCACTCCCAAATGGCCCTGGCCCCATCTCTGCTTCCGATGCAGAGCCCTCGTCCGGGCCTTCTCCAGCCTCCAGGACTGGCCCATTGTCCTCCCCAACCTCCTCACTGCCCAACTCCGCTGCCAGGTCCGTGGGCTGCTGGCGGACCACAACACCTAGCTCAAACTATCTTAGAGGGATGAAGGGGGAGGGAATAGAATAGAATAGAATAGAATAGAATAGAATAGAATAGAATAGAATAGAATAGAATAGAATAGAATAGAATAGAATAGAATAGAATAGAATAACAGAGTTGGAAGGGACCTTGGAGGTCTTCTAGTCCAACCTCCGCTTAAGCAGGAAGCCCTATACTATTTCAGACAAACAGTTATCCAATCTTTTCTTCAAAACTTCCAGGGTTGGAGCATTCACAACTTCTGGAGGCAAGCTGTTCACTGATTAATTGTCCTCAGTGTCAGTAAATTTCTCCTTAGTTCTAGGTTGCTTCTCTCCTTGATTAGTTTCCACCCATTGCTTCTTGTCCTGCCTTTAGGTGCTTTGGAAAATAGGTTGACTCTCCCTTCTTTGTGGCAGCCCCTGAGATATTGGAAGACTGCTATCATGTCACTTCTAGTCTTTCTTTTCATTAAACTAGATATACCCAATTCCAGCAACCGTTCTTTATATATTTTAGCCTCCACCCCCTAATCATATTTCTTGCTCTTCTTTGCACTCTTTCTAGAGTCTCAATATCTTGGTCTATCACTTTGAACTCTGGAGGAAAAGTACTAAGTAAGTAAGTAAGTAAGTAAGTAAGTAAGTAAGTAAGTGGTGATGACAGAAGAAAGAGTAAGAGAAATCCCAGGCCTTAGCACTGTTTTAATTTCCCACCCTAACAGTATAGTAGTAAATAGTATTAGTAAGTAGTAGTTACAACGGATGTGAAAAAAATTACTTATGACCCATTCTTGAAGTTATAACTGCTGCAACATCCCCACAGTTGCAAATTTTTTGGCAGCTTGACAACCAGCTTGCATTTATGACATGCATCCTATGTTCATGGGATCGCATTTTGTGACAGTTTTTGCCATTTTCCAGCAAAAAAGAAGGCAAGCAACATCCACTGGATAAGCTGAATCATCCATGTGATTCAGTTAACAACGATGGGAACTTGCTTACATTGTTGTAAAATTGAGTCTGGTCATGTAGTGATTCAACCTATGACCACAACAACTAATAATCAAAATGCTGTGATTGTGTTGTGGCCCGTACATGGCCTGTGCAGCTGGTGGCTGATTCAGACAGCGAGGAGGCTGGTGTGGTGCTGTGCCAGCAGCCTGTGCAGCTGGCACTCGAGTCAGACAATGAGGAGGCTGGAGAAGATGTGGTGCCAGAGGGTGGGATTCAGCCAGGGCCTTCAGAACCTCCAGAAGCTCCCTTAAGTGAAGAGGAAGAAGAGGAGGAGCCTCTTCTTGATGCACGGGCGCACAGAGCTGCCAAAAGGCAGGAGTGGCTCCTCAGGAGGTCTCCTCGAGAGTAAGGCTTGGGGCTAATTGGCCACTCCCTTAGCCTATTTAAGAAGGAACGCCAACTGAAGCAATTTGCAGGGAACAACTTCGTTCACTCTCCTTCATGCCTTGATCTTCGTTCTTTGCAAATTGCTTCTGGGCTTTCTGTCAATCATAGTAAGATTAAGATTATTTATTCTTTGGATTTTTGTAGGCTGTTAAGAAAGTTAATTAACAGCCTTTATTTGGAAAAAAAACCTTATTTAATTTAGTAAACTAAGGTTTGTATAGACTTTGTGTGTGCTGCATTCTTTGGGGTCCGTAGCTGGGCCAGAACAGATTGTATGTAGAGGATTACCTGTAGTGTTTTGATGGAAGGGAGAATTTACGCAACTTGACCCACGTATATAAAAGTTGTATTATCTTCATGATGTTTTCATATGAGATATGATAATATTTTGCATATAGCATTATTATAATTACTTTGGCATTATGAAGTTAACTGCTCCTTGCTGGAATAAAGGAGTGATTTGAGTATGAACTTGGAGCCTTGGTAGTACAGGGGTTTAAGGCACCCTGTTATTAAGCTTATTAAGACCAGCTGCCTGCAATTACTGCAGGGTTCGAATCTCGCCAAGGCTCAAGGTTGACTCAGCCTTCCATCCTTTCTAAGGTAGGTGAAATGAGGACCCAGTTGTGGGGGCAATAAGCTGACTTTGTATAAATATACAAAAGGATGAAGGCTATTGCTGAGCACATTGTAAGCCGCCCTGAGTCTTCGGAGAAGGGCGGCATATAAATCAAATTAAAAAAAAAAAAAAGCTTCTTTTAGAAGTACACAAGAGTTCTTTTCTTAATTAGTTACCCTTTTCTAATTAAACCTGAAAATAAAGGCGGCAGTTCACTTAGCCAAAACAAAAAACAAAACAAAAAAAACCCCAAACCCTACAAGAAATATTGAATTATTAAATTAACATTGAGGTGACATTTTTAACTGTTCCAATTAAGTAATGTGGAAGGCCCCTAACCTGAACAACCAATCACAAGTAAAGCAAGACAAGGTCAAAATGTTAAATACCATCCCTGCCATTTTAGCAGTATTTAACGACAACAGAACATTAATTGTCGAGTTGGCCATCTTATTGCCGAAGAAAATGAGTATCACTTTATGTTTGCGCATGTTTTTGTTTAGTCAATATTCACAACCGTCACTTCTTATTTGTAGCACCTACTTGATAATAAGAAAAAAAAGGCCCTCATAATGCTTTGCCAGCGACATTTATTTTTCGTTTAATATTTTGGATTTTAATCTAGATGGACAGCTGCAAAGAACCTGCGAATGAAGGCGTCAGGAAATATGAAAAACAAGTGGAAACTGTTTGTTTGTTTAATTTATTTATTTATTTTGTCAAGCATGTATTAGATAACAGATATAAGTATAAACATGATTATTAATACACGAAATGGGTACGAGTAAAAGGGAACATTAGGACATGGATGGTAGGCACGTTGGTGCACTTATGCACGCCCCTTACAGACATCTAAGGAATGGGGCAGAGGTGGCTTACAGCAGGTTCTGACCAGTTCTGGAGAACCGGTAGCGGAAATTTTGAGTAGTTCAGAGAACCGGTAGTAAAAATTCTGACTGGCCCCGCCCACATCTATTCTCTGCCTTCTGAGTCGCAGCTGCTCGGGAGGAAATGGGGATTTTGCAGTAACCTTCCCCTGGAGTGGGGTGGGAATGGAGATTTTACAGTATCCTTTCCCTGCCATGCCAACCAAGCCATGCCCACAGAACCGGTAGTAAAAGTTTTTGAAAGCCATCACTGGAATGAGGTGAGGTCAACATAGACAGTCTAAGGTTAAAATTGCTGGGATGTTGTGGGGATCTGAACAGGTAGGGGACTTATCAAGTCTCAGGCTCCAGGACTGTAGAGATTCACAGTTATCCAGGTCATGGTTGTCTCAAAGGTATTTTTTTTTATTTTCTTCAAAAGGCAATTGGACTGTGTTTTCCTTAAGAAGAAAACATTTTGCTTCTCATCCAAGATGCTTCATCAGTTTTGACTGGACGGGGGCGTGGTGGTGGTGGTGGTGGAAAGAGGGATACTGATAGAATGGTAGTAAGGGAAATTGAAGGATTGCATTTCTTTGAAGTCGCTTGGTTGTTGGCATACTCTCTGAGGGCTGTTGAGGCCACTTGGGGGTTTATCTGTGCCCTCAGGGTCACCTAAATCAGGTGTTGAGGAACCTAAATCAGGTGTTGAGGTTGTGGAATCTCCTAGGATTGTGATGGTGAACCTATGGTACGCGTGCCACTGGTGGCACGTGTAGCCATATCAGTGGGCATGCTAGCTCAGTTCTGGCGTGCATGCGCGTGCCGCCCAGCTGATTTTCGGACCTTCTGGGCCCACCAGAAGTAAGGAAACAGGCTGTTTCCTGCCTCCAGAGGGCCTGGGGAGGTGGGGAAGGCTTTTTCTTTCTCACCTGGCTCCAGATCCTCTCTATGCATCTGGAGAGGGTGAAAACAGCCTTCCCCATCCTCTCGGAGGCCCTCCGAAGGCCTGAAATGGCCCATTTTCCAACTCCCAGTTGGACAGGAAGTGATGATTTTTTGCTGTCCCCAGCCTCCAGAGCCTCTCTAGAAGAGAGAGGAGAGCAAAGCTGAACTGGGGCAATGGCTCGCATGCCCACATAGAGGGTGCTGCATGCCACCTTTGGCATGCGTGCCATAGCTTTGCCATCACGGTCCTAGGAACTGCTGCAAGGATTGTGTTGTAAACCTATCTTTCCACCACCTCCCACCATCCAGTCTCAACCATCAGTCCCTATCCTTTCACCCACCCACTCCTGCCATCAGAATTTATGAAGCTTCTTGGATGAGAAGCAAAATGTCTTCTTCTTCCTCCTCAAGGAAAAAAAAAAGTTACCTTTTGAAAAAAGCATCTTGGAGGCATGTTCTCAGGCTCCCTTGGTAGTTGCCTAAAACTGAAAGGGATTCTTTCAATGTCTATGGAGATTCTTAGTCATCCAGGTCATGGTTGTCCCAAAGGTACTTTTTCAAGAGGCAACTGGACTTTCTGGATTTTTTTTTTGTTTGAAGACATTTTGCTTCTCATCCAAGAAGTTTCTTCAGCTCTGATGGTGGGGTGGATAGGTGGATGGATAGGTACGGTTGAGACTGGATGGTGGGGGGATGGAAGGGTAGGTTTCAGCTCAGAGCTGAAGAAGCTTCTTGGGTAAGAAGCGAAAAGCCTTCAAAGAAAAACCAGAAAGTCCAGTTGCCTTTTGAAAAAGCACCTTTGGGATGATTCTTTCAATGCACAGATTTTTCTTCAGCAAGATTTATTGATGAGAATAGGGTAGGACTGCAAGAATTTCAGCAACAGAATTATGTCCCGTTTGGAACTAATTTATCCGTATGCACTTTATGGTGTAGACTATATGACTTCCTTTTTAATAATCTTCTAATGAACTAGTGGGAAAGTGGATATCTTCAGTGATAATTGGGACACTTGCTCCTGGCACTTTCTATAATGGTTTCCTGAAATTTTATTAGGCTGGCTAACAATTATTGCATGAATCTTCCAATAAACAAGTTTTCTCCAGCCTGGACCATGGGATATTAATACATCCCCCTTAAGGTATAACAATTTCATATTTCTGAATTTCTTTTTCCCCATGGGACTTATGTTGTGGCAAAGCAGAGGTGGTGACAATAGAAAATATTCAAATTAAAATACTATTGATGTGGCGCATTGGGCATCTGGATTAAAATTGTCCCCTTTGGAGTTCTCTGATCTTAGTTGTTTACTTGTGGATGTTTCATTACCCACCTAAGGTAACATTATCAGTGATGATGTTACCTAATTGGGTAATGAAATGCCTGCAAGCAATCAACCAATGCAACCGCGCGGGTAGTTATGGGAGCTGCATGGCGCTCCTATACAACACTTCTCCTGCGTGAGCTGCACTGGCTTCCAATGGTCTTCCGGGTGCGCTTCAAGGTGTTGGTTATCACCTTTAAAGTGCTCCATGGTATAGGACCTAGATATCTTCGAGACCACCTGCTGCTACCGACGGCCTCCCATCGACCTGTGCGCTCCCACAGAGAGGGCCTCCTCGGGGTGCCATCAGCCAAACAATGTAGGCTGGTGACCCCCAGGGGGAGGGCCTTCTCTGTGGGGGCATCTACCCTCTGGAACCAGCTGTCCCCAGAGATAAGGAGAATCCAAGACCTCGGTGCCTTCCGCCGTGCCTTTAAAACTTTCTTTTTTCAGCACGCCAGGCTGGCCTAACACTTTTTAAAATGTTTTTAATGGTTTTGTCATTGCTTTTAATTATGGGGCCAAATATATATATATCTTTTTAATTGTATTTTAATGTTTGTAGTTTATGTTTTTACTTTGGCTGTACACCGCCCTGAGTCCTTAGGGAGAAGGGCGGTATATAAATTTGATATAAAATAAAAAAAATAAAATAAAAACCAAAGTCAGAGAGTACCAAGGAGTCTCACAGTTCAACTCTAAACTACACCTTTTCTTTTGTTATTCTCGTGTGTTCGCTATTTTAAGATGATGTAAAAGTTAATGAATTATGATTTTTATCAATTCAGATTGCCCGTAAACTCTTCCTTTTTTATGCAAGCACCTCTTTTGCATGTATAGAACATAAGATGGTCTCAGAAACTATTTCATCTCTTTCTTATTGTCTTCAAAGATTTTGTACGGGCCTAGTGATTCAAATGTTAGACCAAGTGTCAGTTTTGGAGGTGAGTTTTCCTTTTTGCTTCCTAACTGCCACATATTTTAGCCTGGGAAATTGGCTGGGGGATTTTGTTGGATCGGTAGAAAATTAGTCATAACCACATTCCGTATTCAAGGACACTTTTGCCTGCATCTGCTGGAAACTGCCTGGAGATTGTATCCAGTCAAATGTGAAGAGTTGATTGGACTATGGGATGAACTTGTGGGTGTGGGGCAGGGCTTGTGAACTGTTAGCTGGGTGGAGAAGCTTTCAGATTCGGGTTTTCCCAGATGTGCCAACATGACATCTCTAATAAATTGGAACTTTGAGGAACCTCAGGCCTTGGAGTTTTATTTTGTAGGGGATGTTCTTTGGAACCCTGACACTAAGATCTGAATACTTGAGCCTCCGGGAGGGTGAAAATGGCCTCCCCAGGCTCCGGAAGCTCCTTGGAGGCCGGAAATGGGCCCATTTCTGGCCTTCCCAAACTTCCAGTAGGCCCATTTTTCACCCTCCCCGAGCCTCCATGTGCGCCCTGCACTTACCTGCATCCAAAACGGGCCACGTGGGGATTCCTGAGAGGGGTGGGGTGGGAGGGGCCAGCCAGGAGTGGGTTTTGGGGGTTCTCTAAACTGCACAGAATCTTAGCTAGAGGTTCTCCCAAATCCCTGCGAACCCCCAGCAGCCCACCCCTGCCCTTGACCATTATGTGAAGCCAGTTACTATTGCTATACTTAAACAATACTTAACTTGTCCATAATTCATAGTTCCTAAACAGCCACCATAATCCTCAAATTTCTCCCTCCTCCTCCCCAATTTCTACCGGTACATTTAAAATAACAATAGCAATAGCATTTAGACTTATATACTGCTTCACAGTGCTTTTACAGCCCTCTCTAAGCGATGTACAGAGTCAGCCTATTGCCCCCAACAATCGGGCTCCTCATTTTACTGACTTCGGAAAGATGGAAGGCTGAGTCAACCTTGAGCCTGGTGAGATTCGAACTGTTAAATTGCAGTCAGCAGAAGTATCTTGCAGTACTGCATTCTAACCCCTGCGCCACCACGGCTCTTAACTTAAAATAACAAACTTTCAATGGCCATTGTTTTTCTGTTCCAAAATAATGGTAAAAATGGGAAGGACTTTGTCCAGGTTTTGAAAATAACTTTCCATTGTTTATGGATTTTTCTAAACAGAACCACTGGATTTTGTTTTCCATCTTTACTTGGAAACTGAATCCAAGGAGAATTACTGATTGACTATGGATAAAATATTTTTATAGTTCAGGAGTTCTAGGCTCCAGCAGTAGGTTCTGTCTGCTTGACTTAGCACTTGCATTAACTGGAGCTTCAGGTGAAGTTTATCAAATCAGTTTGAAATTTAGCCATGAGTTGCTTTCTGCTGCCTTCTTCATAATCAACAACACACTCTTGAAGATTTCTGGCAGCCTCACCAGGTTGCACCAATAAATCTAAGTGAATAGCTGGCTTGATTTGTTATTGATTTCCCAGAGGATATATTTGAAGCTGCAACTTTAGTGATAGGTCTTCAGCGAGGCAATACAGGGCAAAAGAGAACACACTAACCATAAAGAAGGACTTTGGTGGTCCAATTCTAATACCGTCAGAAGATTCATGGCCAATAATGAACTCAATTTAGCCAGCCTTTCTTAAAAGTGAAGCAGGGGGTGGAAGACAGAGTCTAAGATGACATCCAAAGGTAGACTCACAGTTACAGACAATTGCTCAAGATCATCAACAGCCGCATCTTCGAACAGGTTGCTTGAATTACTACAGACTTCAACCGCAAGGTCTGTAATTCCCAAATTGTACGCTGTCAATTTTGTTCTTCTTGCCAAATGAGTACTTTTCAAAGAACACAGAGCAGCCTGAATAAAGAGTAATGTAGGACTAAAGGCACATGTTAGAATATGCAGTTTTAGAAGATTCCTTCTGTCAACTGATCCCTCCTGGACGCTTCTACAGCTGTCAGCCCCCAAACCAAGAATGACACATGGTAATTGTTCCAAGCTGAGTTCTTTATTGTTTCACACTTATAGACAAAATGTTGTCAGACTAAAGACTCTGCTATCTTCATGGCGGGAGCAGGGGGCCATATCGTGTTAGGGGAGCGCGCGCCTGCTGTCTTCGAGCGGTGGCGCGCTCCGGCCCCCAAAGCTCCACTCGTTTTCCAGGTGGCGCAGATCCTCAGGGCCCTGGCCTCCGTCTGATGTTATGCAATGCCAGGTCTGTAGTAAATAAAGCCCCCCTCATTTGTGATCTTGTTCAGGAGGGGGGAGCGGACCTGGCAGGTATTACGGAAACCTGGTTGGGCCAAGAGGGGGGGTCCCTCTTGTTGAAATGTGCCCACCAGGTTTCCGCGCATTCCATCAGCCGAGGTTGCAGGGTAGGGGCGGGGGGGTAGCGGTTATTATTAACGAAGGTCTGAGACCGAGGGAGGCCACTGTTCCTCAGACGGCCGGCTGTGAATCCCTCCTTGTGAAATGGGGCCACGGGGTTCAGATGGGTTTGCTGATCACATACCTGGCTCCCTGCCATGTGGCAGCAGCCCTGCCCGAACTACTCAGTGTCATCGCCACGGTGGCGGTTGAGACCCCTAGGCTTATGGTCATGGGGGATTTCAACTTGCCATCCGTTGGTGAGGCATCTGAGGTGGCTCGGGAGTTCATGGCTTCCATGACAGCCATGGACCTGACCCAGTTAATTCATGGCCCTACCCACACGGGGGGAAACACGCTGGATCTGGTTTTTGTCTCTGGACAGTGGTTGAGTGATCTCGAGATAGGGGATATAGTCACCGAGCCCTTGTCATGGTCTGATCACTCTCTCCTTCGTCTCGACCTTCGAACCGCTACACCCCGCCGCAGGGAGGCGGAGCCGGTAAGATGGTTCCACCCCAGGCGCCTGATGGAACCAGATAGGTTCCAGATGGAGCTTGGGCCATTCCCTGAGGCTCTGGCACACGCCTCGACTGGAGACCTAGTGGCCGCCTGGGATAGGGCGGCCGCTGGAGCTCTGGATCGGGTCGTGCCTTTGCGGCCTCTGACCCGGCGCCGATCTCATTTAGCTCCTTGGTTCACTGAGGAGCTGAGGGAGTTGAAGCGCCGGAAAAGACGCCTAGAGAGTAGTTGGAGGGCCAGTCTTTCTGAATCTGACCGGACACTGGTAAGAGCTCATATTAGGAATTACCTAGTGGCGATAAAAGCAGCGAAATGTAGCTATTTTGCTGCTCTTATTGCGTCATCAGATAATCGCCCGGCCGCCCTGTTTAGGGTGACCCGCTCCCTGCTCCACCAGGAAGCGTGGGAGGACCCCTTGGAGGGTAGAGCCGAGGATTTTGTCCAATATCTGTATGACAAAATCGCTCAGATTCGGGAAGATCTGGACTCCAACTGGATAGTCACAGGGGGAGGGACTGGGGCAGGTCTTGAGAATGTTATCTGGGATGAGTTTGATCCTGTGACCCCTGAGGACGTGGACAGGATTCTGGGTAGACTGAACGCGACCACTTGTTTATTGGACCCGTGTCCCTCCTGGTTAGTGCTGGCTTCTCGGGAGGTGACACGAGGCTGGTTCCAGGGGATTATAAATGCTTCGCTGGGTGAGGGTGTCTTTCCTGCCGCCTTGAAAGAGGCGGTGGTGAGGCCTCTCCTCAAGAAGCCTTCCCTGGACCCGGCAATGTTGGTAAATTATCGTCCGGTCTCCAACCTTCGTTTTGTGGCGAAGGTTGTTGAGAGTGTGGTTGCACAACAGCTTCCCCAGCACCTGGATGAAACGACGTATCTGGAGCCGTTCCAGTCGGGCTTCAGGCCCGGGTACAGCACGGAAACGGCATTGGTCGCGTTGGTTGATGATCTCTGGAGGGCTCGGGACAGGGGGTGCTCCTCTGTCCTGGTCCTGTTAGATCTCTCAGCGGCTTTTGATACCATCGACCATGGTATCATGCTGCACCGGTTGGAAGAGTTAGGGGTGGGAGGCACTGTGTTGCGGTGGTTCTCCTCCTTTCTCTCTGACCGGTCGCAGTCTGTGTTGACAGGGGGACAGAGGTCGACCCCGAGGCCCCTCATATGTGGGGTGCCGCAAGGGTCGGTCCTCTCACCTCTCCTGTTCAACATTTATGTGAAGCCGCTGGGCGAGATCATCTGTGGTTTCGGGGTGGAGTACCATCAGTACGCTGATGACACCCAGCTGTACATCTCCACCCCGGATCACCCCAACGATGCCCTTGAAGTGATGTCCCGGTGCCTGGAGGCCGTACGGATCTGGATGGGGAGGAACAGGCTCAGGCTCAACCCATCCAAGACCGAGTGGCTGTGGTTTCCGACGTCCCGATATAGCCAGTTGACGCCATCACTGACTATTGGGGGCGAATCATTGGCCCCCACGGAGAGGGCTCGCAACTTGGGCGTCCTCCTGGATTCACGGCTGTCTTTAGAAGAGCACTTGACGGCCGTGACCGGGAGGATTTTTTATCAGGTCCGCCTGATTCGCCAGTTGCGTCCCTTTCTGGATCGGGACTCGTTACGCACGGTCACTCATGCCCTCGTCACCTCCCGCCTGGACTATTGTAATGCTCTCTACATGGGGCTCCCCTTGAGGAGCACCCGGAGGCTCCAACTGGCGCAGAGTGCGGCCGCGCGGGTGGTAATGGGAGCGACATGGCGCTCCCATGTAACACCTCTCCTGCGCGAGCTGCACTGGCTCCCGGTGGTCTTCCGGGTGCGCTTCAAGGTTTTGGTTACCACCTTTAAAGCGCTCCATGGCTTAGGGCCTGGTTATTTACGGGACCGCCTACTACCACCAATAGCCTCCCACCGGCCAGTACGCTCTCATAGAGAGGGACTCCTCCGGGTGCCGTCAGCCAAACAGTGTCGACTGGCGGCCCCTAGGGGGAGGGCCTTCTCTGTGGGGGCACCTACCATCTGGAATGAGCTCCCCCCGGAGATACGGAGGATCCCGGATCTGCGCTCCTTCCGCCGTGCTGTGAAGACCTTTTTATTCCATCAAGCGGGCTTGGCCTGATCTCTTCCCTTTTTAAATATGTAAATTTTAATCTGTTTTTAAATTATTGGGGTATTTTAATTTGTCTGGGCCAAAAAGTTTAATTTGATTTTATCGGGTTTTTAAATTTTGTGTATTTATGTATTTTATTGTTGGCTGTTCACCGCCCTGAGTCCTTCGGGAGTAGGGCGGTATACAAATCAAATAAATAAATCAAATAAATAAATAAATCTACCATATACTCTAGTGATTAAAGTACCAGGCCAGAAAGCAGGAGAGTGTGAATTCATGTCCTGCCTTAGCCATAACAGCCAGCTGGGTGACTTTGCACTCTCAGCCCAATAGACTTCACAGGGTTGTGGTTGGAAAATAGGAGAAGGAAAGTGTGTGTTGTAGTCCGCCAGCAGCCCGCAGAGCTGGCAGTGGAGTCGGACAGTGAGGAGGCTGGGGAGGACAATGGGCCAGTCCTGGAGTCTGGGGAAGGCCTGGACGAGGACTCTGCGTCAGAGGCAGAGATGGGGCCAGGGCCATCTGAGAGTGATGTGTGGACTCCGGAGCCTCCAGAGGCGGACAGTAGAGAGGTAGAGAAACAGGAGGAGCCTGTTCCTAGTGCACGTATGAAAAGAGCTGCCAGAAGGCAAGAGCAGCTAAAGCAAAAAGGACAACTCGGGAGTAAGACCAAGAGATGATTGGCCCTTCCCATAAGGCTTAAAAGACTAGCAACAGCTCTTGGGCTCTTTGTCGGAAAACAACATTGATACAGTGGTGGGTTGCTCCCAGTTTGCACCAGTTCGCAAGAACTGGTAGTAAAAATTTATAGTAGTTCGGAGAACCGGTAATAACATTGGCTGGCCATGCCCCCGAACCGGTCCCCAGCCCAGTCGCTGCTCGCTTACCCCGTCGACCTCATCAGAGGCTTTTTTTTTTTTTTTACTTTTAAAAGTATTTTTTCTACAACATCTTAGGCCGAAAAAATGCTTTTAAAAGTTAAAAAAAAAAGCCTCTGATGATCGCACGGCTCAGCTGGGATCGTCAGAGGCTTTTAAAAGCATTTTTTCTACAACCTCTTCGGCCGAAGAGGTTGTAGGAAAAAAAATGCCTTTAAAAGCCTCTGGTGATCCCAGCTGAGTTGCCTGATCGGCAGAGGCTTCTAAAAGCATTTTTTTCTGCAACCTCTTAAGGTTGTAGAAAAAATGCTTTTAAAAGTTAAAAAAAACCAAGTTGGCCACACCCACCCAGTCACATTACCCCCACCAAGCCATGCCCACAAAATAAGCCACGCCCACAGAACCGGTAGTAAAAAATTTTTAGAACCCACCCCTGCATTGATAGATTTGTTTCTTGTCTTGCTGCATTTATTTCTTGTCGGCGTCTTCTGCTTCTGGACTTTTGCCAAGAAAAGCCTTTGGCAGGTTGTCAAAGTAGACCAAGGTTGGTGATAAGGCCGAAGAACTGTGTTATGAAGAATTTGTTTTGAATTAATTTGGACTACGCTGAGAATGAGTTAATTCTCAGCTGTTCTAATAAAGTCTGTTTGTTTTCGAATTGATTGAGTCTGATAATACCTACTTGGGCCTGGGTCACAACAATGACAAAGGGACAATATATATGTATATATATTGACTGGTCTTAATGACCGCAGTAAGACTTGTATATGCGCAGCAGTGGAAGAACGAAAACACCCTTTCAGAGCATGAGACGATAAGGAAGATACTAGATTGTGCCGAAATGGACAGACTAACACTAAAAATAAAAGATAAATGAGATACAAAATACTATTCAACATGGAATAGATTCTATCAATGGTTAGAAACACAAGGTAGAAGTTGAAATGCGAAAGAATCAGGTTAGGTGGGCATGGAAAGAGATATTATTGTTAATATCGATATAGGAAATGTAAGCATTAGAATGATAGATAAGTTGACATACTAGAATATGATGGTCAGAAACTATTGTACAACACTAGCACAGTTTAAAATAGTATATACGTTATTCTGTTTTTTACTTTTGCTTTATGGTAAGTGGAATGCCAGGACAATTACATTGCATTCAATATATTCATATGTAAACAATAAAAATATATCTAAAAAAAGAAAAGGAAAGAGCAGGCAGAGCTGGAGGGTGGAATTAAATGTATCATTGGTTTAGAGTCCTTACATTGCGACAAGATTTCCAAGTCCGGCACCCTTGAATTCTGTTTACCCTTATCTAGTGCCAATTTAGCGATGATTGTTAGTTGACTAGATTCTTGTGGATAGTCTTGAGTAATTAATCCTTGTGAATTGCAATTTAACCAGTGGTCGGTTGCTACCGGTTCGCCCTGGATCAGGCGAACCGGTAGCAGCAGCGGCGGGAAGCTCCACACATCCACCTGGACATCTCTGCAAATGCGCAGAAGCATCGTACGCCGAAGTGTTGCACGCGTGAGCATGCACGCGTCCACGAGCGAACCGGTAGAGACGGGATTTGAAACCCACTACTGAACTTAACCTATGGTCCTGATTCAGAAATTCATAAATTGCTGTGTAAGACTAACAACCCAGCAAAACATATAAAGTAATTTTAGTGTATATCAAGTGTCTGTAATTATCTACAAAGTCTTGTTCAGGAGCAGTAGCTTAAATCACATGTATTAAAAGAGGGAGATCTTTCATTGTATGATGGCATCTTAATTGCTTTTGACTTTCCCCAACCCACCTTGGTCCCTGCATGTAAATTTTAGTTCAGTGGTCATTCTTACCATTGATTTAAGGTAGTGATGAATTTCAATTTTTTTTACTACCAGTTCTGTGGGCGTGGCTTGGTGGGTGTGGTGTGGCGTAGCTTGGTGGGCTTGGCAGGGGAAGGATACTGCAAAATCCCCATTCCCACCCTACTCCAGGGGAAGGATATTGCAAAATCTCCATTCCCACCCCACTCCAAGGGAAGGATACTGCAAAATCCCCATTCCCTCCCCACTCCTGGGGGAAGGATATTGCAAAATCTCCATTCCCACACCACTCTGGGGCCAGCCAGAGGTGGCATTTGCCAGTTCTCCAAACTACTCAAAATTTCCGCTACCAGTTCTCCGAACTACTCAAAATTTCCATTACTACTTCTCTAGAACCTGCTGGATTTCACCCCTGATTTAAGGGCCACCACAGCATTTTTCATTAAAAGATCCAAAATATTAACAGAACATTTGGTGCCGAGCAAGACCTGCGGCTATTATAATGACGATAATTCCCTGTATAAATCTTCTAATTCCCAACCATAAAATTTGCAAGTTCCTGCCAATACATTTTTTTATTGCATTTTTCTTTCCAGGTCGAAAAAAAACCATGTTCTCAATGCGAGAGAAGAAATAAACATTGGAAGAAGTCCCTTGGGCAAGGATGATGGAATTTGGCAAAATGCTCTGGTGATGCATGAGGCTTTGGGCTTCCGATCAGCAGCAACAAACTGTCATAAACATGGTTTTGTTGCATTCAAAAGAAACTATGGGGGAAAAAAAAAAAAGAAAAGACCCGCTAGTCAACCATATTGGCGATACTTAAAAGGGATTTGACCCTTTTAAATCCTTCTCCCAATTACAATAAAGGCAATGAAATTATACCAATCTATTCTGCACAGCAGCTGCCAATGAATTGAGCTGCTTCATATAAAGAATTCCCACATGTATGTACCGTACAGTGAAAAAAAAATATATAATAAAAGGATTTTATTATATACAGCACAGAATGTATTGGGATTGGGTTAGAGGCCTACTTGCAGCCACTTTTCTTGGTAACCTTCTAATAACATAATTTGATCGGTCTGCTTCCAGAGAAACACAATTTCCTACAATTGGATTGGAGCTGGGTATCCTCCGACCAGGTTCCATTTATTCAATGCAATGAAAGAGAATGGATATTTGGATGTTTCATTTAAAGGAAAGGCAAGTTTGGATGGAATTGTTGTGCATGAAATGTTTATGTGCTCATGATCAGTATTTCTATGCTGCTGGACTTCAAAAGGGCTTAGAGTCAGGGGTGGGCTTCTGGGGGTTCGTAGGGGTTCGGGAGAACCTCTAGCTAAGATTCTGTGCAGTTCGGGGAACCCCCAAATCCCACTCCTGGCTGGCTGTGCCCACCCTGCCCCTCCCCTCCCAGGAGTCCCCATGCGGCCCGTTTTGGATGCAGGTAAGTGCAGGATGCGTGTGGATGCTTGGGGAGGGAGAAAAACGGGCCTACCGGAAGCCCGTTTCCAGCTTCCAAAGGGCCTCCAGAGCCTGGGGAGGCTGTTTTTGCCCTCCTGGAGGCTCAAGGAAAGCCTCTGGAGCCCAGGGAGGGCAAAAATGTCTCCCCTGCTGTGGTGCAGGAGGCTGACTAGGCCATGCCCACCATGGCCATGCCCACCCATCAACCAGGCAGAGAACCCCTTCCTAAAATTTTTGAAGCCCACCCCTGCTCAGAGTCTCTCATCCTTGCACCTGATAAAGCAGCAGAGGTAAATGAATGTCACAGGGAGGAGGGAGGGGTCAACTTATTTTCCAAAGCACCAGAAGGCAAGACAAGAGACAATGGATGGAAACTAATCAAGGAGAGAAGCAAGCTGGAATTAAGAAGAAACTTCCCAACAGTGAGAACAATTAATCAGTGGGATGACTTGCCTTAAAAACTTGTGGGTGCTCCATCACTGAAGACTTTTAAGAAAAGACTGGCCAGCCACTTGTCTGGAATGATATGGGGTCTCCTGCTTGACCAGGGGTTGGACTAGAAGACCTCCAAAGTCCCTTCGAACTCTGTTATTCTGAATGTTCTATTTTTCATTATATAAACCAAGTGAAGACTGCTATCCTGGTTTCCATCTTTTCAATTTCATTCAAAGAAAACCACCCTTTTCCCCATCAGAAGCTATTTGTTTTTCTATAGATAATTCATAGATAATTCCAAAATCTTGTAAATCAATTTATCTGGATACTTAATCCATTTACAACTTTCTTTGACCAAAAAAAAAATATTTAACTTGTTGCTGTTTATTTCAAAAATGTTAAGTTCTTAGGTTTGTTGTTATTATTATTATTATTATTATTATTATTATTATTATTATTATTATTATTATTATTATTATTATTATTATTATTGTGGTTATTCAGAGCTGACGATAAACTCACATGATGACTTTTCATTCTTATCATTCTGAGGGTCTTCAATAGCTTTAAGATAGTTAATAGGCAACTTCCGAAAGTCATTAAAAAGTGTCAAGCCTCTTTGATGTCAAATACTGTATATATATATATAACAGCAGTGGTGGAATTCAAATATTTTTACTACTGGTTCTGTGGGCGTGGCTTGGTGGGCATGGCTTAGTGGGCGTGGCAGGGGAAGAATACTGCAAAATCCCCATTCACTCCCCACTCCTGGGGGAAGGATATTGCAAAATCTCCATTCCCATCCCACTCCTGGGGGAAGGATATTGCAAAATCTCCATTCCCACCCCACTCTGGGGTCACTCTGGGGCCAATTTGCTGGTTCTCCGAACCACTCAAAATTTCCGCTACCGGTTCTCCAGAACCTGTCAGAACCTGCTGAATTTCACCCCTGCATAACAGTTTTCATGAGAGAAGATGTGTGTCAGGTGTGCCTCCTTTCAGTACTCAAGAAAGAAAAACCCTGACTCCATTTTCATAGAGAAAGGTATTTTTACTGAGTATGAACTGAATGCAACCAAAGAAAAGCAAGGTCTGAGGCAATAGGCGTGAAAATCACTTATAGAAAGCATTCTTAAACCCTCCACCCAATTGTTCAGTCAGGATTATCCAATCCACATCCCCCCCAGGGGTCATGTGGGGTGCAGCTTCCGTTGGTACCATCCTTCTGGTATGTTACGATGGTTGACCTTGGGTGGTTATCAGCGTTCTTCCCAGCTGCACATTATACTATCTGCATCTCTCTCTCTTTAAGGATCTTCCACCTGTTACTTCTTTTCCCTCAGGTCCTTTGGAGGTCGACCTCCTCTTCAAATTGACTTTGACCCCAAAGCACATGGCTGGAACTTCCAGCCTAATCTTTGAATTTCTGTTTCCCCCCATCTTCAGTGTGCAATCCAGCCCCATAATGACTTCTATTTGTTCTCTGCACCATTTTGTTACATTCTAATAAAAGTACTGCCAATGGTTTGGTTGTCCCTGTTCCCAATGCTCCCGTACCAACAGTCAGAGCAATCCGTTTCTTTTATTTCTTTTTTTTAAAAAAGAAATATTTAATCAGGTATTGATCTGTTCTTTGGAGTTGGCCATGGAAGATGCTGAGCAAGAAACTGACACTGTGTTATTTATAGTATCTCTGAGAGTTGGCGCTGATGGCATTTTGCGTAAAACAATGGATTCGAAATGCACTGAGGTAATGCAATCCAGTTTTATATCTGGGTTATTTCTAGAGGGGAAGCAGGCAAACATTATCTTGCAGGGCCAATAGAAAGATGCTGTAAGAATAGCTTTGTTTTACTTGAAGGCTAGACAAACATCTCATTTTCCTTCCTCATCTTGTCAGGTGTGTATAGGTAGTGTCAACTCTGAAGCTGGCCTGACTGAGGCGATCTTTGAGGCTTTCAGGGTTGCCACAACATAGATGAGGGTTAGGGAGGGGGGAATAGGGTTTGTAGCCAAAACAAAATACTTTCCCCTGGGAACCAAGGGCATTCGAACAGGTGGCTGAAGAGAGGAGGAGTGATGTTACCAAGCAACTGGACCATGTGACTGTTTGTTTGGAAATAGGGGGAAACTTTTAATTAGGTGAAAAATGTGGGAACCTTTAGAGTCGGTTTTCACCAGTCTGAGCCAATATGACACACCCAATAAACCTGTTCTTTGAGGAATCTACCTGTCTCTGAGTTCTGTGTGCTATGGGTGTATTAATTGGAACCCTGACAGGTAGTCCTCAACTTATGATGACAATTGAGCCCAAAATTTATGTTGCTAAACGATGCGGTTATTAAGTGAGTTTTGCCCCATTTTATGACCTTTCTTGCCCCAATTGATAAGTGAATCACTGTAATTGTTAAGTTAGTAATACAATTGTTCAATGAATCTGGCTTCCCCAATGATTTTGCTTGTCAGAAAAATCACAAAAGGTGATCGCCTTTTGTGATTTTGCAATGGTCGTAAATATGAGTCAGTTGCCAAGTGTCTGAATTTTGATTCTGTGACCATGGGGATGAATGCAATGGTTGTAAGTGTGAAAAACGGTCATATGTCCCTTTTTTCAGTGCTGTTGTAACTTTGAACGGTCTCTAAATGATTGGTTGTAATGATCTGGATGAGGAGATGGTGAGAAAGTCGCCAGTAAAGCTATTATTACATTGTTATTTTGAGTCAGTGTGAAATCCCCTTACTCCCTCATCCCTTCAGGAGCCCGGTATTTTCATACGGTTAAATAAAGTCAAATTGATTACTTCTTTCTCCACTGATAATAAGATATTGTGCAAAACAAAAAGCTTATGTAACAAAGCCTCATTATAAAGTCATGAGAATTTGCTTCTCTGAAGATCTATTTATTTAAGCATTATTTACTCTTTCAGTGCAAGGCGGTCAACTCTTTGAAAGAGAGATCTTTTAAATGGGTCCAGACCTCCTAGCTTACTTTTTCAAAAATGATTTCAATTGCTTTATTTATTTATTTTTAAATGCTTGTTTTAATCAATTGGGTTGCATTATATAACATGTAACATATCCGTAATCAGAGGTCGGTTTCACATAATTTTACCACCGGTTCGCCACACACCAAAAAGGTGAGTGTGTGCACGCACACTAGCTTCGCTCACACACGTGTCTTCCGCACATGCGTGCGGCCTTCTGTGCATGCGTTTTGCTCGCATGCACAGTTTGCACGCCTGAGCCTGGCTTAGTAAACATGGCTAAATAGGACGGCATAGCGCTGGAGTGGGGGGGGGTCTACCCGCAGGTCACCACTACCAGTTCATCCGAACTGGTTCGAACCGGCTGAATACCGCCACTGCCCATAATGAAGTCAGCTTTAAAAAATACTGCCGCCTTCTGCCTTTTCTAAGTATTGTGATTATGATATGTGGCTTAAAATTCCCGCTTATTTTGGGGGGAGGGTTGACTCCAGAGGTTTCAGCAGGTTCTGAGCAGTTCTGGAGAACCGGTAATGGAAATTTTGAGTACTTCAGAGAACCAGTAGTAAAAATTCTGACTGGCCCCATCCCCATCTATTCTCTGCCTCCCAAGTCCCAGCTGATCGGGAGGAAATAGGGATTTTGCAGTAACCTTCCCCTGGATTGGGAAGGGAATGGAGGTTTTGCAGTATTTTTCCCCTGCCATGCCCACCAAGCCACGCCCACCAAGCCACACACACAGAACCGATAGTAAAATTTTTTGAAACCCACCACTGGATGACTCCATTGAAAGGAAGAGCAAAATAAAACAATACAACTGCTACTACTACTGCTGCTAATTTAGTTTGGTTCATTTTATTTACAAAGGTACTGAAAATTAGTCAAGAATATGGTAATCTCCATAATTTTATTCTTCTGTCATGGAAGCTTTTCCCATGTCTTTCAGAAACTGCAACCATGAAGAGGTCTTGGTTTGTGGTTTGTGTACTGCACTGTCTTACACACACAGTTACAGAAGCTAAGCATGGTCATGCCTTGTTAGCACTTTGATGGGAGGCCACCAAGGAAACCTAGTAAAAAAAAAAAAAAAGAGGGGGAAAAATAGCTTTCCAAAAGAATAGAATGACAAACTCACTGCTAAACTAGTAATTCACAAGGTATCTTTGTAGATATGTAGATATAAGTATGTATGGCGCCTTTCAAAAGCAGATCTCAGCAATTAAGGAGAAAGAACAAACTGAATATTACATGATATGGGACTTATTATATCAATGGTTAGGTAACAAAAATGGAAGTTAGAAATGGGGAAACAAAAGAAAAATATGAGTGAAATAAAGAAGATATGTTAAGAGAAAGAAGCATATATTACGATTATTATGTTTAATATTATCATTTTAATATTATAGAATTACTGTTAATGTAATGAATATTGTTATAAATCTTGATTATTTGTACCCAGACAACACACTGTTTAATTGAAGATGGAATTATTATATTCAAAAATTTAAAAAAAAAATAAAAAACAGTTCTCAGAAACACATAAATGTCAGAGTATGAATATTCATGGACTGGAATAGATCAGCCAATGGAGACTGAATGCAGACATGGTAACAGGCTCAGCCAATGAAGGCTGTTTAGAAACAGGAACTTAAGCTAGAAGTCTGGGTGTGGCTTAGGTAACTGAGTCTGTGCAAAAGCTTAACTGTTCTGTATAGAGGAGGCTCTCTTGTATTAAGCTCTGTACTCAGCTCTGAAATGAAACCAGTCTGAACTAGTCTGCTCTGCTGAAATGAAACTAACTGTTCTCTCCTGCCTTGTGTTGTAACTACTACTACATTGAAGAAGAACTCTGATATTGTTATTGTAAATACTTCATCTATTATTATGTATATAAAGAAGTTAATGAATCTTGCTGCATTAGTCTGCCTGTGTGTGCTTTCTGAATTTAATTTCTGCAACAAACTTTGACAATAAAATCCTCATAAATATTATACTCTAGCTCAGGGGTGTCAAACTCGATTTCATTGAGGACCTCATCAGGGTTGTGTTTGACCTCTGGGGGCTGGGGTGAGAATGGCCAAGGTAGGCGTTGCCAGTTTGACATCACTTGTGTCGGGGGTGCCTGTGGTGTCCCAAGCGCTAAGCCAGTGAATAGGGGCTCCCAAGCTTCATTTTTGGCTGCAACAGCTTCCTGCAACCCTCTGTCGTGGCCCTTCCAAGCTCCATTTGTGCTGGCAGAGGGTTGCAGGAGATTGTCGCAGTCAAAAATGGAGCTCAGGAGCCCGTTTTCACTGGCAGAGTGCTCACGGGCTGGTCTTTCGCTGTTTCCAGGACAGCCCTTCAGGCCAGATCTAAGCACCCCGCGCACCGAATCTAGCCTTGAGTTTGACACCCCTGCTCTAGCCAGAGTACAACAAAGGGAAAGTGAGAAATTAATATTTATAATATCAGTAGTTTTTCATAATATGTCAAAATGTATTTTGACAATCAGGTTAGAGATTCAAATCCTTTCGGATATGATTAGATATGATTAGATCGATAAAATTCTTTATTGGCCAAGTGTGATTGGACACACAAGGAATTTGTCTTGGTGCATAAGCTCTCAGTGTACATAAAAGAAAAGATACATTCATCAAGAATCATAAGGTACAACACTTAATGATAGTCATAGGGAAACAGTCAACATAAATATAATATAAATAATTATATATCAATGGAAAGATAATTTAATCAAGAATGTAATGCAATAACTATTATGAAGGATATGGTATTAGAATAGCAGTTGCAGTATAAAGAAGAAAAGTGAAACTCGTAGAAGAAACAAGATATACACAAATTATCACCATAGAAAAAACGAGATATACAAAAAATATCACTATGTCAGTTAATACTTTGTTGGGTAACCTTTATCATGAATTACGGCCTTACAACGTATTCCCATGGAGTGAACCAAGTCTTTTAGTTTTGCAGCTATTATAATGTGAAACCAAGATTGATTGGATGATTGCTTCTATTAACTGGGTTTTATTGATGGATTGTTTCTGACTAACAAGTTTCTACATCGGTAAAATGTATTTCTTAGTATATACTCCTACCTCTCACCTTATATAGATATTTTTTTGGTGAGGTTCTTCGTTAACATTTTTGTTTTTTGTTTATTGATTTTCAGGCCTGCTACTTCCCCTTATTGTTGTATTTTTGTCAATAATTTGAAGACACTATAGAATCTTTAAGCAAAATAAATATCCAGGAATTAAAAGAAAACCATACTGAATCATTGAATAGACCGATTTCTATGTTAGAACTAATAGAAGCAAGGAAGAAACAAAACAACAACAACAACACCGGGAACAGATAGCCTACCATCCGAATTTTACAAGACATTCCAGCAATCACTAGATGACATTCTACTACAAGTATTTAATGATGCACTCCTGGAAGCTGAAATTACACAATCATGGAATGAAACAATAATTACGTTAATACCAAAACAAGATTCGGATCCGGCTGAACTTAAGAATTATAGACCAATATCTCTTCTTAATATGGAGTACAAACTATTTACATCTATCATAACGCAGAGACTGAAAAATTTTATCAATCAGTATATACATCCAGACCAAAATGGCTTTATTCCCAGATGACAAATCCGAAATAATACAAGGACAATTATCGATACCCTTGAATACTATGAACAACGACCAGATAAGCAACTAGCCTTAATTTTCCTGGACGCACAAAAAGCGTTTGATAATCTTGATTGGACATTCCTAATAACACAAATGGAAAGGATGAAATTTGGAGAAAGATTCTTAAACATGATCAAAAGGATATATAATACCCAAACGGCAAAAATATTGATTAATGGAGAGACAACAGAACAATTTGTATAAAGAAACGAGTGAGGCAAGGATGCTTCCTATCCCCCATATTGTTTATATTAACATTGGAAATATTACTGAAAGAAATTAGGGAAGATAAAGAAATAACGGGATTAAAGATAAAGAATCAGGAATGCAAACTGCAAGCTTTTGCGGATGATATAGTACTCATCCTAGAAAAACCATTACAATCAGGATCCAGACTAACAAGTTTCTTTAGTCGGCTCCATAGATTTTCAATTGGGTTAAGGTCTGGGCTATTCCCAGGCCATTCCAGCAGTGGAATAGGATTATCTTGAAACTCCAAAGAAAAAGTGGTGTTATTAGCCATCAAACCTCAAAAATACACTTTTCCCAAAAGGTTTCCACAATTTTGGCCACTACTGTAGCTAATTGTATAGCTAAAAGTCTAGATCAGTGATGGTTAACCTTTTTGCCATCATGTGCCAAAAGCAAAGGGAGCGCAGGGGGGTTGCGCGCGTGCGTGCCCACACCCATAATTCAACGTGCCCCGCCGCCTGTGCATGTGCGACCCCCCCGCGCTCCCCCTGCTATTGGCACACGATGTCATGGTGGGACCGGAAGGCCCGTTTTTTTCACTCTCCCCAGGCTCCAGAGCCTTTCTAGGAGTCTGGGAAGGGCAAAAACAGCCTTCCCCAGCCCCCCAGAGACCCTCTTGAGACCAGAAATGGCCCATTTCCCAACTTCCAGTGGGACCGGAAGGCCCGTTTTTCACTCTCCCCAGGCTCCAGAGGCTTTCTAGGAGCCTGGGGAGGGCAAAAATGGCCTTCCCCACCCCCCCAGAAGCCAGAAACAGCCTGTTTCCCAACGTCCGGTGGGCCCGGAAGGCCGGAAAATCAGGTGGCCGACACACGCATGCGTGCTGGAGCTGAGCTAGGGCAACGGCTCGCGTGCCTGAACGTATGGCTTCACGTGCCACCTGTGGCACGCGTGCCATAGGTTTGCCATCATGGGTCTAGATTATCAGATAGATTATAAGATTACCAGCTGTCTGCAAGGAATATAAATCCTTCCATTCCCCACTATCCTGTCAGAGCTGAAGAAGCTTCTTGGATGAGAAGCAAAACATCTTCAAAAGAAAAAACAAGAAAGTCCAGTTATTTCCTGAAAAAGCACCTTTGGGACCACCATAACCTGGATGACTGAGAATCTCTACAGAATAAAAGGGGACATTAAAAATCCCTTTTGCCCATTCTCTTTGCATCACCCCACCCTTTTCACCTTGCTATTCTCCCATGTATTAAACCATGACTTCTTTTTAGATTTGTTTGGGCTGGAATGAACCATAGTCTCTATTTCAAGTTACAAGTGAAAAAAAAAATCTGCTGGGAATTCCCTGTAGAAATGATCAAAGCAGTTTTCTATAGTATTCTGGCCTTCTGTGATATTACAAAAGACACGAGACACACAGAGAGACCATTTCTAAAACTTTTCTTTCTTTAAAATGAAACAGCTGAGTTATTGGTTTCATATTTTTACTGTTCAGTGTTTCTAAGATTGCAGAGAGATAGCCATGTAAATCCTAACCAAAAAAATAATAATCATGCTTTCCTCCACTGTAATCAATAACATTCTCTGGCTCTAATCTCTCTCTCTCATCTATCTATCTATCTATCTATCTATCTATCTATCTATCTATCTATCTATCCAGGTAGCTAGCTATCATCTATCTATCTATCTATCTATCTATCTATCTATCTATCTATCTATCTATCTATCATCTATCTGTCTGTCTGTCTGTCTGTCTGTCTATCATCTATCTATCTATCAACTATCTATCTATCTATCTATCTATCTATCTATCTATCTATCTATCATCTATCTATCTATCATCTATCTATCTATCTATCTATCTATCTATCTATCTATCTATCATCTATCTATCTATCATCTATTATCTATCTATCTATCTTCTATCTATCAACTATCTATCTATCTATCTATCTATCTATCTATCTATCTTCTATCTATCTATCATCTATATCTATCAACTATCTATCTGTCTATCTATCTATCTATCTATCTTCTATGTATCTATCTCTCTATCTATCATCTATCTATCTATCTATCTATCTATCTATCTATCTATTATCTATCTATCTATCTATCTATCTATCTATCTATCTATCTATCATCTATCTATCTATCTATCTATCCTCTCTCTCTCTCTCTCTCTCTCTCTCTCTCTCTCTCTCTCTCTCTCTCTCTCTCTCTCTCTCTCTCTCCAGAGGTGGGTTTCAAATAATTTTACCACCAGTTCACCGCACACCGAAAATGTGAGTGCATGCATGCACATGCACATGTACCTGGCCTTCCATGCATGCACTTTGCTCACGCGTGGGGCTTGCATGCATGTGCGTGGCTTAGAAAATGTGGCTAAGTAAGACAGCATAGCGCCGGGGCCACCCGCAGGTCACCATTATTGGTTCACCTGAACTGGTCCGAACTGGCTGAATACCACCACAGTATCTATCTACCATCCATCATATATCTAAGTATCTAAGTACATCTAACTATCATCTATCTATTCCCCACATGGCTAAGATACTTCAAGAATTCCTCAAAAAATGCAGGAAATAAGCTGATATAAAAGGTAATGAATGTAAATGACTTTTTTGTGAGATGTGACATGAGCCAACTGAAATCATTCAGATATTGACTTTATACACTATTCTGCATGGCAAAGTACCTGGGAGATTTATTGAATATACAGTCTCCTAAATTTGTCAGGTTTTTGGATGTGATTGTTTCCAAACTGTGGCAAAATGACAGAAATAGTATTCAAACCTCAGTGGCATTTCCTCTGTTCAAAAGCTGACTCCAAATGTTGCCTAACCAGATAGATGTAGATTTTTTAATCAATTGCATTTGTTGCCAGTTGCTGAACTGTATTCTTCTTTTAAGAATAAAGTAAAATAAAATCCTGCAGTGGGAATGTTCTGAAAACTAATAAACCTATGGCTCCAGGGTCTATCCAGTCTGTATTTTCCCAGGTGAAGAAATGTTTTACTTTAAATAATAAGCCTGCAAAAGTTGAGCTAGGAAGGAGGAAAAATATCCCTCAAATGTGTCGTAATTCATTGGAAAGGTTTGTAAATGACTCCTAAAGTCGCGTTCTTCAGAGTGGTAAAAAGCTGAGGAATGTTTACTCCTTAATATAGGAGATCCCCTTATCATGATACTAGAAATACATGAAAAAGATCACGATCACAAAATCCCTGAGGAACTTCCACAAGCCCAAACGCTCAGATATCAAAACCTCTGATCCCAGTGACTGACCCAAACTGGATCCTGTAACCTTATCCAGAGACACATATAATCGCTTTCATTCATGAGTCTACATAATGTTCAATGTATATGATACACAGAGGTGGTATTCAGCCGAGAACTAGCAGAGATTGTGAGTGGGCCCACCCCCTAGACCCCTCACCCCCCCCCCCCGCCCCAGCACTATGTTGTCCTATTTAGCCACGTTTTCAAGACCAGGCCCATGCGTGGAAGGCACGTGTGTGAGCAAACCACATGCATGGAAGGCCAGGCACATAATCAGAAGGTGCCCGTGCACATGAAGCGAGCATGCGCACGCACTGCGAACCGGTGCTAACAATATGTGAAACCCACCTCTGGTGATACATGTGGTATGGAAGGGTCATGAACAAAATCACGATTTATAATCAGGTACTACAAAGTTCATCTTCAAAGTTCCATTTTGATTCTTACGTAAAAAAAAGTCATGTTGTATGTATGCAGTGCCCCTGGCTTACACATCCCTTTTGCCTGTCTTTTATATCTATAACTTGTCATCCTTTCCCTGAGGCTTTCCAAAGACTGCTGTCACATTTTCTTCAACTTTCTGGTCTCAGTGAAAGAGCAATGGTCAGGTCTCTGTCCACCACAAGATTCATTGGCTGACTTTGAACCAGGGTCATTTTGTCCCAACCCAACCTACTTCAACAGCTTGCTGTCATGAATAAAATGAGGGATAGTCCCCATGTGTGTGGCTTTGACTTCTTTGACAAAAGGTCACATATAAACACAATCAATATAAATAAATAAATAGAACTAGATAACGCTTCCAAAATGCAAGCCAGGTAAGCCATTAGAGAGAGGGGGAGGTGGGAGGGAGAGAGGGAGGGAGGACGGAAGTGTTCTGACCTAGGCTTCCCAAGACTATGAAGGAGACTCCTTGTCCCAACAAAAAACCCTGTTTTTATTAAGTTACTGTGAATTCTTCTCATTTACATCCAGCAAAGTCTTTCAAGGGAGAATTTACAGTCACAGACCTTATCTGGCTTGGAGAGCTGCCAGGCCGATATCTTCAAAACTTGGCAAGGAGTTTCAGAGAGTCACGAACCAATTAAGCAAATTGTCTCCTGCAAACTACACTCCCCTTTTGCTCCTCTTTTATTCCCTCTGAGAGGGGCCATTTATCATCCACCTATGGCCTTACTCCCAAGTCAACCCTTGTTCTTTAGCTGTTCCCTTTGTCTGGCAACTGTGCGCATGTGCACACTGGGAACAGGCTCCAGCTGTTCATCTACCTCACTGATGTATGACTCTGAAGGCAGCTGATAACTGGCATATGGCCCTGGCCCCCTGTCTGCCTCTGATGCAGAGCCCTCATCAGAACCTTTCCCAGACTCCAGGACTGGCCCATGTTCCTCCCCAACCTCCTCACTGTCCGAATCTGCTGCCAGCTCCTCTGGCCACTGGCAGGCCACAACAAGAAAGAAGGAATAAGTTCTGTTTCTTCCTCACTTTCATTGTAACTGAAGAATTAGAGACACACTGGGATGTGTGTCTTTTTTTTTTCAGATCAATTTCAAAGTTTTAACAATGACATTCAAGGCCCCTTGAACATAGGTTAAGATAGTAATAACTGAGATAACTTGTTCTGTCCCTGCCTCATTTCGCTTGCAGTAACCAGGTTTGGAAATGGTAAATCCCAAGGAAATCTTTCAGAGCTCTAATGGGTATGATTTATTAGCAAGAAGTTAAAGGAAGAAGGTTGAACATTTGTTCTTGGGGGCGGGGGCGTCTTACCTACCAGGAAATATGAGAGAAGGTTGCCCAGTGGTGGAATTCAATTATTTTTACTACCGGTTCTGCGGGCATGGCTAGGTGGGCATGGTGTGGCTTGGTGGGCATGGCTTGGTGGGCATGGCAGGGGAAGGATATTTCAAAATCTCCATTCCCACCCCACTCCAGGGGAAGGATACTACAAAATCCTCATTCCCTCCCCACTCCTGGGGGAAGGATATTGCAAAAACTCCATTCCCACTCCACTCTGGGGCCAGCCAGAGGTGATATTTGTCAGTTCTCCGAGCTACTCAAAATTTCCACTACGGGTTCTCCAGAACCTGTCAGAACCTGCTGAATAGCACTCCTGAGGTAGCCTGAAAATGGATATTCTGTGTAGTGGCTCCCATCTTATGACACAGTTTATCTTCTTAAGCAAGGTTGGTGTTTGCTCTTATGGCTTCACTCAGAATTATTAGGAGTTTATTGTTGAAGGGAATAATAACAGATTGTTGATTCTTGAAAACAGAGTTTCAAGGAGAATTAAGAAAAAATTATCTTGAGTTTCTTTCTTACCCCTTTGGCTTTTCCAGGCCTATTCTGATGTTCTCTTGATTATTCTTTCATTGTGTATTCAAAATTATTTCCATTCTTCTCTAGAAGAGCTGAATGTGATGGTGAAAAGACCACCATTCAAGAAAAATACATGATCTTCCAGTCTTTTTGCCAGCAAACTAAGAAAATACCCTGGCCAGTTTCTCTACATGGTGATGAAAGATGACAGGGTATGACTCTGATCCAGTGGTGATATTCAAATAATTTAACAACCGGTTCTCTGCCCTAATGATTTCTTCCAACAACCAGTTCACCAAACTGCTCAGAAAGTTAACAACCGGTTCTCCCGAAGTGGTGCGAACTGACTGAATCCCACCACTGCTCTGATCCCATATTTCTTAGTTTGCTGTCTAATGGCTCCCTAACTCCAATAATAGATCGAGACCTGGGATGGTGAACCTATGGCATGTGTGCCAGAGGTGGCCCGCAGACTCCTGTCTGTGGGCATGTGTGCCATCGCCCCAGCTCAGCCACTTGGTCGTTGGGTTTCCGAGGCACACATGCATGCCGGCCAGCTGGTTATTGGGTTTCTGGTGCTCTGGTACGCGTGTGTGTGGACACATGAGCACGAGCCTTCCGGTTTGGACACTCTGTACCAAAAAGGTTCACCATCACTGATTTGCCTGTATTCCTGGGTTTATTGGACCAGGAAGCCCTGAGTTCCCTGAGTTGCAAAATTGTATTTGTTATTTTTTAAATAGGGAAGAATAAGAATGCTGATGTGGCATATGTTTCTGAAAGCTCACAATTTTCCTCTCTAATAATATTCATGAAGTCATTTTTGCATTTCAGGACAATTTGGCTTGACATGAAATCCTGTTTTGCTCCATCATAGCAATTTTAATAGCATTATGCAGGCTAGATATTTTATCAAGCTGTCTACTGTCTCTGATGTTCACATTAAAGCCTATTTTGTAGAACAAAGAAATATTAGTGTGTGTCTATTTTAGCACAACTGGATGAGTTGTTTGAGATTTGTTTGCTGAGGGAAATGTTTGAAACTCTCTGTGAAATGGAAGTATGTTCAGACTTGATTTCTTCCTGCCTCCCGCACACTTCCTATTTACTTATTTATAAATAAATCTTATAAATAAATAACTTTTATAAATAAATAGGAAGAGAAAGGTAAGCAGAAATAAATATATACATGATAAAATGATGCTACCCTGATTCTTATTTGTGCCATAATTAAATTCATAGGTATTCTAACTATAATGGGGCATAGACAGGAGTGAAATGCTCCCGGTTCGGACCGGATCAGGTGATCCGGTAGCGATTGTGGCAGGTGGTTCGGAGAACCGGTAGCGATGGTGGCACAAGGCTCCACCCACCTGCCCAGGTGTTGTTAATTCCTGCTTTTAAAAGGTTAAAAAAAGCGCCACAGCTGTGATCGTCAGAGCCTTTTTTTACCTTTTAAAAGCCTAAATAGGTTGTAAAATAAAATGCTTTAAAAAAGTAAAAAAAAAAAAGTTGGCCATGCCCACCAAGTCACATTAACCCCCACACACACACGCACGCACACACACAAGCCATGCCAAATAACTGGTAGTAACAAATTTTATATTTCACTACTGGGCATAGAGCATTGTTTTGGGAGGCTCCAGATAGAATTTATTACAATTTTGACTTCAGGATTATAAGGAACCACATTGCAATAATTTGAAGTTATTAAGTAATCATAATTATAATAATAAGCTCAAGAAACAACGGACCACCTGGTTAGCTGCTGCAAGAGAATCACACAGACTGACTACAAACAACAGCATGGCAAAGGAGCAGCAATGGTGCATTGGAAGATCTGCAAGAAATTGCTTGCAAGCAAGAACTACTTAGATCATAACATGGAGAAAGTCATAGACAATGAAGAAGCTAAAATGCTCTGGGACTTTAGAATTCACACAGACCGGCACCTGCCACATAACATTCTAGAGTTAAAAATTGTTGATAAGAAAGACAAAAAAGACTGGATAGTGGACGTGACAGCATCTGGAGACAGCAGAATAGAAGTGAAAGAACAGGAAAAGACAGCAAAATACAAAGGCTTGCAAATGGAAATAGAAAGTCTGTGGCAAAAGAAAGTAAAGATAGTAACAATAGCTATTGTTTTGGCATTGTGTGCAATCCCAAAACAACTGGAGCACCATTTCATCACCACCAGTATTGACAAATTCACTATCAGTCAATTGCAAAAGGCAGCTTAATTTAGAACAGCTTGCATCCTGTGATGATACCTCTAACGTCATCAAACATCAACATCTTCTTATCCCAAGTCATTGGGAAGGACTCAATAGGTGGATAAAAATTCCAAATCCAGTCCAGGGGTGAAATCCAATAGGTTCTGACAGGTTCTGGAGAATCGGTAATGGAAATTTTGAGTAGTTCAGAGAACTGACAAATACCACTTCTGGCTGGCTCCAGAGTGGGGTGGGAATGGAGATTTTGCAATATCCTACACCCAAGAGTGGGGAGGGAATGGGAATCTTGCAGTATCCTTCCCCTGGAGTGGGGTGAGAATGGAGATTGTGCAGTTTCCTTCCCCTGCCATGCCCACCAAACCACACCCACCAAGCCACACCATGCCCACCAAGCCACGCCCACAGAACCAGTAGTAAAAAAAATTGAATTTCACCACTGATCCAGTCTGAACACCTGGCTGACTATACGAACAATATTATCATGAAATAATGACAGTGATGAATGAAGTGGAGAAGCATTATATGGTCAATTCCTACAAAAGGTCAAAGGGTAAGTAGATAAAGGTGAAAACTGGCAATGGCTCACAACTGGAATATTAAATAAAAATATTAAATATTAAGAAAAGAAACTGAAGGCTTGATTTTGGCTTTTTAATTTAAACTTAACATAGACTATTTGAAATAATGCAATCAAGGCCAGAATTGAAAAAAAATAATAATCAAATGATTCAAACTGCAGATTGTGCAAAGAGGCATAGGATTGTACAAACTGATTATAAAAAATAAAACAGTTTCCAAAATGTTTCCCTGTAAAAAATATTTGTACAAAAAACATCTGTAAAAAATATTATGTGCCAGCATTGAAAAATTGTTGGGAACATAAAACTGAAAACTTAGTCAAAAAAATGAGCAGTTTAAAATATTGTGGGATTTCTGAATACAGCCTGATAAAAGTTTTGTCTCATACACATCAGTTTTAACTGTGCTTGAGAAGAAGAAAAAGTGGACAATTTATGTGACAATAGCAGACAATAGTAGAAAACGAACTGGAGAATTGGAAAAGATCACAAAGATCAAAATCTGAAAATCAAAGTTGAAAGAGTACAGCATAGAACTATAGTTCCTGTGGTTGTTGGCACACTAGTTGCCATAACAAAAAAATCTGGCATGGCGCTTAGAAAATCTGCACATTGGATAAATTTCCATCTGTCGATTGCAAAAGGCCTCACTGCTTGGATCTACATATATACTAGACAGATACATTATGGCATCCTAGGTTCTTGGGAAGAACTCAGTGTAAATATAAAGACCAACACTAGCTAAAGAATTGGCAGCTATGACTGACCAGACAGCACTATTGTAGTAACATTAATGAAACTATGGACCATTTAATTAGTGGCTGCAGCAAAATTTCGCAAACTGACAAGCAACATCATGACCAAGCTGCCAGAATTATCCATTGGCAAATTTGCCAGAGGTTTAGATTTGGATATAAATAAAAACGATTGGAACCATCAAGTTGAAAAGGTTCTGGAAAATGAGCAGATTAAAATCTTGTGGGGCATTAAGATCAGGGGTGAAATGCTCCCGGTTCAGACCGGATTGCCTGATCCAGTAGTGATGGCGGTGGGTGGTTCGGAGAACTGGTAGCAAAAATCCCTGCGCCCCCCCCCCCCACCATGCCCAGCTGAGCTGCATGATCATCAAAGGCTTTTTTTTTACTTTTAAAAACATTTTTTCTACAACCTCTTCCAATGAAAAAATGCTTTTAAAAGTTAAAAAAAATCTTCTGATGATCGTGCAGCTCAGCTGGGATCGTCAGAGGCTTTTCAAAGCATTTTTTTCTGCAACATCTTGGCCGAAGAGGTGGTAAAAAAAATGCTTTGAAAAGTCTCTGACGATCCCAGCTGAGTTGCCTGATCGGCAGAGAGGCTTTTCAAAGCATTAGAAAAAATGCTTTGAAAAGTTAAAAAAAAAAAAAAGTTGGCCAAGTCCACCCAGTCACATTACCTCCCCCACCAAGCCACACCCACAGAACCGGTACTAACAAATTTTACATTTCACCCCGATTAAGATCATACATACAGGTGTCTTGTTCATAACATGTTTGATATAATGATTATCAAAATGAAGAAAGTCTGATTCATTGATGAAGTTATTCCTGATAACACAAGGATTCAGGAAAAACAAATGGAAAACATTATAATTGGGATTTGCAGATCAAAATAGAATACTGAAATCTATTGTTGTACTAATTGTGATTGGAGCGCTTGGAGTAATACGTAAAGTACTTTCTCAATATTTGGAAATACTGATCTTATCAGATCCGAACACCCTAATTTTAACAAAAAAGACCCCACTTTGCTTGGAACTGCCTATATTTTTAGATGCTACCTTAATATTTTTTAGGTTTTTGGTTAGAATTTTATTAACTTTCTACCAGTCTTACCTTGTGAATCTAATTGTAGATTAAAGGTTCCCCTTGCACATATGTGCTAGTTGTTTCCGACTCTAGGGGGCGGTGCTCATCTCCGTTTCAAAGCCAAAGAGCCAGCGCTGTCCAAAGATGTCTCCATGGTCATGTGGCTGGCCTGATTAAATGCCAAAGGTGCACAGAACGCTGTTACCTTCTCACCAAAGGTGATCCCTATTTTTCTACTTGCATTTTTTATGTGCTTTCAAACTGCTAGGTTGGCAGAAGCTGGGAAAAGTAATGGGAGCTCACCTCGTTATGCGGCATTGGGGATTCAAACCGTTGAACTGCTGACCTTTTGATCGACAAGCTCAGCCTCTTAGCCACTGAACCACCACATCCCTTAATTGTAGATTACCCACACATAATACTATCAACATCCCTTCAAAGTTGACCTTGTATTAAAAATCATACCATCTTATAATACCAAACAGCAAGATTCATCATTCAGGTACTTTCCCCAGTCTTGCATCTTTCCTCAAAACCACTTGGAAAAAGGTGGATTTCCAAAAGTTTCCTGAATGGTAGGAGTAAGAGGGTGATTGTTTCATCCAGGATGAAGACTTAACCACAGGAAAGGAAATAGTGTGGAGTATGCTTCTCTCCAAGTCCCCTCTTGTACCACACATGGGATATGGACTCTGATCAGGTATGCCTTGAGTCGACAGACTCCATTTGGAATAGGTAGTCTCAAAGACATCCAATCCCTTAGCCATGTAGGACCTTAAAGATGGTCCCCGACACCTTGAACTGTACAGAAGTAAACTGGCAACCATTTAGCTCTTGCAAGAATGATGGCATAGAACAATACTGAATTGTCCTGGTTACAGTGAAGGATTCTACATCATGTGCTAATTGCTATTTCTGGGTAGACTTCAGTCATGGTCTTCAAGGCCCATTTGGAGTGCATTACGGCAGCCTACTCATGAGGATGGACCATAAGAAAGGCTGAGTGCCAAAGAATTGAGGCCTTTGAACTATGGTGCTGGAGAAGGCTCCTGAGAGTCCCTTGGGCTGCAAGGCGATCAAACCGGTCAGTCCTAGAGGAGATCAACCCTGTCTGCTCTTTAGAAGGCAAAATCCTGAAGATGAAACTCAAATACTTTGGCCACCAAATGAGAAGGAAGGACTCACTGGAGAAGAGTCTAATGCTGGGAAATATTGAGGGCAAAAGAAGAAAGGGATGACAGAGAATGAGGTGGCTGGATGGAGTCACTGAAGCAATTGGCATGAGTTTAAATGGACTCCAGAGGATGGTAGAGGATAGGAAGGCCTTGAGGAACATTGTCCATGGGGTGGCAATGGGTCAGACACGACTTCGCAACTAACAACAAGAGCAACAACTCATGAGGACAAGGAAATGAGTGGATGTAACCAGTTCCTTCAGCTCCAGAAATGGTTGCAACTGGATCAAAGTCTTGGATAGAAGAATATGGTTTAAGGATGATGACTCTGGTCCAGAACCTGTCCTAGGAATTGGCTCACCTGATGCAGAAGGCACCAAGAAAGCAAGAACATTTTCATCATATTTCTCAGGTGAGGAGCCATAATTAAGTTAAATAATACCTGCTCCTGGTCTTTTAGATGCATGCAATCACACCTTCCCACACAATAGACAAACTTCCCCCTGCTTCACAATTATATCATATGGCCTTGTCATGATTCAGATTGTTTGCAAAAAAACATCAGAAAATAATTATCTTCTTTCTTTTCCACTTAGGCTTTAGGGAAATTAAGACATTAATTTATGGAGAGAGAATTTAATCTTAGCAATATAGAGTTTGAGGCAAAATGTACAGTAGAGCTCTCTCCAACTTGTATTGGCACCCTAAGAGCTGTGGTGGCGCAGTGGTTAGAATGTAGTACTGCAGGCTACTTCTGCTTATTGCTGGCTGTCAGCAGTTTGTCAGTTCAATTCTCACCAGCTCAAGGTTGACTCAGCCTTCCATCCTTCCGAGATCTGTAAAATGAGGACCCAGATTGTTGGGGGCAATATGCTGACTCTGTAAACCGGTTAGAGAGGGCTGTAAAGCATTGTGAAGTGGTATGTAAGTTTAAGTGCTATTGCTATTTCTATAGTCAGATCATTTCTGAGATGAAGTCCTTCAATAGAGTTTAGGGTGCCAGGAATCTTAAAACAATATGGTGGGAAGAAAACAAAGGAGTTTTGAGTTTTAAGAGAAAAAAAAAAGTATGTCATTAAACTAGAATTCAGTTCATTTAATCAGGATATACATATTTAATGATGATCGGTCAAAGATCAGCCACTTCCACAAATAACAATTTTTTAGCTCATATATTTTTGAGAAAGCAAATTAACCTTTTTCTTTAGCTGACAAATCCTAGGCTAGCTGGTGATGTCAGCCTGCATCAGTTATGCTATGCTACAGGACACAGTTGAGGGAGAGTGACACAATCTGAAGTGACATTCCTCAACATGGAATGTCAGTTCAGAGAAGAAAGGAAAGAAAGAAAAAGAAAAACCCAGTGACTCTAAAACATGTCTATCTCAATGCCCCAGCTCAGTCAAAATAGCTATAACTTTATAGTGTATATATATATATATATATATATATATATATATATATATGTAGGTCTTTGGTTATTCGGGTCTTCTCCCACGTAAAATTGGAAGTGTCTTGGCGACGGTTCGACGAAGTCTCATTTGTCATCTTCAGGCTGGTGTTCTCGGCTTCGTGCTCCTGGAATATATATATATATATATATATGCAAAAAATTAAAATCTCGGGTGTTTTCCCACATCATTGTAAATAAGTTAGTTATTTCTGGTTAAAATCCCAGCTTAAAATCTTCTAAAAATCCTTACAGAGCACTCTGCAAGGTCCTTTAAAACTTTAGCTAAAATCCTACCAGTATCTTAAAAGTTTTTCTTTCTAGCAACGTTTCGACTAGAAAACAGTTGCAAAAATAGAACATCTCAATGGCAGAATAATCAGAGAGGCCATTGAAATAGAGAAAAGACCATATTGTATGAATAAACGTGATGACACTTCCTGTCTGCCTACTATTTGGAAACCTGCTCTCATAGACAGATGAATCTTAACACAAAATATAAACCATAGGTCAAAGATTCATCATAATGCTTGTGTTGCCACCATTTCCAGCATAACTTATCCATTAACCCACAACCAAGCAACAGAACTTCCACCCAATCAAAATACAGCTACGTCATCAGCCAATCAGAATACAACAACACTGTCGACCAATCAGAATACACCTTTGCCTCTTTTCATACCTAACCCTAACCCTAACCCCTCCAATCCATACATGAAGCAAACTGACACCCACCATGAAGCTGTGGCACGACCATGAACGCGAAGCCAAACAACAGCAACACAACTCACCAGCTCAAATCCCCCTGCAACTCAGACTAACCTGAGCACAACCAAGCCCCCCACCCAAACAGAACACACACACCCATCCAATCAGAGTACAGCCAACCCCCCATCCAATCAGAGCACAGCCAAGCCTCCAACCAATCAGAACACACCTCCACCCAATCAGAACACAGCCAAGCTCCCACCCAATCAGTTCACACCCCCACTGGCAGTTAAAAGGAAGAAACAGCTGCGATCACACATTGCTCCTAGAAGCACGAAGCTGAAAACACCAGCCTGAAGATGACAAATGAGACTTCGTCGAAACGTCGCCAAGACACTTCCAATTTTACACGGGAGAAAACCCGAATAACCAAAAAGACCTACACACACACACACACACACACACACACACACACACACAATTTGTAAACATCCATATGCTTTCAATGTGAATGGCCCTCAGAATTGTGCAAATTGTGCAAAGTAATGCAAAATAATCAGAAACTGCCCAGGAAGGCCATTTGTAGAATGGTCTTTTGTGTTGTGTGACAGTAGTGCTTGTTCCTGGGCCACGAGGCTCTGCTCACATTTACTCACCTTCCATATGGATTATTGTTAATACACTCTGCATGGGGCTGCCTTTGAAGGGTATTTTTACAGTGAAAATGAAGTGGTATACGTAAGAGTATACAATTTCAGATAACTATTTGTCTGAAATTGTATAGGCTCGCCTGCTTGAGCAGAGAGTTTGGACTAGAATATCTCCAAGGTCCCTTCCATTATTATTCTATGTTCTCGTACCGTGATGGCACACTCAATAGGACTGATTTCTGAGTACATATTAAATAAATACTTGTTAATAAAGTTGTTTCTCTTTTCCCCTTATGCTTCTAAATGAGTACTTTAATTACTGAAATTCACATGTTACTCACAAGTATGTAATGACTGGGAAGTCTTACATGGGTCTCCTTTTGAAAATGTATATAGCAATAGCAATAGCACTTATATACTAATATAAGTGTATATCATATTAGTATATAGTATAATATATATATATATATATATATATATATATATATATATATATATATATATATATATATATGCATATTCTTTCTAGCCAGGTTTTACCTGACGACGCCTTAAAAGGCAGAAATAGCTATCTGAGTCTCCCAGAGAGCAACACAGAGTTGCAGTTTGTCAGCAGAAAAAAAGGCCCATATATATATATATATATATATATATATATATATATATATATATATATATATATATATATATATATATATATATATATATATTCTTACTTCTTCGTAGGGTTTATGTATGTTTTTCTTCTAGCCAGGTTTTCCCTACGTAGCCAAGGTTTTTTTGTAGCTCCAGCTCAGTAGAATCACATCTACTCGGTTCTGGGCTTTTTTCCTTTCTAACACCTAGCAAGCTCTCACTGCTAGGTGGGAGACCTAAATAGATCCATTTCTAGCTCGTTAGCTGTCATCAGTAGGCCACACCCATATCTTATGTATCCTCCCTGTAAAGGTATAGTATCAATTTTCTTACTTCTTCGTAGGGTTTATGTATGTTTTTCTTCTAGCCAGGTTTTCCCTACGTAGCCAAGGTTTTTTTGTAGCTCCAGCTCAGTAGAATCTGGGTCCTTCCTTTACTGACCTCGGAAGGATGGAAGGCTGAGTCAATCTTGAGCCTGGTGAGATTCGATCTGCCAAACTGCTGGCAGCCAATGATCAGCAGAAGTAACCTGCAGTACTGCACTCTAACCATTGCACCACCATGGATCATACTCATACTACAATACTATTATCTCTCCAGCTATGTGGACATAATCCTTGGCTTCCTCATTACTATGTGTATATACATATATACATTTAGTAATGATTCACCCTTGTGGATTTCATTGAAATTCTATTTTTCTCCAAAATAAACTTCTATGCCAATTTTTCAGAAAGTTGGTAAAACAAACTGAAGAAGAATTTCTCTGCCCTGTGGCCAAGGCTGTTCTCCGTCCTAGTTGATTTCAAGAGATTTTGCAAATAATAATAATGATGATATGGAAGACGAATAGAAGCTTCTGTAAGAATTCTGTGTTGTCAGTTTCTAATCAGTGTAAATTAGGCCTCAGCTTATCAATGTATTTCTCTTAGACAAACAGCTTTTAAGGTTTTTGAGTGCTGCGGGAACATTTATGACTTTCATTGTATTAAGGATTTTAAAAAGACGTAACTGGCAAAGATGGGAAGTCTAAGGCTTACAAATCATGATTAAACTAAAAAATTCTACAAGGTGTGTTTTTCCTTCCTTCCTTCCTTCCTTCCTTCCTTCCTTCCTTCCTTCCTTCCTTCCTTCCTTCCTTCCTTCCTTAAACTACCTGATTTGATTCCAGCATTGGTGAGGTTTTTTTCCACAGCTGTTAAAATGCAATAACAACAATTTTCTCAGATGCCATAGCAACTAGATTTTCTTATAGGAATCTAATTCCTCCCCCACCCTGAATGGGACATGAAATGTATCTGTTCCCCCCCACCATCACACCAGTTGTTTTTAAGGTGCAAGTTGGAGACAAGCTGAAGATAAATCTTTTCCAACAATGTGATATTTTTTTGTCTCTAGATGTGAATAATCTATAGTTTGTTTTTTTTTTTAACAGAACAGCTCACAAGCTTCCTCTGGAGTTCCACAGAATGTAAGAAGCCCAGGAGGGCATAGATAGTGGGAGAGAGATGATGGTTATAGAAAAAAAATAGACTTTCATACATAGTCTTTGGCTTGTCAACAGAAACAGAAGGTGGTTGTTATTCAGATCTCAGCAAGTTGCAGCCCTTGGCTGATCTTGTTTGGGCTGAGAAAGTAAGCAAGGATGGCCTGCTTGAAGTAATTGAAATGAGACCATGAGAAACCTACAGGGTAAACCAGAAATGTGGGCTAGGCTGGGAAATCAACAGCTGTCTTGAAAGAAAGCAATGACAAACCACTTCTGTGTTCTTGCCGGAAAACGATATGGCTGCCTCCTTATAATCCCCAGGAGTTGAGTTCAAGATAAAAGAAACTACCTTTATCTCCGGGATTCAGAAATGAAAGTCAGAAGCATTGCAAATAGTGGTCATTTTATCTTACAGATAAGTTTAGTGAAATACGTTCACTTCCTGCAGGTTCTGTCAGATTCGTTTCTTATTTAGCAAGAAGTCCTACATTGTACAATATTCGGAACTGTTGTCTTTTTTTTTAAAAAAAAATACTCTTTTCAGAATTCCCCACTAAACTTTGTCACAAGTGAAATAGGAATGTGCTATATTATCTTTTGAAGGCTGAAAGGCTTTTAAATACAGCTTTGAGATAAATAAGGTTTTAAGACCTAATTGAACTTTTATTTATGGCAATTAGATGGTCCAATCCTTTCCCCCCCCTCCTAATATAATCATATAGATCTTGTGTTGGACAGGGCACTTGAAGTCAAAGAGATGAGACTGTAAAAAGACCATTATTGCCTTTTGAAATGGATTGATTTGTTAGTGCAGACTCCTGTTGCAGCATGCGTGACAGGGAATAGCTTGGCATACCTCTTTCTTCAAGAATTAAATAAGTGTGTGCATTCTGTGAGTCACTCTTGATTCAGTTTCCTTGGTGAGATTTTCACAAGTGCATTACCATTTCTTCTTCCTAGGGCTGAGTGACAGTGATTGACTTAAAGTTACCCAGCCAGCTCTGCAGATAAGGTGGGACTACAATTCATAGTCTCCTGACTTCCAGGCTGGTGGCTGCACCACTATATTAAACTTCTTCTCAATTCAAGTACAATTAACAGTGGGGTAGAATCAAGATCACATAAAGTGTTAGTACCGCATTATAATGGCTTGGTAAGACCACACTTGGAATATTGCACCCAATTTTAGTTGAGATATATATTCAACGAGGTCCCACTCGTCATCTTCAGGCTGGTGTCTTCGGCTTTGTGTTTGTGCAAGGAAAGCGTGATCGGAGCTGCCGTCTCTCTATAAATACTGGTGGGCAGATGTGGTGTGCTGGCTTTGTTGCTGTGAGCGGGTTGGTTGCCTGTGTTGTTACATCTTGATTGGTTGATGGAGTTGATGTTTGCAGATTAGTCAGCTGTTTTGTAACATCCTGTGTGGGTGAGGTCCATGATGTGTGCCTGTTGTGTCCTTATAAGGACATCCGCCCTGATTGGCTGCTAGCCATCGGGCGGGAGATTTGAATCCCTGCCAAGGGGCGGTGCGTCTGCCGGGAGCGAATATAAGGAGAGCTCCGGCAGCGCGCCAGCAGTCTTGTCTTGCTACCTTGTAACTAATAAAGTTATTGAATGTATCGAGCTGGTCACGTCTTCTGTTCCTGCGCCTGATCTAACAGTGCCCATTATGGGCACACATGCATTCATGCACGCACGCGCTTTGAGCACTCGGTCCGGAAAAGGTTAGCCATCACTGCTCTAGAAAGAGTGCAGGGAAGAGCAACAAAGATGATTAGGGACTAGAGGCTAAAACATATGAGGAATGGTTGCAGGTGGTGACACAATAGTAGTCTTCCAATATTTGAGGGGCTGCTGCGAAGAAGAGGGGGTCAACCTCCAGGACAAGAAGCAATGGGTGGAAAATAATCAAGGAGAGAAGCAACTTAGAACTAAGGAGAAATTTCCTGACAGTTAGAAGAATTAATTAATGGAACAATTTGCCTTCAGAAGTTGTGAATGTTCCAACACTGCAAGTTTTTAAGAAGATGTTGGATAACCATTTGTCTGAAGTGGTGTAGGGTTTCCCGCCTAAGTAGGGGGTTGGATTAGAAGACCTCCAAGGTCCCTTCCAACTCTGTTATTCTATTCTATTCTATTCTATTCTATTCTATTCTATTCTATTCTATTCTATTCTATTCTATTCTATTCTATTCTATTCTATTCCATTCCATTCCATTCCATTCCATTCCATTCCATTCTATTCATACAAGAGAGTCTTTGGGTGGGTTTACAAGATTAAAAATAAACAAGCCCCGAAACCTGGCTGGTGCCCAAGGATAAATGATGCACTGCTAAACATCCATAATAGCAAAGCTCCTCTTCTTCCTGACCCAATTACCTGGAGGGGAAACAGCCAGTTCTGTAGATTCAGCAAAAGCTTTTCTGGATTTTCTGTCTGTCACTGGCTAGGAAGCAGACATTTCCTCCTTCGGGATGAGTTGACATTCCAAAATGATCTTCTGCCCCAAATCAGAATGAGATGCCAAACCATCTCATGTTTGCATAGCATGACATATTTAAGAATAAAAAGCAGCTAAGCCCTCTCAGGCATGTTACTCAAGTGACCCCACTATCTTCTGAGCCACAGTAAAAGGCACTGCTGTTTGAACATCTGATGAACCAAATAACCTGGATATATTGTATTCTTTTATGATGGATGGATGGGTAGACAGAATCATAAAATGCTATCTCTTTCTATCCTTCTTTCCTCCCTCCCTCCCTTTCCTTCTTTTTCTCCCTCCCTCCCTCCTTCCTCCCTTCCTCCCTTCTTTCCCTCTTTTCCTCCCTCCCTCCCTCCCTCCCTCCTTCCTTCCTTTCTCCCACCTGCCTGCCTTCCTGCCTTCTTGCCTTCTCTGCCTCCCTCCCCTTCTCTCCCTCTCTTTTTCCTTCCTTCCTTCCTTCCTTCCTTCCTTCCTTCCTTCCTTCCTTCCTTCCTTCCTTCCTCCCTCTTTCCTCCCTCTCTCCCTTCTTCCCTCTTTTTCTCCCTCCCTCCCTCCTTCCTTCCTCCCGCCTGCCTCCCTCCCTCCCTTTCCTTCTTTTCCTCCCTCTGTCCTTCCTTCCTCCCTCCCTCCCTCCCTCTTCCCTTCCTCCCTTCCTTTCCTTTCAGAACTGAATTCCTTTCTTTTCTTAACCATTTTGGGGGAAGAACCAATGATGTTTGGGGATAAAATAAGAATGTGGTAAGCTATGTACACTATTTAAGCCAGTGGTTCTCAATCTTTTCTTCACTACAGATCTCCTTTAAATACCTTTTGTGGCCACAGACCACCAAGATTTAACTCAAGATTTAAAGCAGTACACTACGTCAAAGCTTCAGTGACCTCCTGTGATGACATCGTAGCCTTCTCCCAGGGGTCCACAGACCACAGATTTAAGCAATTCCCATCTTTCTCCTTTAGCTCTTTATGCCCATTTTTATTTATTTCTTTGCTTCAGGAAAGTAGTGCGCTCATCAAGTAAAGGTGATTTTCGACAGTGCTGGAAATGTCTGTGAAGGATGTAAGCAAGTCCTTAATTCTTCCTAATCAGCGAGCCATTTAAAATAAAACACTTTTCCTGGGAAGAGAAAGAGTTTTCCTTTTCCCAGCCTGCCAACATGGTTGTTTCACGAGCGGTGTAACTTGATTTAATCAGTAGTACATGCCAGAAAAGTTATAAACTTCTCTCCTGCTGTCTTCTATGCAGCTCGCCAACAGAACCTGTGAAAATATTTCCATTTCTACCTTCCATGTGTCTTAAATAGGAAGATAAAGATAGACTCTTTTGACTCAAACTCAAATTCATGTTATTTTTTTGACAACAATTTAGAAAAGAGAACAGAATAATAGAGTTGAAAGGAGAGTGGGGGGGGGTCTTTTAGTCCAACCCACTCCTAAAAGAGGAGATCCTTTACCATTTCAATCAAGGATGGAGCACCCATGACTTCTGAAGGAAGGTGTTCCATTGATTTCAACTGTCAAGAAATTTCTCCTTAGTTCTAGGTTGCTTCTCTCCTTGATTAGTTTCCACCTATTGCTTCTTATCCTGCCTCCAGGTGCTTTGGAGAATAGATTGACCCCCCTCTTCTCTGCTGTGCAATGTTTCCTTCCCCCCACCCCCAAATTCCCAGTTCTAGAGTTTGCAGATGTTGTCCCTTCCAAGTGTAAACTATGCTTAATTTTTTCTAGAGAAAAAAAAATGGGCTAAATTTCATGGTCAAGAATCTAAACAGAACATGTTTCAGGGTGCCAAAATTTTAAAAAGAAAACAACAAATGTAATTCCCAACCAAAACCAGACTTCAACTTGAATAGAATGGAATGGAATGGAATGGAATGGAAGGGAAGGGAAGGGAAGGGAAGGGAAGGGAAGGGAAGGGAATAGAATAGAATAGAATAGAATAGAATAGAATAGAATAGAATAGAATAGAATAGAATAGAATAGAATAGAATAGAATAGAATTCCTGTTTAGAACTGGTTGCAATGGTATATTCAGCTGCACATTTAAATCCACATTGGAAGAAGTGTAGTGACACTCATCAGTGGATAATATATCAAGACAGCCTCATTATCTGAGTGAGGGGACACATTCCCTCTTCCCAATTATACTGAGAGGGTTCCTTGTCTCTGCCCAATTGTCACATAATCAAATTTGATTGGATACATGACAGTAAATGATATCATTGCATTCACTGTGTGATCTCTGACTGTGATCATGCAGTGTTGGTATAGTTCTGTAAAAAAAGGATTGTTTAAGTAACAGCAGATTGAGGAAATTAATGCTTGGGAGGAAATGTAAAAACGTAGGCAGTATTTTGTAAATCTTCTCCCTTTCCCGTATGGCAACATCTGCACTGAAATTTAAACCTCCCGAACAGTTGGTGTAGTATTGCTCTTGAAAATTTACTGTGCCATGTGAGAAGAAGCTATATATTTCAAGCTTGCTATGAGAAAAAAAAAAACCCCTCCAGAATGCTTCTAAATTCCATGCCATAAACCAGGATCATGTAACCTGGTGCCCCTTAGAAGTTTTGAATTTTAGTTCTATCAATCCATCCCCTTTGGGCAATCCATCCCCTTTGGGCAATCTAGCCTATTCTAAATTAAAATTAATTGATTACTTTTCCCATTGCTCTTTTCTTTTCTCACATTTCTATTGCTTTTTTTTTTTTCAAGTAGCCACATCCACATTTTTACTTGACCAAAAGTTGGGAACTCATGCCAAGGAAGGCTGCAGGTCCCCCCTCCTAAAATGGTCTATCTAGTGCAGGGATTGGCACCCTGTGGCTCTGGAGCTGCATGTGGCTCTTTCATCCCTCTGCTCCGGCTCCCTGTCGCCAGTCAGCTCCACAATTGATAGGGCTTTCGGTTAGGACAGATAGAGGAAAAAGGATGCCATGCTAGGAGGAAACTCTATGGTGGGAGAAGCGGACTTCTGGTCGGCAGAGGAAAAAGGACTCGGCGCTAGGAGGAGACTCTATGGTGGTGGAACCGGACTTCCGGTTGACTCCAGAATTGAATGGGGGGCTTCTGGTTAGGACCTTTGTGGCTCTTTGAGTGTTTAAAGTTGCCAACCCCTGATCTAGTGAGACCAAGAAAAAGGGCCTTCTCTATGGTGGCGCCCTTCCCATGGAACATCATCTCTGCAGAAGTAAGATTGGCTCCGACTTTGACACTCTTTTGCAAGACCCTGAAGACCTGGTTTAACCAATGGGCTTGGGGAAGCCAGAGTAAGATAGAGTCCATCAAATGGCTTATTTGACCGACTGTTGTCACCAAGGCGGTTATTGCTTTTTATTGTTTTTTTCGTATGAGAGATTTATCTTTGTAAGCCACTCAGAATCACTGAGAGTCACTAGCACTGGTGATATTACCTAGTTTGGGTAATGAAAGTTGCAAGAAAACAATTAATCTTAGAGAGCATTATTTCCCCATCTGGATGCTGCTACAGGGCATTGCATGCCAAGACAACTAGACACAGAGACAGTTTTTTTCCTCGTGCCATCACTCTGCTGAACACCTAATTCCTGCAGTACTGTCTTATGTCTAAGGATATTTACCCATGTAGTATAGCTATATTACTATTATCCTTCTCATCTTTTCTATTACCTTTTCTTATTAGTATCATTATTATGATTATATATATATATATATATATATATATATATATTTAATTTGATTTATATGCCACCCTTCTCCGGAGACTCAGGGCGGCTTACAATGCGTTAAGCAATAGCCTTCATTCTTTTGTATATTTTATACAAAGTCAGCTTATTGCCCCCACAATCTGGGTCCTCATTTTACCTACCTTTGAAAGGATGGAAGGCTGAGTCAACCTTGAGCCTGGGGAGATTCGAACCTGCAATAATTGCAGGCAGCTGGTGTTAATAACAGGGTGCATTAAACCACTGTACTATCAAGGCCCTTTTAACCAATATTACTTTGTTGGTTGTATGTACACTGAGAGCTTATGCACTGGAAACAAATTCCTTGTGGATCCAATCAAACTTGGCCAATAAAGCCTGTTCTGTTCCATTCCATTCCGTTCCGTTCCGTTCCGTTCCACTCCACTCCACTCCACTCCACTCCACTCCACTCCATTCCATTCCATTCCAGCTCTGAGCTACAAATATTCTCCTTTATTGGTACCACATATAGGCCTCAAATGCTTCAGAAAGCATGCAAATGAGAAAAATTGCTTGTGAGCACACTTCCACTGAGGAACCACTTTTCTTCCTCCAAGAATATCTACAATGGCATGTCCTACCTACCTACCTATCTATCTACCAGTGTCAGATACAAAGTCATGTTTTAACCACTTTTTGGAAGGCCAGGAGAATGGGGCCTTCCTTGCTATTTTTTCATACAGCTACACAGGCTCAGTGGCTTAATGAGCTGGAAATGGTCTTGATTCCAGTGGTTCGAGTCCTAGCACTGTGTGACAGGGTGAGCTCCTGTTACTTGCCTCAGCTTCTGTCCAGCTAACAGTTTGAAAGCATGTTCAAGTACCACTTTGGTGGGGGAGATGAATTGGTGCTCCATGCATGTAGTCAGATTCCTGATGACTCTGAACCTCCCCAGTTGTAGCGCCTGATTGTAAGGCACATCCGGGAAGGGAGGGGGCCTTGGGTGACATTGCAGGAAAAGCCACTCGTCTTTCTTTTTGGTGTGAAGCCAGTTCGCCCTCCTGTGGCACACCTTGAGAAGTGTGCAAACGTGTCCTACAACAGGGCTGGTAGTTTGGCAAGTGAGACTGCTACTCTGCACTTGCATTGTGGGCTCCTGGCTACTGCAACAATGACATACGCTAATTATAATAATTCATACATCTGTTAAACTCCTGGCTTTTTCTCCTGGTGCTTGCTTATGAGCACAAGCTTCTGGAATTCCTACTCAGTTGCTTATTATTTTAGTCCCCGGTTTATTGCCTTCCATTTTTACATATATATTGTATTGAATGGCTTTTTAATTGCATGTCACCCAGAGTAATTTTTAGTTGGCCGGCCTATAAATGTGAGCTATAAATAAATGAAACAATTGCAAATCACATTGCTTCTTGTGCGAAGATGTATACTGCATATGTATGTAAGTGGGTATATATTTGCTTTTGAATATGTATTTATAGCAGGGGTGAAATCTAAAATTTTTCCCTACCGATTCTGTGGGTGTGGCTTGGTGTGTGGGGATGTCCTGTGACTGAGTGGGTGTGGCCAACTCGATGTCACTCACAGCCACGCCCACTCAGTCACAAGACCCCTTCCACCAAACCATGCCCAAGCATGGTGCAAGCACACAGTTTATTTAATTCAGCGGCAGGTTGGATGTGCACTTGTGCAGCCGGCGTATGGACCAGAGCAGCTCATTCAAGAAGGAGAGTGAGCAACTCCACTACCTTTCGGGTGCTTGCCTTCCCTGACAGCCAGCCACGGGAGAAAGGTGAGCAGTAGGAGTCTGGGAATGGTTCATTCCCCGAGTCCGGGGAATGGGGCGGGTGGGTGGGCGGAGCCTCCAGCTGCCATTGCTACCGGTTCTCCGAACCACTGGCCATCATCGCTACTATTCGCCCGAGCCGGTCTGAACCGGGAGCATTTCACCCCTGATTTATAGTCTATATGATTTTTTATAAGAAGATCTACCTATGTCGTCACTAGGAGTTGAAAATTACTTGATGGCACCTAATAAATAAATCATAATCTATATAAACATTAAGTTAAATTTATATATGGAGAGTCAGGTCATCAAAATAAACATATATGCAGGCAAAACAACCACCTTCAAAATGTAAATATATATATATAAATATAATTTATTTATTTTATTTTATTTTTTGCTATCCTGTTTCCTAATATCTTGTAGAGCTTCTTCTGAATTGTGATGCTGAGCTAGCACAGTAGATACAACCTTTACCTAACATAGAGAAGGTTGTCAGTTCAAAGTGCAGCAGTGTTTCTGTGAAAGAAAGAAAGAAAGAAAGAAAGAAAGAAAGAAAGAAAGAAAGAAAGAAAGAAAGAAAGAAAGAAAGAAGTCACTATTTTTCTTTCTGGTAGCTGTCTAGTTTTCCCGAGATTCTTTATAAAATGTAAATCAAGGGGTGTATTGTTTCATAATTTTTCCCATTCACTTGAGGAAAAAAAAAATCTTGTGAAACCTTTTTAACTCAAGTAATTAGAAATTGATGAAAAGTGTACCACTGGGCTTAATTAAAGAAAGAAAATGGGCAGGTCAAGGAAATCACCGTCATTTCAAACTGGGGATGTTCTGCATGCCTATTTTATACACTGCTCAAAAAAATAAAGGGAACACAAGCAGAAGACATCCGAGATCTGAATGAATGAAATAGCCTTATTAAATACTTTGTTCGTTACATACAGTAGTTTTGTGTTCCCTTTAGTTGTTTGAGCAGTGTATAAACTACTGTATGTAAAGAACAAAGTATTCAATAAGGCTATTTCATTCATTCAGATCTTGGATGACTTCTGCTTGTGTTCCCTTTATTTTTTTGAGCAGTATATATATATATTAAAAAATTCACTGAAATAACACTGCAGCGGAGGCAGCAAAAACCTTCCTGAAGAAACACTTTGAAAAATGAGCTGATTTTCTATGATCTAGCTATGAATGTAGGGTTTAGCTTCCAAGGATGGATGTAGGAGAACCTCTAGGAAAATGGACAAACCTATTCAGACTGACAGAAGAAGGAAACAGTACTTTAAAATCTCAGCAGAAAAAAATGCTCCCCCCCCAAAAAAAAATGCTTAGAATAGTTATGTGGGTGAACCTTTATTCAATGAACCTAAGCAGATATTGGAGTCTGTATAGATACTGTATATAGAATACTAGCTGGGCACCCGTGCTTCGCTACAAAACTATGTGATCGGGCGTGATAAATTGACACTTAAAGCCTGAAACTTAATGTAGAATGTGTAACTCTGTAGCATCAGAGCATGTTAATATAAGGCAACTGGCAGTTGGAACAGAGGCGGAGTGGGAGTGGAATGTCCCAGCCCGCAGGCCAGATGAGTCACGTGCTGGCCACACCCACGCCTGGTTTAGCGAAGGGGTAGCATCAGACCATGTTAATATAAGGCAACTGGCAGTTGGAACAGAGTTCTTTTCAGGTGGGGAGGGGAAGTGGAACGTCTAACTCTTTAGCATCAGAGCATGTGAATATAATACTGTATATGAAATACTAATGATCTGATGGTCATTTCGAAAAATCCTTTCTTAGCAAGCACCTAGAAGCCAAGAGGAACATACGTGCCAAATTTCAAGTTTGTAGGCTTTACCGTTCTGGAGATTCCGTGATGAGTGAGTGGTATTTGTCAGATAGATAGATAGATAGATAGATAGATAGATAGATAGATAGATAGATAGATAGATAGATAGAATACAGAGACTATATTCACTCTGGAGTTCACAAACAAGCCATGTAATGGATGCCTGGTTCCTAGGGCAGTTACAGGCTTCAGGTTAAGACCGTAAAAGATCAATTACTTTCAGTGGATTCAGCATGAGATAGAAAACAATTATTTGCTTGGCTATGGGTCACATAAAGAAATATGTCTTGGAGTCTGGGCTACCTGAAAGATGGTAAGAAAAAATGTACTCAGCCCAAAAGGACATAAAGACATGGTTATGCCAAATAGCCTTGGGCCCCAATAGGGTTGTAGCATGATGGTGGTAACTAATGACAGCTGATCTCCTCCCTGTGTGCGCATTGCTCCCTCCCTCTCCCTCCTGTTTGGTTTTATTTTGATTGAATTTTTAAATTTATGATCTTTATTTATTGTTTTAATAGTTTACATCACATTTTATTCAATGTCCGTAAGCTGCCTAGAGTTACCTTTGGCAAGATAAGTAGCATACAAGTTTCATGATAGATAGATAGATAGATAGATAGATAGATAGATAGACAGACAGACAGACAGACAGACAGACAGACAGATAGATGATAGACACAGAGAGAGAGAGATAGAGAATTGGTACCACTGAATATATCCTTAATTGATTGAATTGAGGCTACTCTGAGAAGAAAGTGTGGATTGGGGACTCAAATGACCCTTTTTATACCTATTATTTTTTAAAACTGACTATAGACACGAGAAATCCATAAGAACTTTGGTGGTTATAACAGTTACATAAAAGGAACTGTTGTTTCTAAGTTGCTTCTCTCCTGGACTAGTTTCCATCAATCGCTTCTTGTCCTGCCCTCGGGTGCTTTGGAGAATAGGTTGACCTTCTCTTCTTTGTAGCAGCCCCTTAGATGCTGGAACACTGCTATAATTTGAGTTTCTTTTATAATTCCCAGTCCCAGACTCCCAGCTCCAGGTTCCCTATGTATGTGTGCCAGTGGTGGGATTCAATTTTTTTTACTACCAGTTCTGTGGGTGTGGCTTGGCAGGTGTGGCTTGGTGGTCATGGCAGGGGAAGGATACTGTAAAATCTCCATTCCCTCCTCACTCCAGGGGAAGGTCACTGCAAAATCCCCATTTCCTCCCAATCAGCTGGGACTTGGGAGGCAGAGAATAGATGGAGGCAGGGCCAGTCAGAGGTGGTATTTACTGGTTCTCCGAACTACTCCAAATTTCCGCTACCGGTTCTCCAGAACTGGTTAGAACCTGCTGAACCCCCCCTCTGATGAACCCCCCCTTTTAACAATGAGATTTGGGGAAATCATAGACAATCCATCACAGCAGTTTATATTGTACTTCATGACTAGATGTACATCTTTGCATTTACAAGCAATAATATTTGTCATAAAATTGTGCATGATAAATCTGTACTCAAGTTCCAAACCTGGACAGATACTTGACTTCTGGCATGCTATGACTAAACAATATCTAATTGTTACTGACTTCCCAGATGGTCACTCTCTAAATGTTAGGAGAAGCACAATTAATCTGGCAATCGGTTTTCATTTCACTGGAGTCAGTAGAACATCTCCACCCCCCCTTAATCTTATACATGCAGTAGTAGCTGCTGCTGTAATATTCTTTGGAGCATGGAACAAATAAAGATCAGCCTTCTCTGTGGGGGCACCTACGATCTGGAACGAGCTCCCCCCGGAGATACGGAGGATTCCGGATCTGCGTACCTTCCGTCGCGCGCTTAAGACGTTTCTATTTCATCAAGCTGGCCTGACCTAAATTTTTCCTCTTTTTAAATGGAAATTTTAAATTTGGTTTTAATTTATTGGGGTTTTAAAATGGTCCAGCCAAATTTATTTAATTAGTTTTATCTCTATTTTAAATTTTGTATCTATATGTTTTATTTTATGGCTGTTCACCACCCTGAGTCCTTCGGGAGTAGGGCGGTATACAAATTTAATAAATATAAATAAATAAAAATATATAAATATAAATATATATATATATAATATCTCTCTTTTAAGTCTGCTTTTTCTACAAGAAGAGTTTCAATCTATTGAGGCTGGCTCGGATCTTGACTAATCAATGGTACATTGGTCTGTAAAAGCATAAAAGGTGACTCTTTCCAACACGGCAACCTTTTTTATTTTTGCTAAATTATTATGGACTCCGTGGTGAAATCTGAACCGGTTTGCTACTAATTATTAACTCTGTGGTGAAATCCGAACCGGTTTGCTACTGGTTCATTGGCTGTGGATGCATGTTGTGTGCACATGTGCAGTGTGCACCAAATATGCACTGCATGCACACATGCACAGTATGTGCCAAAAGGAGGCTTGAGAAGGTAAGTAGAACAGTGAGGGGGGGAATCAGCTGTGGTGTGTAATTCAGTATTTCCTCCTTTCTAGCTAAGCTAAACCCTGTGCCACAGCTGATCGTTGGAAATACCGGTTCAGAGGAACCGGTAGGTTTTTTTAACTACCGGTTTGCCTTAATTGGTAGCTTTTTGAACTTCCGGTTCAATTGAACCAGTAGATTTTTTTTTACTACCATTTCGCCTGAACTGGTAGATTTTATCACTACTGGTTTGCCCGAACCAGAGCGAACTGGTAGCATTTCACCCCTGAGTTAAACTGCTCTATTCTACTTTGGAGGACATACTTTGCAAGAAGTTCCTAATCACGAAGATTTCATTATGGGAGTTGAAGCCTAGCGTATCCGGATGGCATCAGATTTCCGCAACCTGATGCCCCCCAGATGTGTTAGGTTTTAGGTTCCTTGGTTTTTGTGATCTTTGTGGATCAGACATGTATAATATAGATGGTCATTTTTCTAGGATAGAAAGCTATGATCCATTCCTAGTGATCCTTCTGACTGATTAAAATTCATAGCAGAAAAAAAGAAGGCTACTGTGAGATAATTGCACAAAAATATTACCATGATATCCCAACTATTTTTTCCTCATGAAACATGAAGGGAATATCCTACTCAATCCAATGTTCTCATAAGTTAGTTTAGTTTAGTTTAGTTTATTGTCATTGCACATGGTACAACGAAATTAAATGCCATCTTCAGTATACATTATAACTATAAAAATAAAAACCCAAACATACATCCTTTACTTTCTATATAACTGAAACTGAAAACCCAATATTGCACTATACCGTAGAATTCAATATGGTTATTGCCCTGGGATAGAAACTGTTTTTTTCAGCCTATTTGTCCTTGTTTTTATTATCCTGTACTGTTTGCCAGAGGGTAATAGTTCCAAAAAGGGTGCCCAGGATGAGATGGATCTTTAAGAATCTTTTGAACTTTCTTAAGGCAGCGGGAGCTGTAAAGCTCTTCCAAGAGGGGAGAGGGTAACCAATGATCCTCTGGGCAATGATGTTCACCCTCTGGAGTGCTGTCCTATCCGCCACTGTGCAATTGGCAAACCATAGACTACGATTGCCTTCACTACATGGTCTTTAGCTTGATTACATTATTAAATTGGGCTGTATTTCTGTTGGACTTGATTAAAAAAATCAACAAATGAACTTTTTCTTTTTCTAATATCCTTTCCGATTACAGAATGCTTACTCCATTAGAAATTGATTGTAGAGTATCATCTTCCTCTATTTCACTAAGCCAATTGGAGCTGGGAGATAAGACAAACTAGTGAGAATATTTCCTCCTCTTGAACATCATGTTTAATTAATTTGTTCTGTAGCATACTTTCAGCAATCAAAGGAGTATTAAAAAGACTATTTGCTGCTCTGTTTCCTCAATGATCACCTGTCACCTTAGGATAGGTAATAATCCAACATGTGAGAGAAAGTGGCCCAGTGTTCCTATCACCCATCTCCTCCCACTTATGATTGTATGACTGTAACTTTGTTGCTTACGATTTATATTGATTGTTTCCTAGTATGATTTGATTGCTTATTTGTACCCTATGACTATCATTAAGTGTTGCACCTTATGATTCCCGATGAATATATCTTGTCTTTTTATGTAAACTGAGAGCATATGCACCAAGACAAATTCCTTGTGTGTCCAATCACACTTGGCCAATAAATTATTCTATTCTATTCTATTCTATTCTATTCTATTCTATTCTATTCTATTCTATTCTATTCTATTCCACTCCACTGCATTCCGGAATTATTGAGTCTGTCATCTGCACTTCTATAACTGTTTTCTTTGGTTCTGCAACCCAACAAGACAGACACAGACTTCAGAGGATAATTAGAACTGCAGAAAAAACAATTACTACCAACCTGCCTTCCATTGAGGACCTGTATACTGCACAAGTCAAAAAGAGGGCTGTGAAAATATTTACAGACTCGTCACATCCTGGACATAAATTGTTCCAACTCCTACTCTCAAAACGACACTATAGAGCACTGCACACCAGAACAACTAGACACAAGAACAGTTTTTTCCCGAATGCCATCACTCTGCTAAACAAATAATTCCCTCAACACTGTCAAACTATTCACTAAGTCTGCACTACTATTAATCTTCTCATCATTCCTATCACCCATCTCCTCCCACTTATGACTGTATGACTGTAACCTTGTTGTTGGTATCCTTAAGATTTATATTGACTGTTTCCCTATGACTATCATTAAGTGTTGTATCTTATGAGTCTTGACGAATGTATTTTTTCTTTTATGTACACCAAGAGCATATGCACCAAGACAAATTCCTTGTGTGTTCAATCACACTTGGCCAATAAAGAATTCTATTCTATTTTATTCTATTCCATTCCATTCCATTCCATTCCATTCCATTCCATTCCATTCCATTCCATTCCATTCCATTCCATTCCATTCCATTCCATTCCATTCTATTCTATTCTATTCTATTCTATTCTATAAGATTCATACTTCTGCACATTTAGAGGATTTAGCAAAAGAATCCTGTCCTACTATCTAAATATTTCTTTTATGAAGGACAAAGAAAACACTTGTACTTTTATATCACAAAATGTAGTCTCCTTAAACATTTAGGTTGTTTTATAAAATCTCCCACTAGATTTTATTGTTTTACCCATTCCTTATAGCAAAAGATTCCATTTGACATACAGTATATTGTTATAATACCTTTTCACTTTCAAACATGTTACACATTCATCACTATTCAGCAGTTCAGGAAGTATTGTCTTTTTTTTTTAGGAACAGCATGTGCATTTTGGGTCCTTCCCATGTGGTAATTTTTTTTTTTTTTAATGGCTCATATATTGTGATACACATGACATTTCATTTTTTCCAACTTTCAGGGCTCAGATAATGGTATTTCTCCTCAGCTATAAAACATTACTTTTGCATCTTAAGGAATGAAGACACTATTAAAAATTATAATGGGATTATTAATGACAGAAAAAATGCACTAAAAATTCATTTTAGGAAGCACCATATTCTGATAAATATTCTGTCTGTAAGGCACCCTGTGTTTTTGTATGAAGAAAATCCAAAGATTTATTTTGGCTTACAGTTTTATAATTTGCATAGATGCCATTTCATTAACAGAAGGCAAAGCATCTGAATTCTATGCATCTGTTTTTCCGTGATTTTCTGATCTGTCCCTTCATGGTTGCCCATAATTTTAATAGACAAGTATAAAAATGATGATTGATGGAACTTACCCAGAACCTCAGAACTACATGCTGGTCATCTGGAAAGTGAGTTATAATTATTACTTCACACTGATTAATCCCCCCACCCCTTAAAAATTATGTATCTCAATCACTAAAATTAATTAATCCTACTAACTACCTATCATTAAATTCAACTATTCAATGCCCTTTGTATTGCAATTCCAAAAAGATCTGTTCAGAAGAAAGTACTAATTAATATTTATTGTACTTATTCGAGATAACTTGGAATAAAATGAAATAGAATTTTGCTATTCCAATAATGCTTTGCTGATGATAGAGAATAATTAGACTATTCAATAATCTGCTATTTTGAAAAAAAAAAAACCAGTTTTGATTTATGAACATTTTGGATAAGAGGGGATTCTAGGCAGTTGCAATTTACTTCTGTCCATTCTCAATCTGTTTTTGCTAAATAGCAAAGACTCTTTAATAATCCCCGAAACAAATTATACAATCGCCACATGAGGCTTCCCAGAATTGCTGTATTGAATGTATCCAGTCCATTTCTCTGGTTCCATATTAGTTAACTAAGTGCTGAAGGCAAACTCACAAACAAGATACATATACATGAATCTTAGCAGCTGGTTTTGGAAGATATTACAAGGACAGCTAATGCATTGTCACTATGACCCGTAGATATTCTATGAATTTATCTAATTCTCTTTTATAGCCCTATAAATTGGTAGATCTCAGTAAATTAGCCTATTTTAGTTTTAGCCTGTTCTATATCTATTCCACGTCTGTGCCACCTCATCTTGGTTAAATTGTTTCCTCCCCACTTACAGAATGATATATGAATTTGAGTTGTTCATTGAGTTGTCACGTTCATCCTTTCTCCTTTATTTGTCTTAGAATAGAATAGAATAACAGAGTTGGAAGGGACCTTGGATGACTTTTAGTCCAACCGCCTGCTTAGGCAGGAAATCTTATACCACCTCAGACAAATGGTTATCCAACATCTTCTTAAAAACTTCCAGTGTTGGGGCATTCACAATTTTTGGAGGCAAGTTGTTCCACTGATTAATTGTTCTAACTGTCAGGAAATTTCTCCTTAGCTCTAGGTTGCTTCTCTCCTTGATCATATCTTTAATGATATGATTGTTTAGCATTGTCTATGGAGATTCTCAGTCATCCAGGTCATGGTTATCCCAAAGGTGCTTTTTCAAAAAGCAACTGGACCCACAACACTGTCAAATAATTTACTAAAACTGTATTACTATTATTCTTCTTCTCTTCCTTCCTAGTATCTATCTCTTCCCACTTATGACTATAATCATGTTGCTTGTATCTTTCAATTTATATTGTTTTATTTGTTTACTAGTACAATTTGATAACTTATTAGTACCTTGACTATCACTAAGTGTTGTAGTTTTTTATTCTTGATGAATGTATTTTATTCTCCTTATGTACACTGAGAGCATATGCACCAAAGACAAATTCCTTGTGTGTCCAATCACACTTGGCCAATAAAGAATATTATTCTATTCTATTCTATTCTATTCTATTCTATTCTATTCTATTCTATTCTATTCTATTCTATCTATTCTTTTGTTTTTCCTTGAAGATGTTTCACTTCTCATCCAAGAAGCTTCTTCCATTCTGTTCAGTTCAGTTCAGTTCTCCAATCAGAATGGAAGAAGCTTCTTGGATGAGAAGTGAAACATCTTCAAGGAACAACGAAGTCCAGTTGCCTTTTGAAAAAGCACTTTGGGGATTGTTTAGCACTGTTTCCTTTTTGTTTTTTCCCCTTCGTATGCCACTCAGAATCACACTGTTTGAGTTGGGTAACCAAATAAATCCTTAAATAAATCAACAAACCTTTTGCACATTCTTTATATATAGGATTATTTAATGTTGCCTTCTATGTACATTTTCCAACCGTTTTCTCTCATAGAAGAAACAGTGTGAGCTCTGAAATGTTATATGCTTCTCTTCCTTTAAAAATAAAATATCTGCCACTTTGAACTTGAATAGTCAATTACTTTCCGCTTTCTTGGCACAAAGTTGATAAAACTGTAGTGTATCCAACACCTTTGAAAAGCAGACTGCTGCATCCATTTATATACATGTGATGTTATAAAGGAAGGAAAGAAAGAAATGTAGTAATATGTACAGGCAGTCCTGAACTTACAATAGTTTGTTCAAAGTTACAATAGCACTGAAAAAAGTGGCTGATGACCATTTTTCACACTTATGACTGCTGCAGCATCTCCATGATCATGTGACTCATACTTTTGAGGATCGCAATATCCTGGATGATGTGATCACTTTTTGTGACCTTCTAACCAGCAAAGTCAATGGGGAAATCAGATTCACTTAATAACTGTGTTATTAACTTAAGAACTGAAGTGATTCACTTAACAACTGTGGCAAGAAAGGTTGTAAAATGGGTCAAAACTCACAATAACTGTCTCACTTAGCAACATAATTTTTGGGCTCATTTATGGTCGTTAGTTGAGGACTACCTGTACTATTATTACTATTAATGTTATATTTATTTCTCTTGTGTCATGTTCTCATAATATGAATAGGATAGGATAGGATAGGATAGGATAGGATAGGATAGGATAGGATAGGATAGGATAGGAGAGAAGAGAAGAGAAGAGAAGAGAAGAGAAGAGAAGAGAAGAGAAGAGAAGAGAAGAGAAGAGAAGTGAAGAGAAGAGAAGAGAAGAGAAGATAATGAGAGAAGGGAAGGGAAGGAAAGGGAAGGGAAGGGAAGAGAAGGAAAGAGAGGAGAGGAGAGGAGAGGAGAGGAGAGGAGAGGAGAGGAGAGGAGAAGAGAAGAGAAGAGAAGAGAAGAGAAGAGAAGAGAAGAGAAGAGAAGAGAAGAGAAGAGAAGAGAAGAGAAGAGAAGAGAAGACTTTATTTGACCAAGTGTGATTGGACACATAAAGAATTTGTGCATAAGCGCTTAGTGCACATACAAACGACAAAGTAATATAATCATAAAATACCAACAGAAGAAGACAATACTATAGTAAATAAGCGTTCAGCAGAGTGATCCCATGAGGGAAAAAACAAGATGATGATGATGATGATGATGATGATGATGATGATGATGATGATGATGATTGGATTCAAAGTTCATTTCTGGGCCATCAGGCAGAAATGTCCATTCAGTTGAAGTCACAGAGGGGGCAGGACTTCATTTGCACTTTCAGACAATGGCTTTCTTGATAACACCCACCTCCATTCCATCCCCAGTCACCTCCACTCCATGGCTTTCTTGACAAAACCCACTTCTATTCCATTCCCACCCACTCCACTCCATGGCTTTCTTGACACCATCAGGTGCAGGAAGGACATATTTATGTAAAAGCATTTCATTAGTCAAACCAATGAACCTGAAAAGCTCACTAGCAACAGTTACGTTTAAATCCCATCCTCACCGGCCAGGAGGATCAAAGTCAAAGAAGACTCAACAATCTGACTTAATTAACTAGTTAAAAAAGAGAATGCTTTTTTTTTTTCCTATGCAGATTCATTCCAAAATGAATCTGGGCTCCAAATACTTCAAAGGAAGTTGAATGTGATGGAAGGGTAAAAGGTTTAATTTGGAATGTAGCCATTGTCTGCACTGAAAAATGGATTATCTATCCTTCTTTTGTAAGGTTTGAAAATAGGTGAGAATAAATTTTCAGACGTGTTGGAAAATAATAGTGAAGTTAATAGATATGTACTCAGAAATCAATCCTATTAAGTGTAATAGGATCACATTCTAAGATGTTCATACTCAAAGAATATAGATCCATGGCTGTCTGTTTTCTCTCTGACTCCAAGGTGCTTTGGAAAAAAATTTCAGCACTGCATTCATATTTGATTGATAAAACTGCTTCATTCTTTTAGACCTTTAATTAGATCTTTTAGATCTGATTAAAAAAGCATCTAAAATGATTTTATACTTGCGTGCGTAGTTATTTGATGTTGGTGTCCTGTCTTTTTTTAATCGATCAGAATAGATCCAAAAGGAACCTTGGAGCTCTTCCAGTCCAACCCCTGCTCAAGCAGGAGATCTTATACCATTTCAGTTAGGTGCAGTGGTGAAATCTAAAATTTGTTACTACCGGTTCTGTGGGCGTGGCTTGGTGGGTGGGGGTAATGTGATCGGGTGGGCGTGGCCAATTTTGTTTTTGTTTTTTACTTTTAAAAGCATTTTTCTACAACCTCTTTGGCGAAGAGGTTGTAAAAAAAATGCTTTCAAAAGGCTCTGACGATCCCAGCTGAGTTGCCTGATCATCAGAGGCTTTTTTTTTTTACTTTTAAAAGCATTTTTTCGGCCAAAGAGGTTGTAGAAAAAATGCTTTTAAAAGTAAAAAAAAAAGCCTCTGATGATTGTGTGGCTCAGTTGGGCATGGGGGGGAGGGGGGCAGGGATTTTTGCTACCGGTTCTCCGAACCACTCCCCTCCATCGCTACCAGATTGGGCGATCCGGTCCAAACTGGGAGCATTTCACCCCTAGTTAGGTGGCTTTCCAGTCTTTCCTTAAAATCTTCCAGTGATGAAGCACCTACAACTTCTGAAGGCAAGCTGTTCCAAAGCACCAGAAGGCAGGACAAGAAACAATGGATGGAAACTAATCAAGGAGAGAAGCAACCTGGAATTAAGGAGAAACTTCCTAACAGTGAGGACAATTAACCAGTGGAACTGCTTGCCTCCAGAAATCATGGGCGCTTCATCACTTGAGGTTTTTAAGAAGAGAGTAGACAGTTACTTATCTGAAATAATATAAATCTCCTGCTTGAGCAGGGGGCTGGACTAGAAGACCTCCAAGGTCCCTTCCAGTTCGTTCTGTTCTATTCTATTCAAACTATTCACTAAGTCTGCATTACTATTACTATTAATCCTCTCATCGTTCCTATCACCCATCTCCTCCCACTTATGACTGCATGACTGTAACTTTGTTGCTTTTATCCTTATGATTTATATTGATATTGATTGTTTCCTGATTGCTTATTTGTACCCTATAACTATCATTAAGTGTTGTACCTGTTCTGTTCTGTTCTATTATACTCTACTCTACTCTACTCTATTCTACTCTACTCTACTCTACTCTACTCTACTCTTTCTTTATTTTTCCTTGAAGATGTTTTGCTTCTCATTCAAGAAGCTTTTTCAGTTTCTGCTTGGATGAGAAGTGGAATGTCTTCAAGAAAAAAAAATCCACTTGCCTTTTGGAAAAAGAACCTTTGGGACAACCAGGATCTGGATGACTGAGAATCTACAGAGAAAGTAATGTGTAATGTGATCTGGGAAACAATCTGTGCAAAAATCAACATTTCTAGGATTGCAGGCAACACCCCCTCCCAAAAAATGTAGGGTCACAAAAACATACGTCCTGCTCTCTTTTTACCTGCATTCAGAAAAGGAGTGGGGTTCAATCACACAGATGTACCTACTATCTTGACATGTTTTATATCTTCAGATACCTCAACCGGGAATTTCAATTTTCTAAGAAGCAATTACAAAATTGGGTCCAAAAAAAAAAAAAAATCCTCATTAACTCAAACATGCTCATCTAGTTTTATTTTGTTATCTTTTTTCTGAGGTTTGGAAGCTTAAAGAAAGTAATAAAGCTAATTGTATCACTGAGAAATGAATGTGTGTGATTGGTAAAATATGGTCTTTAATTTTCTGGACAGAATTAACTTGTATCAAATAGAATTGAGTTCCTAATATTATTATTTATTAAAAAAAATCTGTTTCAGTATTGGGCCTTTACCAATTTTCTGCATGGCTAATCTTGTCCCAATTTGTTGCTTTCTCATTAACTTCCATTTTCAGTTGTCAATTTATCCACAACTTGGCAGCAAGTGAAAGGATTGCAAAAAGGCTGGGTTTACTCAAATTTAGGAAACCAGAGTCTCTGTGCATTTCAAATTTCAAGCTGAAAATAATTTCCAAAGTGCCTTAAATGAAGGCCTTATTGACATTCATACTTTCTCTAGGCTCAGTCTGCAACAAGTACATTATACATTATAAATTTTACGTCTTCAATTCAAGGCTTTGAAAAAAAAATGTGAATAAGTGTCTTTCCAAATGATCAGAGTGCTTTGAAAAAAAAAAAAGCCAGTCCAAATGTTTTTATATGAAGCTTTGAGTAATTTGAATAATATTCTTCTTATCTCAAGGACTTGAGTATCTGAATAAATCTAATTCACAATTAGGAAAAACCAAAGAGAAGAAGACAAAAAAATAACGATCAGTTCATGAAAAAATCAGAATAACCCGAGAAAGAGTGCAGAGAAGAACAACAAAGATGATTAGGGGACAGGAGGCTAAAACATACGAGGAACGGTTGCAGGAACTGGGCATGGCTAGTCTAGCGAAGAGAAGGACCAGAGGAGACATGATAGCAGTGTTCCAATATTTGAGTGGCTGCCACAGAGAGGAAGGGGTCAAGCCATTTTCTAAAGTACCTGTAGGCCAGACAAGGAATAATGGATGGAAACTGATCAAGGACAGATTCAACCTGGAAATAAGGAGAAATTTTCTGACAGTCAGAACAATCAACCAATGGAATAGTTTACCTTCAGAAGTTGTGGAAGCTTTCAAGAAGAAACTGGACTGCCATCTGTCAGAAATGGTGTAGGGTCACCTGCTTGGGCGGGGTAGTGATGTTGGACTAGATAGCCTACAAGGTCCCTTCCAACTCTATTGATCTGTTAATCACACAATCTGGAAGATATTGAATTAGCAGAACATTGAATTAGTGATTTTCTAGCATTTATTTACTAACTGTTTACATTCTCAAACAGCTGGATGACGGCCATAAGGATGAAATGAGGTCCAAAAGATGGACAATACAGATTCTTCATCATTTCTCTATGCCAAACTGCATAATCTAATAATCTTCACCTTTTAGTTTCTAAACACGGAATTCTAATTAGATTTACTTCAAGATAGGCTTAAGATACAGAAGGATCTTGAGAGACTTGAACTTTGGGCACTAAACAAAATGAAAATCAATGGTGAAGAAAGTAAAGTTCTACATTTAAGCAAGAAAAATCAAATGCACAGGTACAATATAGGTCAGTGGTGGCTAACCTTATTGCTGTCATGTGCCAAAAGTGAGGGGAGTGGGGGGGGGTCGTGCGCACGCATGGCCATACCCATAATTCAGTGCACCCCACCCTCCATGCATGCACATAGGACTCCTCCGTGCCCACCCCCCCGCTTTTGGCACGCAATGGCATGGTGGGCCTGTTAGGCCCGATTTTTGCCCTCCCCAGGCTCCAGAGGCTTTCTTTGAGCCATGGGGATGGCAAAAATGGCCTTCCCCCCCCCCCCCGGAGGTCCTCCAGAAGCTGGAAGTGGCTCATTTCACCTGGGACTTAAAAGGCAGAGAATAGATGGGGTGGGGCCAGTCAGAATTTTTACTACCGGTTCTCCGAACTACTCCAAATTTCTGCTACCGGTTCTCCAGAACTGGTCAGAACCTGCTGAAACCCACCTCTGCTCTGCTCCCAACTCTGTTTGTCTGTTATTCTGTTTATACTCCAAAAAAGTTGTTGATAGTCTAGTATCATAATGATTAAATGATCCTGTAGTATGTAAATATTACCGTATTTTTCGGAGCACCACAGTATAAGATGCACTTTAGTTTTTGGGGAGAAAAATAAGAAAAAAGCTGATTGGCAGGTGGATCAGCCTCCCGGAATACCCCCAATCAGCTGTTCCCAGAAGTGAATTTTAGCAACAGGTTCCTTGGTTGTGAGTTCTATGCTTTGCTTTTTTTTTTTGCCTCTGAAAGCCTCAGAAAAAAGTCTCTGAAGCTCTGTTTGGGGGCTTCTTTCCTGAAACTTTGTTTCTGATGCTTTTTTCAGCCTCTGAAACCTCAGTTTGAGAAGCTGGGTGGGGCTAAATTCGGAGTATAAGACATACCCAGATTTTCACCCACTTTTTTGTAGGGTGCGTCTTATACTCCGAAAAATACGGTATATCTGAATTCACAATGTCTTAATGAGTGCATTGCAATAGTTTAGCCTTCAAATTTCCAGTTCATGAGCCACCAAGCCAGGAATTTTTCTTTTAGAAAGGACAGGAACCACGTTATTTATCAGCTTTAGTTGATAAAAAGCCATCTTTTTATATTTTTGTGGCTGTGTAAATACGATGGAGTTTCTTCAATTGCATTACCAGCATCCACAAAACTTTTTTCTCCTTGTTTTAAAAATATAGGGCATTTTGATTGCTGTTGGGAATAGTTCAAGTCAGAGTCATCACTTTAAAAGAAAAGAAAACATTTTCACACAGTCCTTTCTCCACAGCTTGCTGCTGTATATTGGTGTCACAACTGCCAAAAAGAAAAAGAAAGGGAAAAAAAAAAGATTTGTGAACGTTTTCCTATTTTTGAATGGAAAGGAGAATAAAATTTTTGCAGGACATTAAATGAATGTATGAAGTACAAAACAAGCAGCCCAGAAAATAGATTAGACAATTTTACATGGACAATGGAAAACACTTTCTTTGCTCATTCAGGTAGTTTAACTAAATATTTTGTGATTTCAGCACCTTACCCCACAGAAAAATTAACTCTGATTCCTGGTCATATAACAGCATTTAACATTTAGCATTTAGACTTATATACTGCCCCAAAGTGCTTTATAGCACTCTTTGGGTGGTTTACAATGTCACCTTATTGCCCCCCAAAATCTGGCTCCTCATTTTACCGACCTCAGAAGGTGGATTCAACCTTGAGCCCTGTCAGGATCGAACTCTAGGCTGTGAGCAGAGTTTGCCTGCCATACTGCACTCTAACCACTTCACCACCAGAATCCCATAGAAAGGTTGCCTCCTTAAGAAAATATTACTTTAGGAAGAAAATTGTGTCTTAACAGATGCTGATCAGCTTCATTACTCTTCTTCCTAGCGTTCTTCCTGCACTATGGCAGGTATGCGTATTTGCTACATTGCTCTAACAGCCATCTTTATCTTAGTTTTATTTAGGAGCTGTGATGGCGCAGTGGTTAGAATGCAGTATTGCTGTTGTGGCCCGTACGTGGCCTGTGCAGCTAGTAGCTGATTCAGACAGCGAGGAGGCTGGTGTGATGCTGCGCCAGCAGCCTGTGCAGCTGGCACTCAAGTCGGACAATGAGGAGGCTGGAGAAGATGTGGTGCCAGAGGCGGGGATTCAGCCAGGGCCTTCAGAACCTCCAGAAGCTCCTTTGAGTGAAGAGGACAAAGAGGAGGAGCCTCTTCTTGATGCACGGGTGCGCAGAGCTGCCAAAAGGCAGGAGTGGCTCCTCAGGAGGAGGTCTCCTCGAGAGTAAGGCTTGGGGCTAATTGGCCACTCCCTTAGCCTATTTAAGGAGGAACACCGACTGAAGCAATTTGCAGGGAACAACTTAATTCACTCTCCTTCGCGTCTTGATCTTAGTTCTCTGCAAATTGCTTCTGGGCTTTCTGCCAACCATAGTAAGATTACAATTATTTATTCTTTGGATTCTTGTAGGCTGTTAAGAAAGTTAATTAACAGCCTCTGTTTGAAAAAAAAAACTTGATTAAATTTAGTAAACTAAGGTTTGTACAGACTTTGTGTATGCTCCTATCTTTGGGGTCCGTAGCTGGGGCAGAACAATTGCAAGCTAGTTTTGCTGACTGCCAGATGACTGCAATTTAACAGTTCGAATCTTACCAGGCTCAAGGTTGACTCAGCATTCCATCCTTCCCAAGTCAGTAAAATGAGGAGCCCAATTGTTGGGGGCAATATGCTGACTCTCTAAACCGCTTAGAGAGGGCTGTAAAGTACTATGAAACAGTATATAAGTCTAAGTGCTATTGCTATTTTCTTGTCTAAAAACTAAATTTGTTTTTAGTTGTCTAAAAACTAAATTTGTATATTTGTCAAATATGGATATGGAAGATGATCCATGGAAGCATTTTGATTTTCAGGATGGACCTTGAATGTTTGGGTAGGTCAAATTATCTTTTCCATGTGTTAGCTCTCCCAGTATTTTCAGATAAAATATTCTCAAGCTAAATGATTAATGGAGGAAGCTGGAAATTCTGCATTTTTGGGGGCATGTGTGGGTGGGGATGTGTGATAAGACAAGATTCATAGATGCAAGCAGATATGCTTAATTTGACTTATTTGTGTTAGTGAAGGGCCAAGAAGTCTTCCATGGGACATAAAATTCTTGTTTTTATGCTACATTTACTCCATCCTGTACTTCAGTGTGTGGCTTGTAGCATCATTACTTGGACAGAATTATTAGAAAAAGCAGAAATATAGAATAATATCAGGAATATGTAGAGCATGGTTATATTTATAAGGTGTGTGAATGTGGTTCTTGTTTTAATTTGACGCTGCTCTCCGTTTAAAAGGCTTAGACCTCCTAATACCTAAAGAATGGTTGCTGGAATTGGGTATGTTGAGTTTAATGAAAAGAAGGACTAGGGGTGACATGATAGCAGTGTTCCAATATCTCAGGGGCTGCCACAAAGAAGAGGAAGTCAAGCTATTCTCCAAAGCACCTGAAGGCAGGACAAGAAGTAATGGATGGAAACTGATCAAGGAGAAGAACAACCTAGAACTAAGGAGAAATTTCCTGACAGTTAAAACAATTAGTGGAAAGACTTGGCTCTGGAAGTTGTGAATGCTTCAACACTGAAAGTTTTCAAGAAGAGATTGGACAACCATTTGTCTGAAATGGTATAGGGTTTCCTGCCTGAGCAGGGGGTTGGACTGGAAGACCTCCAAGGTCCCTTCCAACTCTGTTATTCTCTTATTCTGTCATATTGAGATGGTCACACATTTGCTGGGTTCCAACAGTAACCAAAGAGTAATCATTGAAATCAAGAAAGTAATGGTCATAGACCAGCAGATGGAAATACAGGTCACAGTCATTAAAAGACTAGAGGATGTATCTAGGGTAAAGATATAAATAAAATTACGAAAAGCTAGAGGATATAAAAGGTATATGAATGAAAAACAAAGTATACAGGGAGTCCTCGACTTATGAACACAAGTGAGCCCTGTTGTTAAGTGAAATGTTTGTTAAGTGAGTTTTGCCCCATTTTATGACCTTTCTACCCACACTTGTTAAGTAAATCACTGCACTATTAAGTTAGTAACACAGTTAAGTGTTAAGTGAATTGGGTTTCCCCATTGACTTTGCTTGTGAGAACTTTGCAAAAAACGATCACCCGATGCAAGGACACTGCAACCGTCATAAATATGAATCAGTTGCCAAGCATCTGAATTTCAATCATGTGACCATGGGGATGCTGCAAAAGTCATAAATCTTTAAATCTTTAAAATCTGGGTTCGATTCACTATACGGCCAACTCATGTTGTGAATGTTGGGTCAACATGAATATTGTCAGTCCATCTCTTTCTCTCTCTGTGTATGTCATTCTCTTCCCCCACCTCCCACTCTTTTAAAATAACACATCACAGACTAAAAGCGCTATTATCGCCAACGTATCCAGTTTGCTTCACTCTATCTTTCATATGAAAACATCACCCAGTTTCTTCACAAATAGGATGGAAATAAATTGTAAAAACTGGAGGGGGGAAAAAAAATCTTTACATTCATTCAATGCCAAGGTTGCTACTAGAACTTTCTGTTTCTTCAAAGCTATCTTTCCTTTGAATGTGGATAGAGATGATGAATAGCTAGGGCTATTTTTAGACTCTATCAGATTCAAATGTGATTATTTATAAATCTTTTGCTCTAGCTTTCCATATTAATCTCATGTTTTAGGGGGAAAAAATCAGTCCAAAAGTCCTTAGGTAAATGAATGTAATGATAAAATAACCCTCAGCAGCTAATAGCATCTAAATGATCAGTGGGTTAAATCTACTCCTGATATCCACATGGAGAAATAGAATAGAATAGAATAGAATAGAATAGAATAGAATAGAATAGAATAGAATAGAATAGAATAGAATAGAATAGAATAGAATAGAATAGAATAGAATAGAATAGAATAGAATAGCAGAGTTGGAAAGGTCCTAGGAGGTCTTCTAGTCCAACCCCCTGCTTAGGCAGGAAACCCTACACCACTTCAGACCAGTGGTGGGTTTCAATTTTTTTTTACTACCGGTTCTGTGGGTGTGGCTTGGTGGGTGTGGCAGGGCATGGTTTGGTGGGCGTGGCTTGGTGGGCATAGCAGGGGAAGGATATTGTAAAATCTCCATTCCCATCCCACTCCAGGGGAAGGATGCTGCAAAATCCCCATTTCCTCCCAATCAGCTGGGACTTGGGAGGCAGAGAATAGATGGGGGTGGGGCCAGTCAGAATTTTTACTACCGGTTCTCCAGAACTGGTCAGAACCTGCTGAAACCCACTTCTGCACTGAGAGCATATGCACCAACTACTACTGGTTCTCCAAACTACTCAAAATTTCCACTACCGGTTCTCCAGAACTGGTCAGAACCTGCTGAACCCCACCTCTGCTTCAGACAAATGATTATCCAATCTCTTCTTTAAAACTTCCAGTGTTGGAGCATTCACAACTTCTGGAGGCAAGTTGTTCCACTGATTAATTGTTCTAACTGTCAGGAAATTTCTGCTTAGTTCTAAGTTGCTTCTTTCCTTGATTAGTTTCCACCCATTGCTTCTTGTCCTGCCCTCAGGAGCTTTGGAGAAAATAAGTTGATTTCCTCTTCTTTGTGGCAGTCCCTTAGATATAGGAAGACTGTTATCATGTCACACCTAGTGTTTCTTTTCATTATACTTTCATTAAAAAAGGTAAACCATCATAAGCTGTTGGAGAAAATGCAGATAACAGCAACAGCAGCAACGGCAACAGCAGCAGCAGCAGCAGCAGCAGCAACAACAACAGCAAAAACAAAAAGAAGAAGAAGAAGAAGAAGAAGAAGAAGAAGAAGAAGAAGAAGAAGAAGAAGAAGAAGAAGAAGAAGAAGAAGAAGAAGAAGAAGAAGAAGAAGAAGAGGAAGAAGAAACTCAAGACCTTGTGGGACTTTAGGATTCAGACTGACAGGCACTTGGTCCACACCACACCTGACATAACAATAGTTGAAAAGAAAAAAGTATGGTTCATTGACATTGCAATACCTGGTGATGCACGGATTGAAAATAAGCAGCAAGAAAAAATCACAAAGTACCGGGATTTGCAAATTGAAGTTGAGCGACTGTGGAAAAAGAAATCGTGTGTTGTCCCGATTGTAATTGGAGCCCTCGGAGCAATACCCAAAGGGCTACCCCGCTATTTAGAAATTCTAAATTTGCCAGACTTGAACATTTTGACTCTACAAAAAACCACCTTACTCGGAACAGCTTACATCCTCCGATGATACCTTAACAGTTCCTAGGTCCTTGGTTAGGACTTGAGCTGCTGAGCTATTAACCAGCCTCAAAGGCTGTGAATCTCACTAAAGATTAACCAATAATAATAATAATGTCACTCTACCTCAGCCCTAGGAAGGAGGCAATGGTGAACCACTTCTGAAAAACCTTGCCAAGAAAATAGCAGAGATTTATTTATTTATTTATTTATTTATTTATTTTATTAATTTAATTTGTATACCGCCCTTCTCCCAGAAGGGACTCAGGGCGGTGAACAGGCAAAATTAAAAAACATACAAATGCAAAAGTTAAGATAATTAAAAAGAATTAAATTAAATCAAATCACTGGCTACCCAATTTAAAACCCCAAATCCATAAAATTTAAAATCCCAATTAAAAACCATTTAGGCTAGGCCGGCTTGATGAAATAAAAACGTCTTCAGGGCTTTACGGAAGGTCCGGAGGTCCGGGATCAATCGTATTCCAGGAGGCAGCTCATTCCACAGGGCGGGTGCCCCCACAGAGAAGGCTCGCCCCCTGGGGGCCGCCAGCCGACATTGCCTGACCGACGGCACCCCGAGGAGGCCCTCTCTGTGAGAGCGTATTGGCCGGTGGGAGGTTATCGGTAGCAGCAGGCGGTCTCGCAAATACCCTGGCAGTCTCGGAAAACCAAAAAGATTGAGTGGGGAAAAAAATGAAATAGAATAAGCTTTTCCCCCGCACCAAAAGAACAATTTTATTTCTGCAAATCATGAGAATTTCAACATACAAAGGCACCGTTATATTTAATGCCCTTGAAGAAGTTGTGATGTACATTACAGTCTGGAGCATATGAAGTTGCCATATGTATCCAAGCCTGTGTACAGAAAGTGGGCTGTAATTTAGCAGGCTAAAATTAGTCATGATTAAATTAAATTCCAGCAATTTCGAAAAGTCTACTTTAATTATGGCTAAGTCTGCATCCAACGCATGATGATAATAATGGAAAAGGTGATTAATATTCAAGAGTAGGGGCTAAGGAATCTTCCAGGTTTGTACATGTCTGTTGAAGTTTTCATTCCTATCACATTATTGAATTCACAATTGCTAGACCACAATTTTTTGAATAAGTCATTCTCGGTTTGATTTGACCAGTAGTCTAAGCCATAAAGCATGGAACAAAACCAACAATCATTGGCTTTCGGTCAGGGTTAAGAAATCAGGAATCAGGGTTGTTCAAATGAGTACAATTTCTATGGAGATTCTCAGTCATTCAGGTCATGGTTGTCCCAAAGGAGTTTTTTCAAGAGGCAACTGGACTTTCTGGTTTTTCTTTGAAGACGTTTCGCTTCTCATCCAAGAAGCTGAAGAAGAGAGTACAAGTTTATTCCATGGTACCCAGTGGTGGGTTCCTCCCGGTTCCTCCCGGTTCCACCGAGCCAATAGCAGTGACGATATGATGTCACCGAACCGTTTCTGCCCCCCCCCGTGTTATTCTTACCTTTTATTTGCCCCCACCTCCAATCTATTGCTGCCTCTTGAGTCCCAGCCGATCAGCTAGAAGAAGAAAAAAATTGTTTAAACTCTTGCCGCGGGGCTGATCAGTGTTAAAAGGCAGTGTGGTGATAGACTGGTGCCTCCAAAAACAAATGAGTAGACTGGTGCCTGCAAAAACAAATTAGTAGACTAGTGCCTGAAAAAAATAAATGGGTAGACCAGTGCCTCTAAAAACAAATGAGTAGACCAGTGCTTGCAAAAACAAATAGGTAGACCGGTGCCTCCAAAAACAAGTGAGTAGACCGGTACAGCTCTGCAAGCAGTTAAAAGCCTGGTAGACCAGTACCTCTGCTAAATCCTAAAGAATTGTCACATGACCATCAAGCCATGCCCACAAAATAAGCCACACCTACAGAACTGGTAGTAAAAAAATTTAGAACCCACCCCTGACGGTACTGCTAAACAAGAATCTGAACTACAGGTAGTCCTTGATTTACAACAGTTCATTTAGTGACGGTTCAAAGTTACAATGGCACTGAAAAAAGTTTTTCACACTTATGACCATTGCAGCATCCCTATGGTCACGTGATGGGCATTTGGATGCTTGACAACTGGTTCGTATTTATGACGGTTTGCAGTGTCCTGGGATTCTGTGGCCATCTTTTGCAACCTTCTGACCAGCAAATTCAATGGGGAAGACAGATTCACTCAACAACTTTGTTACTAATTTAACAACCGCCGTGATTTACTTAACAACTATGACAAGAAAAGTAAAATGAGGCAAAACTCACTTCACAAATTTCTCACTTAGCAACATAAATCCTGGGCTCAATTGTGGTCATAAATCGATGACTACCTGTACTAATGATGAAGGCAAAATTGGCAGTAGATAAGAGAAGAGACAGGGTGAGCTCCAGTTACTTGTCCCAGCTTCTGCCAACCTAACAGTTTGAAAGCACATAAAAAATGCAAGTAGAAAAATAGGGGCCACCTTTGGTGGGAAGGTAACAGTGTCCTGTGCGCCTTTGGCATTTAGTCATGCCGGCCACATAACCACGGAGACGTCTTCGGACAGGGGACGTGATTGGCTCTTCGGCTTTGAAATGGAGATGAGCACCACCCCCTAGAGTCGGGAACGACTAGCACATATGTGTGAGGGGAACCTTTACCTTTAAGAGGAGAGAATTCAAGAAGGGCTGGACTTCTTGTGGGTGCAAAGGGATTCCAAATTGATGGTCGTAAAATGGGGCCAAAACTCACTTAACAAATATCTCACTTAACAACAGAGAAAATTTGGGCTCAATTGTGGTTGTAAATTGAAGACTATCTGTATACAACATTACTAACACCGAGTGTCACTCTTGAAATCTGTCAGGTTCAAAAAGCAGTTCTTCCTACAGGTAATCTTTAACTTATAACCATTCCTTTAATGACTGTTCCTCACACTTACGACTGTGGTAGGATTCCCATACTCAGGTGATCAAAAATGTGTTAACGATGGTTGCAGACTTCCACATGTCTCTTGTGATTTTGTCATTTGTGACCTTCTTGGTTGGCTTCTAATAACCAAAATCAATAGGCAGAACTGGATTTGCTTAATGAACACTTGATTCACTTAACAATCTTGGCAAAAAGGTCATAAAATTGGGTGTGGCTCACTTAACAACTGTCTTGCTCAGCAGTAGCAATTCTGATCCCAATTGTTGTCATAAGTCAAGGACTACCTGTATATCAAAAGATATCTCCCTGTTTTTCAGCTTATAGCTAGCTGCGTGTATTTATTCATCAACAGGGAAGTCTTGTTGCTGGAAAATCAAGTGCCTCATTTTTTCCCAATAAATCACCAGCACGCTGACATTCAGACAAGCTTAGATTAAAAACAAATGCAACCCAATGACAAGAGTATTGCACAGAGTTATAAACTATGATAGAGGTCTCAATTATATACCAGTTCTGGGGTAATAACCATCAAATAATCAATACTTAGTTAAATCACTGAGCATTAAATATTCTACAGAGGCTACAAAAATCCTGAAATTTATCTAAACATTGTTTCTTGGGTTTAAACAACTGAAACATTAGCATAAAGAATGATAGTCATGACTTCCAGCCAATATATCTGTGTGTTTGTTTGTGCCTTTGTATGTATATCTCCCTGTGTATGTATGTACTCTCTCACACTATTATCTGTCTGTCTGTCTGTCTGTCTGTCTGTCTGTCTGTCTATCTATCTATCATCTCAATCATCTCTCATCTCTCTCTCTCTCTCTCTCTCTCTCTCGTCTATCATCTATCATCTATTTATCTATCTATCTATCTATCTATTATCTCAATCATCTATCATCACCTCTATCATCTATCTATTATCTCTCTCTCTGTTTCTCTATCTATCTATCTATCTATCTATCTATCTATCATCTCAATCATCTATCATCACCTCTATCATCTATCTATTATCTCTCTCTCTCTCTCTCACACACACACACACACACACACACACACACACACACACATCTACTTGTCTATATGCATACATATTGACATAAAAATATAAATTATATGAAAGTTCAGGGCAGACCCTATTTATTACATAAATTACATTAAATGTAATTAATGTATAAAACACATTGTAATTGGCTTTTGGGACCTGATTTTAGCTATGCCACATAATTTATGTTCTTATATACCAAGACAAGTATGACAAACAATGAGTTTTTGAAATTATTCCTATTGTAGCTAAGGGAAGCTCAACAGGCAGATTTTATGATCCCATCTTTCTACAGCACAGCTGTTGAATCTGCTATTGTTGCCTGGATTAGTAGATCTTTGATCTTTAAGATAAAAATATCTGTATCAACTTGTTTGACTCCCACGTAACATATATCTGGATGAATGGAGTCTGCCTTTTTTTTTTCTTTCCTTATGAATCTTTTGACATCTTAAAAGAGACTTTGTTTAATTTATAATAACAGCAATATTTTAAAATGGGTGAAATAAAGCTTCACATTGTATTGATCTTTTTCTCAATGATTAGCACTGATTTTAACAGAAAAAAAAATACATGGCTTGCATATATTTTATATGCAGTTCATAAGGAATCCACTTAAGTTTGGCTGTCCACCTATTTATTTATTTCATAATAGCTTTATTATATTTTTTTAAACAAGAAAGGCAAAACTAACAGAAAGTAATAATTAGGATAAACAAAACATAGAAAAAGAGAACATAGTTACATGGAAAACTACATGGATTTTTTTTTAATGGCTTCTAGCTTTCTTTTACCAGTTATACAGTAAGTATAAATTTAAATTGATATCTTCCTTTAAGATTACAGTATAGTTTCATTTTTTTAAAATTATCAACATTTTTCCTAGTCATCAAGTCCATATATCATAATTTCATTTTTCTGTTTCACACAAAAAGTCCAAAAGGCATTAAAATTAATCATATTACCTACCTATTTATGAAAACTATCATAACTGGACTACAAAGGCAAATAGTTACTTTTCTGAATTATAACTCATGAGCAGATCTTTGTGTTGTAGGTAATATTAACCTTTTAAGCATGAAACGTTTCTCTGGAACTATGGAAAATAGAACCCTTAAGTAATGGAACATTCTTTCAAAAGTGTGGAGATTCATCATAGAAATTGCTTTTCAGTTTGAGATTGGAATCTGGAAAACTGTCTGATGGGTGTTTGGTCCTGTGGAAAAACAGAAAATTCTGGACTTTTCTGGAATCTTCTATTCATCAAATGTACCTTTTTTCTCATTCCTGTTTTCTACCTTAAAACGATACAGCACTGTCAAACAGTTTAATGCCCAGAATTTATGGAATTGTGATGAAAGACTGATATTCATATCTTATTATTTCTTCCATATTGTCATAATTTATGGCAAGGCTGCACTCTGGACATTTTTGTCATGAAATTAGATATACTCAAGACTACACCTGTTATCAAAGACTGTTAGAGCTATTAACCCAATACTTCCATTTGATCTCAATCTTGGGTATGATATAGCAAGATTATGAGAAGCAATTTTCTTTTACAGTTTCCCAATTCCAGAATATTCTCAGCGTGTTTTCCCTCTAGATATCTACTAGGTTACAACTTCTATTATTTATAGCCAAAAGAGCTACGTTGGGGAACATTGCTCCACAGGGAATCTGGCCAATGTTAAATACAAACTTACTTCATTTATCCATCCAGATTTTTTTAGTGGCTAGTCCAACAACTTTTTCTCTTCTCTGTTTTGAAGATGTTTATATTCTACTTATTTATCTATTCTGATGGTTTTGTTTTTCAGTTTCTGTGGTGCCTTAGGCAGAGTTTCTTTTAAGGAAAAGCACTCAAGAAGTGCATAAAATCGATATGTAAGGAGTTAGAACAAAGGAAATATGTCAGAACGCTATGTATTCAGTGTTGGCACAGGCAAAATTGACTAATGCACTAAGGTAAAAGCAGATTTAGAACATCAGAAATACATGTTCATTATATAGTAAAGGGTGAGAAAATGAAAGTACAGAGATATTACCCTTTAAGCACTTCATCTGCTCTTGTTGCATTCACTTATGTCTCCAATTTAGATTCTTTTGGAGCCCCCATAGTCTCTTTGTTAATTATCCATTTCCCCCCCACTGCTTTGCTTTTTCATTTAATTTGAGAGAAAGCGATGTTTTTAAAGATCGCTTATGCCCCCAAGACAGCCATTTTTCTATTTCTGTAATAACACTTCAACTCTCCTCGAGTCACAGATTGCTTCTTGCATATTTTTTCTTCTCAAATATGTATTTTGTCACCGAAGATCCGTACTTTTCATTGGTTGCTTCATGAAGATTAATCTAGCACGTGAGGTAAAAGAAAAATCTAATTTGTCCATAGTAAAGCTAGATATTTTCACACAAATTAAGAAGTTTTGAAAACAGGAGTATTCAAGAGTATTCAACTAGATTACTTTAAGACATTAAATAAGCCACAATTAAAATAAGCCATGACCTACTGTAATGATTGAACCCAATTATTCAAAGACAAAATGAGGGGTCTTTGATGCTCTCTGAGGTTGCTTGTTTCCTTGCAGATGTTTCATTACCCTAACTAGATAAAATCATCAGTGCTAGTCCCCTCATTTCAATCCTGACCTAGAAATATTCTCCTTTATTGTTCTCAAAGACCAAAATCAACAAACCTCAGTTTAGGATCCAAATATTGGTGACTAGGAAAAATAGGTTGAGAACTTTCATTTTAGATGTGGAACTGACTTGAATGAATGCACTCAAAAGCCCGATTGGGTTTATTATCAGGGGATGTCTTATTTGGGGGGAAACAGGGTGGTGATAAAAGATAATATTTATAGGTCAGAATTGAACTATTGCATCCTTGATGCTATCCAAATTTGGTTGTTTTCTTGGAGATATTTCATTACCAAACTATACTACGCTGATGATGTTACCTAGTTTGGTAATGAAATGTCTGCAAGAAAACAATGAAGCTCAAAGCGCACCAAGGACCCTAAATCCTGTAGTGTTATGGGAATGAGGTAGATGACCTCATGGGTTCCGTTTATCTTTCATGCATTATAACAATGCAAACCATTCCATTATAAAAAGCTTACTGAAAATGAATACATACATCTAGGACAATAACAGACAATGTCCGACAGTTTTTAAAATTTGCATGTGGGGGAAGGGAATGGGTGGGAACATGTGTCAGGGAAGGAGAGCTCATATAAAATAAATTGATGTGGTGTATTTAAATGATGGAAAATGCAAGTTTTATATCAAGCCCTATTAACACAATCCAGAATCATGAGAACAGATTTATTATTTATATTGCACACTAAAAGTTATCTGTAAAGGAAATTGTGCAAGATGTAGTAAATTAGACCCAAACTGAATTATAAATTGGGATTAAGCTATATGCCGCCACAAATAATTAATAAGCCATCACAATTTATAATTTTACTTTCAGTTCTTCAAAGTTCACAAAGAAGTTCAGAAGCCTCCCAGAAAGATTGAGCCCCACTTTGTAGAATTGTCCTTTCATGGATTTGTATGGGGATGTTCTCGGAATCCAGTAAAAAATAGAAAGAATTGTTCTAAATATGGCAGACAAGAAACAGGTGGACATTTCAGCCTTACCATTCTCAGCAAGTCTCGAGGTGGAGGAGGAGGAAAAGGAGGAGGAGGAGAAGGAGAAGGAGAAGGAGAAGGAGAAGGAGAAGGGGAAGACGGAGAAGGAGAAGAAGAGAAAGGAGAAGGAGGAGAAGAAGAAGGAAGAGGAGGAGGAGGAGGAGAAGAGAAGGAGGAGGGGGGAAGAAGAAGGAGAAGGAGAAGAGGAGGAGGAGGAGGAGAAGAAGAGGAGGAGGAACTACTTTTCTCTTTTTGGAGGAAACAGACTGAAAGGGAGACACCTAAGACCAACAGTCTTCCAGTCAGAAGGAAGTAGAACCAAAAGGGCTCCCTTGCTTGCTATTTCTACTAGGTCACTAGGATAAAAAACACAATTTAGAGTGAATGCTTCTGGTAGAATGACTTACAATGGGATCTGATGCCATATCCCTTCCTAGAAGAGTTAAAGAGGTGACATCTCATAGAAATGGTCAGATGCTCAAAGAACATCTAGATGATACTTCTTGCCAAATTGCCTTTTTTACCACTGACCCCCCCACCCCTTCCCCAGGCTATTCTCCATTACTGAACTAGTTCTGAGTTCTTCCTGGATTTAGCATTTTATTGTAGCCCATTTCCTTGACTTGTTGCTACCTGGAGATAAGACAATTACTACCGCCGCTGCTGTTGTTTTTAATAATCCTTCATTAAGCTATAACACAGTACTAAGAATAAGGAAAAAGAATCAAATCTTGTTTGCTCTTTGTACTTTGTCATTCTTTGATGAAGAAATGATGGTAACAATAGCAATGAAATAAGATAATCTTATCTTGAAAAAGTCAAGCCCAAGCATGAGGATGAGGATTGTGATGGTTGTTGCATTTCCCTGTCCACAGACATATAGACCCATCCAAAGATTTAATAAGTTTATCTGAAAGCACAATTCTGAGATTACTTGTTATTGTTTCCATTTCAAGTGCCGTGTGGTATTATTTGAATAAAACTGCTTCTGACTGAATGAAGAATATAGTTCCTTAGTGGCCAGGAGCCACAATTCATTTGAATATCTGATAATTTGAGAATAAAACTTCCAGGTTAGTAGAAAGTGTTTCGAGTTTTGGCACTGAATAATGATCCACAAATAGCAATGCATCTCCAGGCTCCATTCACCGACATATTATAGTGCTATTCATTTCCTATAGGACTATTTCTACAGGAATACAAAAATATTCCTACAGGAAGAGTGTGCTGCAGCTACCAAAAAAGCCAACACACTCCTAGGCTACATTAATAGAGGGATAGAATCAAGATCACGTGAAGTGTTAATACCACTTTATATTGGTAAGACCACACTTGGAATATTGCATCCAGTTTTGCATGTTGAGGCTCTAGAAAGAGTGCAGAGAAGAGCAACAAAGATGATTAGGGGACTGGAGGCTAAAATGTATGAAGAACGATTGCAGGAACTGGGTATGTCTAGTTTAATGAAAAGAAGGACTAGGGGTGACATGACAGCAGTGTTCTATTATCTAAGGGGCTGCCACAAAGAAGAGGGAGTCAGTCTTTTCTCCAAAGCACCTGAAGGCAAAACAAGAATGGGTGGAAACTAATCAAGAGAGAAGCAAGCTAGAACTAAGGAAAACATTAGAACAATTCATCTATCAATCCTGAAGCTAGCCTGACTGAAGCCATTTTGGCTTCACATTGGAGCTGAGGGATAGGAAGTGGGGGATTTGAGATAGTGGAGATTTTGTAGCCAAAACAAAATACTTTCTCTTGGAAACCAAGGACATTCTCAAACCTGGTCAGAGGAAGGCGGAGTGATGCTATCCGGTTGTCAGACCGCACGTTGATTGGACTATGTGACTGACTGTTTTGAGAAAGTATAAAATATTTTACTTTTAATTAGGTGAAAATCGCGGGAGTCTTCAGAGTCGGTTTTCACCAGATATGTGCCAATATGATATTTCCAGTAAAAGTATTCTTTGAGGAATTGAATTGCCTCAGAGTCTTGCTTGCCATCGATTTATTACTTGGAACCCTGACATAATAAGTAGAACAACGTGCCTCCAGAAGTTGTGAGTGCTCCAAAATTGGAGTTTTTTGGACAACAATTTATCTGAAATGATATAGGATTTCCTATATCTATTCCTACTGTATATATATTTGCTTGAACAAGGGGTTGGACTAGGAGACCTCCAAAGTACCTTCCAACTTTGTTTTTCTGTTATTTATAGAAACAACTCACCTCGGTATTGTGGATATGAGGAACACAAACATAAGTACTCTGGCAAGAGAACCTGGTAATCATTGGTCAGCCTTCGGATGCTTCAGAATATTTCTCTGAATTCTGAAAGCTTGAATCATTCCCCTCGCACTGGAATTACCTCCATACATTACACGTCCACCCTATCTAACTAATTCGACAGTTACTTCTTTATCTGTAATTGCTGATGGTGTTAGACATCAGGAAAAGGTCTTTTCCCTTCAATGTGAACTTTCAAAGTGCTGAGCTCAGCAAAGGAGCTCAAATTCTCTTTCAAGTGCAAAGCAAAATTGGCCTGAATATCAATATTCTATCTCTCGGTCTTGGTGGATCACCTGATTCCAGCAGGAGGGGAGACCAAGAGGTTCTGCTGAATATTAGGTTTTGGGTTTTTTTTGCACAGGGAAACTGCCCCCTTGAATCACCTTAAGAGGCAAAAATTAGCTTTGGTGGCAAAGACAAATTCCATGCTTTTCCCAGCCATATTTAAGAACTTAATTCAAAATAAATTCCAGGAATGGTATAGAATTGCTGCATGCATAATTATCATTATTTATCTGCCATTCGCCGTGACTGATCAAATCAAAGAGCCTATATTCAAGCAGGGGGAAAATGTAGGCTATGAGCAAAATCAACAAGATGTATTTGGAACAGGCAGAGAAATTAAGTAGTAATTTTAGTGGTGATATTTCTATACCTCTCTAAAAAAAAAAAAAAAAAAAACAGAACAAGGGCTTCCATAACTGGGTTTTAAACAGCCAGGCAATCGTTAAATAGCAGCAAAGAGTTAGGAATAATTTTACACACTGTGCTTACACATAATTCTTACAGAATTATACGAAGATTGAAAGATTCAATAAAAATCATGGCCATCCTTGAGAAAAATCCCTACAAAACGGTTGTTCATTTGAAAATGATATTCCCAACCACATTTATTTCATGAAATTGTTTTGTTTTAAAGTAAATAAATAGACTAATGCTGTAGTATTTGTGGGGCTGCCACAAAGAAGAGGGAGTCAAGCTATTCTCCAAAACTCCCGAGGGCTGGACAAGAAGCAATGGTTGGAAACTAATCAAAGAGAGAAGCAACCTGGAATTAAGGAGAAACTTAATTAAGGAGGACAATTAACCAATGGAGCAGCTTGCCTTCAGAAGGCGTGGGCGCACCATCACTGGAGTTTTTTTTTTTTTTAAAAAAAAAACATATTTTATTAATTTTTAAACAAACAAAAAACAAAAACATAAGTAATACAAAAATACAAAGAAGAAAAATTTTGTGCAGAACTGTGACCTTTTACATGACATATCACTACTTAGTTCTTATACTTTATGCACTTTGTTTCATCAAATTCTATTATATCTGAATCAGGGGTGAAATGTTCTCGGTTCGGACCGGATTGCCCGATCCAGTAGCGATGGAGGGGGGTGGTTTGGAGAACCGGTAGCAAAAATCCCTGCCCTCCCCCCGCATTGCCCAGCTGAGCCGCGCAATCATCAGAGGCTTTTTTAAAAAATTTAAAAGCATTTTTTCTACAACCTCTTCGGCTGAAGAGGTTATAGAAAAAATGCTTTTAAAATAAAAACAAAGCTTCGGCCGATCACGCAAGTCAGCTAGGATTGTCAGAGGCTTAAAAAAAAGAAAAAGCCTCTGCCGATCAGGCAAGTCAGCTGGGATCGTCAGAGGCTTTAAAAGCATTTTTTAACAACCTCTTCAGCCGAAGAGGGTGTAGAAAAATGGTTTTAAAAGTAAAAAAAAAAGTTGGCCACGCCCACTCAGTCATATTATTCCCCCCCCACCAAGCCATGCCCACAGAACTGTAGTAACAAAATTTACATTTCACCACTGATCTGAATCCATTTTATTTTTCTGTTTTCAATCCATTTGTACCATTTCTCCCAAGATACATAATATTCCAAGTCTGTCATTCCTTTCAGTTCCAATGTTAGTTTGTCCATTTCAGCGCAATCAAAGATTTTTTTGATTATTAAGTCATCAGAGGGCGTCTTTGCATTCTTTCAACATTGCGCAAAGGCCAATCTGTTATATGTAGGATCATATGTCTTGTTTTCTTATCATAAGTTTTTTTTCATTATCCCCAGAAGGAACAGTTTCAGTCTATATTCCAACTGAACTACGTGTCAGACTTCGATGCTATCTCATAATAAATGAATTTCCAAACTGCCAATCTTTAAGGAAATCTTCTCTTTAATTGAGCACAGCAACCAGATCATGACTTGATGCGGACAAGACTGACCTTTTGCCCCCCAATCCCTCCCTTTCCGATCCTCAATTATCTGCTTCTCATTGGCTATCTTCCAAGTCACTCCACTGACTTCTTGTCTCATCATTTCACAGGAATGTCTCCCCCCTCCTCATTTCCACGACGACCGGGCTTCAAAGGGATTTAGCAGGCAAAAGTTCAGGGCTTATCTCTCTCCTCTCTATGCCAGCAGTGAGACGCTGACACTACGGTTATTTCTTGCAACCAATTTTTTATTTTTTTCCAATATTTTTGCGATACTGAACACAGCCACCATGAGTGATCACTGGAGGTTTTTAAGAAGATTAGACAGTCACTTGTCTGAAATGGTATAGGTTCTCCTGCTTGAGCAGGGGACTAGACTAGAAGACCTCTAAGGTCCCTTACAGCTCTATTCTATTCAATTTTTTAAAAGAAAGATTATTTATTTTATTTATTTATTTATTTTATTGTCAAGAACGCATTTGGTAATAAGTATAAACATGGATTGGATACATAAAATAGGTACAAATAGAAGAAACATTAGGGCAGGGATGGTAGGCACGCTGGTGCTGTTATGCACACCCCTTACAGACCTCTTAGGAATGGGGTGAGGTCAACAGTAGACAGTCTTAGGTTAAAATTTTGGGGGTTTGGGGATAATTCAGAGGCAAGATTGCAAAGGAATTCCATCCAGAATTGTTTCACAACAACATGTTGTGATTTGCCAAAGTAGACTTTTCGCTTTGGAGAGACAGAGTTCTCACCTCCCCATATTAGAAGTAGTATCTAGTAGTATCTAGTAGTAGCAGTCATATTTCTACTAGTAGAAATCAGTGATTTTGGACTGACAGCCTACCCATAAGTAGATCTGGTTGACTTAGGCTGATCTCAAAAAGCTAAGCATAGAATAAAGCTGGTTAGTACCAGGATGAGAGACCACCAGGTGATCCCAGAGCTATACACTAGATTGAGAAGTTGAAAACAGAATCTGGAAACAAGAAGAGGCTATCCAGTTCTGTACTGTTGCTAAAAAAAAAAACTACATACACGTCTATCACCTCACTAGAAGCTGAACTCAGAAGAGATTTTACTAAAGACAGGTGTGCATTTCTGCCATATTCAGCTTTGAGATGTCATTACTGTAACTCTCTGGACTTAGCAGAATCTTGAATATGACAAGATCAGCTTCTCGGTTTATGCTGACCTTTGAAAGTGACAGTCATTTCACAAAACCCCCAGTGTTGCTTTCATAATGGAAGCAGGTGATTGAGTGGCATTCGGGTATACTGTTTGATGACATACTACTTGTAGGTTCCTGCCTTCTAAGGCAACATTAAATCAACATTTTGAAATATCTTTTATGTCTGTCACATAAGCCAGGTTCTTGTTACTTCTGACACCATTTAAAGCAGATTAGTTGAAAAGAATAGAAGCTTTTAAGTGAAATTGACAGTAGTGGCCAAAATTGTGGAAACCTTTTGGGAAAAGTGTATTTTCTAAAACTAGCTAATAACGCCGCTTTTTTTTTTTTGAGTAGTGCCATAAAATTATATATCAATGGAAAGATAATTTAATCAAGAATGTAATGCAATAACTTTTATGAAGGATTTGCTATTAGAATAGCAGCTACAATATAAAGAAGAAAAGTGAAACACGTAGAAAAAAATGAGATATAGAAAAATTATCACCATAGAAAAAACGAGATATACAAAAATTATCACTGTGTCAGTTAATACTTAGTTGGGCAATCTTTAGCATGAATTACTGCCTTACAACGTCTTCCCATGGAGTGAACCAAGTCTTTTAGTTCTGCAGCTGTTATTCTTGTGACCCAGGCACAAGTAGTAGTAATCGACACAAACAGTTCCAAAACAAACAGACTTTATTAGAACAGCTGAGAATTAACTCATTCTCAGCGTAATCTGAACTAAATTAAAACAAACTCTTCATAACACAAATTCTTCAGTCTAATCACCATCCTTGGTATAATTAGGCAAACTGCCACAAAGGCTTTTCTTGGCAAAAGTTCAAAAGCAGAAGACGCCGACAAGAGATAGGTGTAGCAATACTATCAACGTTGTTTTCCGACAAAGAGCCCAAGAGCCGTTGCTGGTCTTTTAAACCTTATGGGAGGGGCCAATCATCTCTTGGCCCTACTCCCAAGTCGTCCTCTCTGCTTTATCTGCTCCTGCCTTCTGGCAGCTCTTCTCATACGTGCACTAGAAACAGGCTCCTCCTGTTCCTCTGCCTCTCTACTGTCAGCCTCTGGAGGCTCCGGAGTCCGAACATCACTCCTCGATGGCCCTGGCCCCATCTCTGCCTCTGACGCAGAGCCCTCATCCGGGCCTTTCCCAGCCTCCAGGACTGGCCCATGTTCTTCCTCAGCCTCATCGCTGTCCGACTCCGCTGCCAACTCTGCAGGCTGCTGGCGAACCACAAGTTATAATGTGAAACCAAGATTGAATGATTGCTTCTATTAACTGGGTTTTATTGCTGGATCACTTCTGGCTAACAAGTTTCTTTAGTCGGCTCCATAGATTTTCAATTGGGTTAAGGTCTGGGCTATTCCCAGGCCATTCCAGCAGTGGAATAGGATTGTCTTGAAACTCCAAAAAAAAAAAAGTGGTGTTATTAGTCATCAAACCTCAAAAATACACTTTTCCCAAAAAGTTTCCACAATTTTGGCCACTACTGTAGTGAAGATACTGACTGCATCAGAGTGGACTCATCTCCATTTTAAATTTAATAATAACTTTCAAGAAGTTGAGATGTTAAAACCAAAGAAAAGCAAAATGGTTTCCATGTGTGATGGCTTCCAATTACTAATGTCAGATAACCATGACCAAACCATCTGCTTGTACATTATTTGAAGGAGAGATGGATTTTTCTTTCCAACATTCAATTAAAGCATTTCTCAGTTTAATAAAATTATATATTACAGCATTTTTATCCCGCTCTTCAGCCAAAAAGGCTTTCAGACTAGCTTGCATATAATCAGATTTGCAAGTTAAAAGCCATGACATGGAAAGAAAATGAGATAGAGAGAAAAAGGGGTAAAAGCAAATGTCGGACTCTGTTCTTAAAGCTAAATACAGGTTTTTAATTACAGTGAATGATGAGTAATGATAGTGGTCAATTTGATACAGATTAGAGACAACCCAAAGGAACTGATTTTCAGCAGGGCTAATGCAATGAATTCATTCATATTCGGTGGGGGACTACAAAGTGATCCCACATTATGTATTAAATTGAGATGTCCAGAAGAAGACAATGGCAACAACGTTGGTGGTACCATTGCCAAAAAACCCTACATGGACCAGTGGTGAAATGTAAAATTTGTTACTACCAATTCTGTGGGCATGGCTTGGTGTGTGTGGGGGGTAACATGACTGGGTGGGTGTGTCAAGATTATACACACCTTGGTTGAAGTGGAGAGATGGCTCAATTAGCCTCAGCATGTGATTGGGGTGATTGTTTATTGCTTCATGGCCTTTTTCTCATATCCTGAACATATGATGGCTTGTCTAACTTCTTCTCAACATCTTCAGTGAAGGAAAGGCTAGCATTTTTTGGGGGAGTGGGTGGCTAACGCAAAGGTGGGCTTCAAAAATTTTAGCAAGGGGTTCTCTGCTTGGTTACTGGGTGGGCGTGGCCATGGTGGGCGTGGCCTAGTTGGCCTCCTGCACCATGGCGGGGGAGAGATTTGCCCTCACTGGACTCCGGAGACTTTCTTCGAGCTTCTGGGAGGGTGAAAATGGCCTCTCCAGGCTCCAGAGGCCCTCTGGAGGCTGTAAATGGGCCTGTTTCCGGTCTTCCCAAACTTCCGGTAGGCCCATTTTTCATCCTCCCTGAGCCTCCCTGCATGCCCTGCACTTACCTGCATCCAAAACGGGCCGCATGGGGACTCCAGGGAGGGGAGGGGAGGGGTGACCAGGGCCAGCCAGAAGTGGGATTTGGGGGTTCTCCGAACTGCACAGAATCTTAGCTAGAGGTTCTCCCGAACCTCTGCGAACCCACAGCAGCCCAACTGATTTCCCTTTTGAACTGGAATCCATTCTTTCAAGACCTGTACTCTAGATAGACCATGTCTATGTCACATCCTTTCAGGTATTTAAAGAGCGACCATATCGCTCCTCAATCTTATCAAAGCTAAACCTGCCAGCAACATCCATGTCTCTTCATAGAACTAGGTTTCTCATTCTCAGAACTGCAAAATGTTCACATTTCTCCCCGAAACCTTTTCCCACTTTTAATGTAGCTTATTTGAGCAATTTCATTTCTTTGTTTAACAATTACCAGGTGGGCCAAATGTACCACCAGAAAGTCTTCTCAAGTAAGTGCAACATCTAACAGGGGAACAAAAGAAATAAGGAGGAGAATTCAACACCCTGTACAATCATCTGCTTGTCATTGCTATGGACCTCAATTTATAATGCACCATAATTCAATGCTTGGAAATCTATACGATCTGACATCATAGAAATCCAATAAATAAATAAGGAAACATTCTAATCAACTCCATATAAATCACAAGCCAATGAACAGACTTCAAACAATAAATAATTTGACCCAATAGAGAGTGTGTCCTTTTGAATATCTTATCAATTTCACTGCTGCTGTTTTGTGACTTATCTGATACAGCACCTAGGAAAACAAGATTTATTATGTTTCCCTGTGTTTCTCAATGAGTTATTGCCTTTGTTGGCTATTAAAAGTCATGGGTATCTGGAAGTGACAGGCTAGCAAATTTTAATGAAGAGGTCAAACATTTGCTCATAGTTTCACTTTTAATAGGCTCATTCTAGCTGCTACATCAAAGCACAACTGCACTTCTATCTGGGGACAACTGAGCTCTGAACTGAAAGTGCTCTTAGTTTCAAAAATGGTTTTCAATTTTAATCTAAAATAAAGAGGAATCTTTGGATGCTGTAGGTTCTGAGTTATATTAATCTAGCCATAGCTATCAAGCCATTTATGAATCAGCATGTTAATAGTTTTTTTTTTTTTTTTTGCTTTAATTTATATGCCGCCCTTCTCTGGAGATTCAAGGCGGCTTACAATGCATTAGGCAATAGCCTTCATACTTTTGTATATTTATACAAAGTCAGCTTATTGCCCCCACAATCTGGGTCCTCATTTCACCTACCTTTGAAAGGATGGAAGGCTGAGTCAACCTTGAGCCTGGTGAGATTTGAACTTGCAGTAATTGCAAGCAGCGAAGTTTCATTGTAGTAGCATATCCAGTTTTAACTATTTAGCATGTGGTAATCCATCCACGCAGCAAGCCCAAGCAATTCCAATTTGGTCTGGTGACTGTTTTTGCCCATATCAAAAAGGTAGAAAATCATGACTTTGCAATGAGTTTATTGTATCTTGTCCGAGTCAAATAGTCCTTCCAATCAAGAAAGTCCTGATCAGCTTGGATAGGAATTTCAGGGCTGAGTTGAAACAGCATCTGTTCACGCCTTAAATACAGATATTTCAATCCATCCATCCCTGTGGTGAAATCCAATTTCTTTTTACTACCGGTTCTGTGGGCATGGCTTGGTGGGCATGGCAGGGGAAGGATACTGCATTCCCACCCCACTCCGGGAGAAGGATATTACAAAATCTCCATTCCCATCCCACTCTGGGGCCAGCCAAAGGTGGTATTTGCCGGTTCTCCAAACTGCTCAAAATTTCCGCTACCGGCTCTCCAGAACCTGCCAGAACCTGCTTGATTTCACCCCGATTCATCCTAATGCAATGATTTTCAAATGGGAAATTCGTGCCATAAGAATTTTCCTCAAAAAGAACTAGTCCACGTTAGTTTTAGGGTCTCTCAGCATTTCTAAAAATTAAAAAAAAAGGGAGCAGGGTACAAATTAAATTCATATGAGACAAGATCCGCGAGAACTATTTCTTCTAACCTCAGAGAACCTCACATTAAGGACAACCAAATCTGTTCATTTGAAATATTCCCAATTTCCCTTTAAAGGAAATCTGTAAAGTTCATTTGCAAACAGACCAAGTTCAATATATGGAACTTGAGAACTTTTAATATTTTTTAATTAAAAATTTCCATAGTTTGGTGCCCATTTCTCTAATCATATATGGCTGTGCTTGCAATTTTTCCTAATATTACAATTGTTGCAATCAAAAATATAATATAATGTAATTCAATGCATTGCAATATTGTACTGGACTGTACTATATTATACTATACTATATTAATACAATACAATACAAACAATACAACATTACACAACACAACACAACACAACACAACACAACACAATACCATACATGTTTTGGGATATTGCTATTAATAAGTCTGGCCAATTCTTTAATACGTTTTTTTTTAATGGTGAAGTGCTTTGCAAAATTTAGAAAATATTGCAAACATGGGACAATGACTTAAGTTTTTGTTGCAACATTGATTCGAAAATTCAAAGGATAAGAGTTTGCATTCAAACACTAATGAAATCAATTTCTTCCCTGTGCCTACTTTACATCCCCCTTGGCAATACAATGCAAAAGATCATCAGTGCCAACCATTAAAGCAAACTGCCAAACATCTGGGTGAAGATTTCTTAGCTCCATTTTCTTCTCAGCATGATTAGCCTGGTACATTTGTTATTTATGTTTCTCTTTCAATTGTTCTCCCTACACTGCCATCAGATTTTTTCCCCCAAATGTATTTTTAAATTTACATTCAACACTGAATATCTGATTTTCCCCTTTGTAAAAGGAATCAAAGAGAAATATGCTCTCGTCAAAAAAAGAATAACTAGATTTTGGATGATGAATAGCAGATGTCTGAGACAGTGGTGGGTTGCTCCCGGTTTGGTCTGGTTCTTGTGAACCAGTAGTAATGGCGTCGGGAGGCTCCGCCCACCCACCTTGACATCATCACTGATGATCTGCGCATGCCAGAGGTGGGTTTCGGCAGGTTCTGACCAGTTCTGGAGAACCAGTAGCAGAAATTTTGAGTAGTTCGGAGAACCGGTAGTAAAAATTCTGACTGGCCCCACCCCCATCTATTCTCTGCCTCCCAAATCCCAGCTGATCGGGAGGAAATGGGGATTTTGCAGTAACCTTCCCCTGGATTGTGAAGGGAATGGAGATTTTACAGTATCCTTCCCCTGGAGTGGGGTGAGAATGGAGATTTTACAGTATCCTTCCCCTGCCACGCCCACCAAGCTACGCCCACCAAGCCATGCCACGCCCATCAAGCCACGCCCACAGAACCGGTAGTAAAAAAAATTGAAACCCACCACTGGCGCATGCGCAGAAGCTTCCCATTGCAAACTGGTAGTAAAGGTAAGTGGAACCCACCCCTGGTCTGAGATGTTATTCTTCACCATAACCCTTGCTGTTAGATTTAACCCATTTCTCTATCCACTGATGATCTGGAAAAGTTAATCTCACTAGAGATTAATCTTAACTAGTAAACACGAACCTTTTGAACATATCTTCTTCCCACAATTGAAGCTAAATAAACTTCAATTTACCTTCAAGTAGGAACAAACAGAGAAAATCTTACTGAAGGAAATAATCATGTTATCAAAGCCAATGATCAATTGTTATCAAAACTGGATGAAGGCAATGACATAAGAGTTCTATATTACTATCATCAAATATCTGTGTACACTTCTATGAAGTCACCAGTCTTGCCTGAGATTATCAGATCAGCCTACCTTGTCCCAAAAAGCTTTTTTGGTGAGTTGTCACAAAGATGCTTTTTCAAGAAGCAACTGGATTTCTTGTTTCTCCTTGAAGACATTTCACTTCTCATCCAAGAAGCTTCTTCTGATCTGACTAAATGGTGGAAGATGGAAGGATATATATATATTCCTTGCAGTCATTTGATCATTAGCTCCCTTTCTGAGAGTTGTTGAGGCCGTTTGGAGGTTGATCTGTGTTCTCAAGGCCACCTGAATAATGCAAATGGGTGTGGTTGAGTGGCTTCAATAACTCTCAGAAAGAGTGCTAATGTCCAGAAGACTGCAAGGAATATAAAGCCTTCCATCCTCCACCATTTCAGTCTGAACTGAAGAAACTTCTTGGATGAGAAGTGAAAGGTCTTTAAAGGAAAAACCAGAAAGTCCAGTTGCTTTTGAAAAAGCATCTTTGAGACAACCATGACCTGGATGCCTAAGAACCTCCATAGACATTTTGGAGAGTTGTGGGATTCTCTGTGGCATAACTCAGCATTTTATAGCTCCTGGGCCATATTTGACCCTTTGGCTGACATGTCTAGCCCATGTGGATTGCTTTTATTTTAAAGGTGACTGCTATTTTTTTTTTCCAATTTACATATGTCTGTGTATGCTTGCCTATGGACCGTCACAGACCCGCTGTCCACAACAGTTCCTCCAATTTCTCATGTGGCCCTCTGGGAAAATGAATTGCCCACACCCCTTCTGTAGAATATATTAAATGAATGATATTATTTGAGCAGAAGCCTACTCCTCTGGCATTGTATTTTGTATTTTGACTATATACTGTATGACTTTTAAAACATGTGTTGCTAAAAAAAAAAAAAAGGCACAAGATGGAGAAAGAAAATACAAAATCAGCAGCATTTTGATCTACATCTCTGGCTTCCTATTTCCCAAACTGCAGATACTGAACCAGGCAGGTAATTGAAAATGATGTATTATCAGTGAATTAGATATTGTGTGTGTACATAATATAAAGATAGATAGATAGATAGATAGATAGATAGATAGATAGATAGATAGATAGATAGATACATACATACATACATACATACATACATACATACATACATACATACCATAAAAGGTAAAGGTAAAGGTTCCCCTTGCACATATGTGCTAATCGTTCCTGACTCTAGGGGGCGGTGCTCATCTCCCTTTCAAAGCCAAAGAGCCAGCACTGTCTGAAGACGTCTCCGTGGTCATGTGGCTGGCATGACTAAACACGAAAGGCGCATGGAACACTGTTACCTTCCCACCATAGTGGTCCCTATTTTTCTACTTGCAATTTTTTACGTGGTTTCGAACTGCTAGGTTGGCAGAAGCTGGGACAAGTAACGGGCACTCACCCCGTTATGCGGCACTAGGGATTCGAACCGCTGAACTGCCAACCTTTCGATTGACAAGCTCATTGTCTTAGCCACTGAGCCACCGTGTCCCTCCTATACAGTACATACATAGGCTTATTCTTTGGTTCTTCTGCTAGGGTTTCTCTTACTGAAAGCTCTTTCCCATGTCAGGCTGTTAAGAATGGTTAATAGCCAAGATTATAGTTATTTAGTTCAGTTCCTTATTTGAGATTCAGAGATAGTTCACACAACTACTTTACCTGTCTCCAGCATTTCAGAATAATTCACAAGTTAGTTTTTTCTTCGCAATTTCATTAATGGAACTTTTAAATATATTCCTTCCTTCCTTCCTTCCTTCCTTCCTTCCTTCCTTCCTTCCTTCCTTCCTTCCGTCCTTCCGTCCTTCCGTCCTTCCTTCCTTCCTTCCTTCTTTGAAAATTATAAAGATTTCAGCCAACCTCTAACCCAAGTAAGAGGAAGAATGGCAAGACACGTGATTGCGTCCGTTTGTTTTTACCAATCCTCTGGTGGATGCACCAGATAGAAAGGTATAAAATGCATGGGATTCTGCAAACACTTCTGAAGGTGCAGACTTTTGGGATGTGAATTTGTGGCTAAGAATTTCCTATTTTCCCAAATAGTCTATTCTGATGCACATTATTTTCTGGGTTGTGGTCATTGTTAGGTAATTGTGAGAGATGATATCCATTTATAGCAGCCCACATCTCCTCTAAACTGCTACTTTGAAAGAGATATTGTGGGAAATAATAAAAAAATAACAAATGGCACTGTGATGAGCCTTTAAAGAGTTCTAGCAATCCTCATTTCACACACAAAAAAAAATAACATTTCATTTAATATTGGCAATAGTCTTCCGGAAGGAAACACGAAAGGCTACTAGGAAGAAAAAGAACTATCAGTGCAGCCAATTGGAAAAAATAGTACAGCTAGAACTGTATTCAGTGTAAAAGAAGTTAAGTATTTTGTCAAAGATTAGAAACAAAGGTAACTTTTCTCAGTGTTGGGCAGGAGGTTTTTCAAAGCTCATTTCTTTTAACAATCTATGCTTTCTATTCACTCCACAGGTAGTGACATTACAGGTAGTCCTTGATTTATGGCCACAATTGAGCCCAACATTTCTGTTGCTAAGTAAGACATTTGTTAAGTGAGTTTGGTCCCATTTTAAAACCTTTCTTGCCACAGTTGTTAAATAAACAGAGAATAGAGATAGTTGGGAGTCTTGTAGCCAGAACAAAATAGTTTCTCCTGAGAACCAAGCAGGGGTGAAATGCTACCAGTTCAGACCTATTCGGCTGAACTGGTAGCAATGGCAGCGGGTGATTCGGAGAACCGGTAGCGATGGCAGCGCGAGGTTCCGCCCACCTGCCTGGTCGTCATTACTTCCTGGTTTTAACCTGTTTTTTACTCTCTGAATATGCGCAGAAGGGTTTGTGCATGCACAGAGGGTCCACACGGACTTCCAAACTGGTAAGGAAGCTAAGTAGATTTCAGCCCTGGAACCAAGGACGTTCCCACAGGTGGCTGAAGAGAGGAGGAGTGAAGTTTCCAAGCAACTGGATGGCACCTTGATTGGACCATGTGACTGATTGTTTTGGAGAGGGGGGGGAAACTTTTACTTTTAATTAAGTGAAAACCATGGGAATGTTTAGAGTCGGTTTAATGTCAGGGTTCCAAGTAATACACCTATAGCAAACAGAACTCTGAGGCAATTTTTTATTGGATATATCATATTCGCCTGATACGCCAGTTGCGCCCCTTTCTGGATCGGGACTCCCTATGCACAGTCACTCATGCCCTCGTTACTTCCCGCCTCGACTACTGCAACGCTCTCTACATGGGGCTCCCCTTGAGGAGCACTCGGAGGCTCCAACTGGTGCAGAATGCGGCCGCGCGGGTACTTATGGGGGCGACATGGCGCTCCCACATGACACCTCTCCTGCGCGAACTGCATTGGCTTCCAGTGGTCTTCCGAGTGCGCTTCAAGATGCTGGTTCTCATCTTCAAAGCGCTCCATGGCTTAGGACCCGGTTATTTACGAGACCACCTTCTGCCTCCGATAACCTCCCACCGGCCAACACGCTCCCACAGAGAGGGTCTCCTCAGGGTGCCGTCTGTCAGGCAATGTCGGCTGGCGACCCCCCGGGGAAGAGCCTTCTCGGTGGGGGCACCCGCCCTCTGGAATGAGCTACCCCCAGGGATACGACTAATCCCGGACCTCCGGACCTTCCGCCGGGCCCTGAAGACTTTTTTATTTCAGCAAGCCGGACTGGGTTAAAAATTTTAATTGGGTGTATTTTATGGGTAAGGGGTTTTAAATTGGAGAAGCCAAAGATAATTTAATTTTGTTTTTAATATTTGTATTGTGTGTTTTAATTTTGGCTGTTCACCGCCCCGAGTCCTTTGGGAGAGGGGGCGGTATAAAAATTTAATAAATAAATAAATAAATAAATAAATAAATAAATAAATAAATATTGGCACAGACTGGTGAAAACCGACTCTAAAGGTTCCTGTGATTTTCACCTAATTAAAAGTAAAAGCCCCCCCCCCTTCCAAACAATCAGTCACATGGTTCAATCAAGGTGCCATCCAGTTGCTTGGAAACTTCAGTCATCCTCCCTTCAGCCATCTGTAGGAATGTCCTTGGTTCTCAGGGGGAACTATTTCCTTTTGCTACAAGACCCCAGCTATCTTGATTCCCCCCTCCCTATCCCTCATCACCATTGTGGCAACACTGAAGCCTCCAAGGCCAGCTTCTGAGTTGACAAATGGATGAAAATTAATCAAGGAGAGAAGCAACCTAGAACTAAGGATAAATTTCCTGATAATGAGAACATTTAATAATATAACCAGTAGAACAGCTTGCCTTCAGAAGTTGTGGGTGCTCCATCACTGGAAGTTTTCAAGAAGAGATTGGACAACCATTTGTCTGAAGTGGTATAGGGTTTCCTGTCTGAGCAGGGGGTTGGACTAGAAGACCTCCCAGGTCCCTTTCAACTCTGTTATTCTGCTAATCTATGATTCTGACTGCCCAGTCCACCTCCGATGAGCTATTTCTACCAGATGTTCACCAGACATTACAATACAGTTTCACCAAAAGTCTAAAGGACAAACTCCAGTCTACATGTTTAAGTAGGACTAACCAAGAACTGCAGTTCTCACCAGCAAGTTCTCATCAGATGCCTTCACATTTCAAAGCTCTTTGGTAATTTCTTGTTCTATGTGATTTGAAGTACTCTTGATAAGACTGACTGTATGCCAGCTATGAGCCCAATTGTTCTGTTATGGAAATTAATGTAAAAACATGCAGAGACTATGGCTCTACTGAGGGTTAATTTAGAAGAAGAGGAAAATGATTGCTGTTGCATAGCTCCAAGGATTTCTGCTTATAATGCAAATACAGCCGAATAGCTCAGAAAGACCAACAATTAGCTAGTGACCTAAGAAGGCCGGTGAAGAAAACCATGAATGCTTATTGAAGGAAGGGCCTTGCTCATTAGAGCTTTATCCAAACTGTTTTAGTTGATCCTCCAGTCATTAAGCATAGAATAAAACAAGAAATAGACAATCTATCAAGACAAGATCTTCTTCACTTCTACAACCAGGAATTGACAGCAGGTTCTTGCCTGTTGTTTCTGCTGCTGAATCCAACTTTGATCTGTTTCCCTTGAATCAATAGCTTCCTTTGGGCACAAGGCACCAATTTAGCTTCTATTGGTAGTCTGAGGGAAGGATGCGTCAAGCACAGGCCACGCCCACCTCAGCTCCACAAAGGGAAAAAATGTGGCGATTTGTCACATGATGACAATGTGATGTGGTGAGTTTGACACCCGTGGTATATATAAGGCATCAGGCTGGAGTTATGAGTCCTAGTTTCCACTTTAGACATGAAGCCACATGGGTGACTTTGGGTCAGTCACTTTCTCTCATCACTAGGAAGGAGCCAATTTACAGAATAGCAGAGTTGGAGGAGACCTTGCAGGTGTTCTAGTCCAACCCTCTGCTCAGACAGGAAACCCTATAACCGTGATGGCAAAGCTATGGCACGAGTGCCATAGGTAGAACGCATGGTGGGCATGCAAACTCAGCTCCAGCATGCATGTGCGCACCAGCCAGCTGATTTTCAGGCCTTCTGGGCCCACCTGCAATATGGAAACAGGCTGTTTCCTACCTCTGGAGGGCCTGGTAGGGGTGGGAAAGTCCTGTTTTTTGGTCTCCTCATGCTCCAGAGCTTAGTGAAATAGATGCCATTCGAGGTCTGGACTGACCATCGAAACCTCATAGCTTTGCAAACACCCAGGAAGTTGTCACCTAAGCAGGTACGCTGGGCCCAATACTTCCAGCGGTTCCACTTTGTACTAAAATATGTGCCAGGGGGGAGGAATTTCCTAGCAGACGCCTTGTCCCGAATGCAGCAATTCAACAGTAAACGAGACGAGATAGTGCAGGCTATGATACCGAAAGGAGAGGCAGACAGGAAAGTGGCGGCAACAACTACGGATAGACGAACGGAATGGGAGGAACTATTATGGCGGGGTTTAGTTCATGATGACTGGCTACAGCACAACAAACAGTCGCTCACATAGAGGGATGGGCTATACTGGAAGGGCGACAAGTTGTACGTGCCAAAAGATGTACGCCATAGAGTGTTGCACCGGTGCCATGACAGCAAGGCTGCCGGACACTTTGGGTTTCTCAAGACACTTCATTTAACACGGCGACAGTTCTGGTGGCCACATATGCGTAGTGATATAGAGGCGTATGTAAAGAGCTGTTCCACATGTGCAAAAACCAAACCACGGACTGGCAAACCCCTTGGTTTCTCGCAATCAGTGGCAACCCCTAGCCAGCCATGGGATGAGATTGCAATGGACTTTGTAGTAGACCTCCCAGAAAGTAACGGGAACACGGTCATATGGGCCATCATAGATCTGTTTTCCAAGCAGGCCCATTTCATTCCCTGCAGCAGGTTGCCGTCAGCCCAAAAGCCTTTCTAGGAGCCTGGGGGGGGGGCAAAACAGCCTCCCATCCCGAGGCCCAGACCTCCCAGAAAGTAACGGGAACACGGTCATATGGACCGTCATAGACCTGTTTTCCAAACAGGCCCATTTCATTCCCTGCAGCGGGTTGCCGTCGGCCCGAAAGCCTTTCTAGGAGCCTGGGGGGGGGGGCAAAACAGCTTCCCACCCCGAGGCCCTCTGGAAGCCAAAAATGGCCTGTTTGCCAACTTCTGGTCCCACAGGAAGTTGGCAAATGGGCCATTTCTGGCCTCTGGAGGGCCTCCGGGGGTTAGGAAAGGCCGTTTTTGCCCCCCCCCCGGGCTCCTAGAAAGGCTCTGAAGCCTGCTGAGAGCAAAAAATGGGCCTACTGGGCCCACTGTGCCAAAAGCCGGGGGGAGTGCGGGGGATGTTGCAAACACATGCACAGAGACGGGCTGCATAGAATTATGGGAGTGGGCATGCACGCAACCCCCCCCCCCCGTGTTCCCCCCACTTTTGGCACACAATGGCAAAAAGGTTCACCATCACTACCCTATACCTTTTCAGTCATATAATGGTCCATTCTCTTCCTAAAAACCTCCAGGGTTGGAGCATCCACAACTTCTGGAGGCAAGTTGTTCCACTGATTAATTGTTCTCATTGTCAGGAAATTTCTCCTTAGTTCTAGATTACTTCTCTCCTTGATTAGTTTCAATCCGTTGCTTCTTGCCCTGCTTTCAGGTGCTTTGGAGAATAGGTTGACCGCCTCTTCTTTGTGGCAGCTGGTGCTATCATGTCTTTCTTTTCATTAAACTAGCAATGGCAAAGAAATTCTGAAAAACGTAGCCGACAAAATAGCAAAGTGTTGTCCAGGCCATCTCTGAGAATCAGAGATAATTGAATGGATTGGGGGGAAAAAGATCCTTGGGAAGAATTGTTGTAATTCTCTTATCAACAGGACTTTATCAACCATTAAAGGCAGAATTGCACAAGAACTGTTTCAGAAAAGAAACCATCTCTCTTCACCCACGTTTCATTACTTGTAATACATAACTTTTCCTCTATCCTGCTTTCTATTTATATTGATTGAATATGTGCCATCAAGTCTTTGTTGATTCTTAGTGACCACACAGATAGATTTTCTCCATAACTATTTATAGCCCAGCCAATAATACAGACTTTCCTGGGTCTGTATTAGGGAAATAGATAGGTGAAGTTCACATAATACATTTAATGGTTAAAGAAAACATACGACACGTTGAGCTCAAATAAACTCTTTTAGGCAAGATGGGATGGCCCAGTTCTTACAACATGCTAAGACAATGATTTCCATGACATTCTGCACCACCGTCTTATCCTATTTTAGTCTAGTCTAATATGTGTGAGTTAATGTAATTAATCATTCAGCCAGGGTGTAATGATTAATTATGGTAAAGGAAAAACTGAATTGCAAGCAAAACAGTGTGTGCATGTGTGTGTGTGTTTGTGTATGTGTGAGAAGGCAGGAAGGCAGGAAGGCAGAAAGGGAGGGAGGGAGGGAGGGAGGGAGGGAGGGAGGGAGGAAGGAAGGAAGGAAGGAAGGAAGGAAGGAAGGAAGGAAGGAAGGAAGGAAGGAAGGAAGGACCCAATGTGACAATTCTGTGCCTCCTAGAATATTTATTTTTCTTAACACACTGAAAGCTATTCTGCTTTCAGATATATAAACTATATTTCTCAGTTCTGGGTAGGGTTCAGTGACCTTTTTCCCATTTATTTACCTATGAGTTATATCCATATGTTGAAACAACATACCAAAAACATCCATAGGATGCAATTGCTATAATAAAAGCATCATCACAATGCAAGTTCTATCCCTTTCATGTGTTCGCGTGACATAATAACCCATGTTCAAAAGATTTGGAGTTTGGAAGGATGGAAGTCATGATGGCTGGAGATGAGTGGAATATTAGGGGATTTGGATAGAACATGGTTAACAGAATAACATCTTCTAGTCCAATCCCCTGCTCAGGTAGGAGACCCTATATCCGTGATGGCAAACCTATGGTACGTGTGCCACAGGTGGCACGCAGCACCCTCTCTGTGGGCACGTGACCTGTCACCCCAGTTCAGCTCTGCCACTCATGCATGTGCGTCTCCCACTAGCCAACTGGGCATTGGGTCTCTGCTGCACATGCATGGGGACTGCATGCATATTCATGGGGCTGGGGCACGTGCGGGGGGGCACATGCGCATGAGCAGGGCAGCAGGGTGCATGCAGGGAGGCAGTGCACACATGTGCAGGCAGTGGGGTGCAGGTGGGGGGGCACATGCATGCGTGGAGGCGGGGCGTATGCATGGAGGCCATGCACGCATTTCATTTTGGAGGTTTGGGCGCAGGCGCGCTTTGGGCACTCGGTCCGGAAAAGGTTAGCCATCAGTACCCTATATCATTCTGTACAAATGGCTGTCCAATTTCTTCTTAAAAATCTGCAGTGATGGAGCATTCGGAAGACAAACCATTCCACTGATTTATTTTCACACCATCGGGAAATTTCTCCTTAATTCTTGGTTGCTTCTCTCTTTGATTAGTTTCCATCCATTGTTTCTTGTGTTTTGGAGAATAGGTTGACCCCCCTCTTCTTTGTGGCAGTCCCTTAGATATTGGAAGACTGCTATCTTGTCACCTCTTAGTCCTTCTTTTCATTAAACTAGACATGCCCAGTTCCTGCAACCGTTCTTCATATGTTTTAGCCTCCAGTCCCCTAATCATCTTTGTTGCTCTTCTCTGCACTCTTTCTAGAGTCTCCACATCTTTTTTATATCATGGCAACCAAAACTGGTTGTGGTATTTCAAATGTGGTCTTACCAAGGCATTATAAAATGGTAAAGTTGTTGGAAGGGAGGAGATAGTTGCAAAAGAGTATCAAGATGCCTTTGTCATTTGCACCCCCTTGATCCTTGGGGACACCTCTGCATCATACATGCGGGTTTTCCTAAAACAATAACTTGAGATATAATCAGGGGTGGGCTCCAAAAATTTTAGCAAGGGGTTCTCTGCCTAGTTGATGGGTGGGCATGTCTATGGTGGGCATGGCCTAGTCAGCCTCCTGCACCACGGCGGAGGGTGGTGGTGGCATTTTTTCCCTCCCTGGGCTCCAGAGCTTTTTTTCGAGCCTCCGGGAGGGTGAAAACGGCCTCCCCAAGCTCCGGAGGCCCTCCCGAACTTTCAGTAGGCCTGTTTTTTGCCCTCCCCGAGCCTCCGTGCACGCCCTGCATCCAAAACAAGCCAAGTGGGGACCCTTGGGAGGGGCGGGGTGGACAGGAGTGGGATTTGGGGTTCTCCGAACTGCACAGAATCTTAGCTAGAGGTTCTCCCAAACCCCTGCAAACTCCCAGCAGCCCACCCCTGGATATGATAGAGAGATTGAGAGTGTGTGTGGAGAGAGAGAGTGGAAAGAGAGAGTGGAAAGAGAGAGTGGAGAGAGAGAGTGGAGAGAGAGAGAGAAACTGGAGAGACAGACTGGAGAGAAAAAGAGAAAGAAAACTGGTAGGTCAAGTGAAAACTTCAAGCTTCCTTAGTCCAAGTTCAGCATTTCAAACATTCGATTCCATTGCTTCTCATCTTTACAATTTCTGTCATGCATGACAACCCTTCTGAATGATTTCCATATAAACATGAGGACCAGCCACTATTATTTAAAAAATAAATAAATAAATAAAATAAAATGGTTTCCATGATGTCACATTCTGCCTCAGACTGAGAAAACCTGTCCTTGTGTGCGAGGGCTCCAAAATCCTGGATGGAGACTGAGTTACTTCTGGGTTTCAGATGCATTTTTCCACGCTGTTCTATCATTTGTTTCATGGGCAAATGAGTAGAAATGAGAGCAGTGTGTTTTCCCTTGAATTTCAAATGAGGCGAAAATGGCCTCTAGCAAGAGGACGGATCATTTTTTATGCTTGATGTATCCTTACAATATCAAGAGCTCTGGAATTGTGAGCGCAAGTCCCAATCAGTAACTGCTGGCGCTCTTCTCCAATAGAGAATGGAGCAATTGTAACAGCATCTAACGTTTGTCAAGTATCACACAAACCAGTTGATGTTTTAAAGTGAATAATTACTCTCCTTGTGAACATTTCTGGTGTAATTGCAACAAATGAGCAGCAGGCAGAGCCGAGCCAAAAGAAAACCTTCACGAAGGTGGAGGAAAGGGGAATATCTAAGTTAGATGATGAAGCGCTTTGAAAAACGAGAAGCCAATTTTACTTTCGGTATTGGTTCATTGTTCTGTTCTCCACAGAAAGAGAGACACACAGAGAGAAATGCTTCTTGGAATCATTTCAGGACGGTGTTAGGAACACCAGGCATAAAGAGCTGTCTCTGAAAATGGCAATCCCATTTTGATTTCCCCTGTTTTGTAAAACCGAAATTAAAATGTTCCTCATTTCATTAGAGTGGTTCGTCCCATCACTCCACCATGGGATAAGAAAGTGCAATGTATACAACCAGTGGTGGAATGCTGACAGTTTAACAACCAGTTCGGTGATGCACATGTGCGTACCTAAGGTGCTTGTGCACAGCGTTGAAAATGGAGTGCTTAGAAGCTCAGTTGCTTAACTTCCAAGTCAGCAATGGTAAGTAGAACAGCGAGGGAGGGAAAATCAGTGTGCCGTGCGATTGAGATGAGCTACAAAGCAGGAAATAAAGGACAGAATAGAGCGGGATGGGTGGGTGGGACCAATTGATCGTCGGCGCTACCAGTTCGCCTGAACTTGTCCAAGCCAGGCTGAATACCAGAGCTGTATACCAGCTCTGTTATTTGGTGGCCGTTCAAAGTTACAACGGCATTGAAAAAAGTGACTTAGAACAGTTTTTCACACTTACAACCATTGCAACATCCCTGTGGTCATGTGAACAAAATTTGGATGCTTGGCAATTATTCATATTTATGATGGTTGCAAGCATCTGTCAAGCAAAGTCAATGGGGAAGCCAGATTTAAATAAAAGCCATGTTACTAATTTAACAACTGCAGTGATTCACATAGCAACTGTGGCAAGAAATGAGGCAGAACTCACTTAACAAATGTCTTTCACTTAGCAACAGAAATCTTGGGCTCAATTGTCGTAAGTCGAGGACTACCTGTATTATGGGAATAAATGCAGAATACAGTCCTATTCGGCATGTAACTTTTCCTTCTTGATGTTTTTGGTGCTCCTTCAAGCTTTATTACCCCAGGCTTCCACTATTGTGTAATCTTTTCTTCGCTGGAATTTATTTATTGATAAATGAGATTTTTCTCCCACCTTTATTCCTTTATACTCAAGGAGGAAAACATACATAATACTCCTTCCTCCTTCTTTTCTTCCCCATAACGACAACCACCACCTTGGGAGGTGAGTTGGGGGAGAGTGTTGTGACCTAGGCCCAAGTAGTTATTACCAGACACAATCAGTCCTATAAACATATTTTATTAGAACAGCTGAGAATTACTTCATTCTCAGCTTAGTCTAAATTAAGTCCAAAACAAATTCTTCATAAACAGTCCTTCGGCCTCATCACCAATCTTTGTCTACTTTGGCACCCTGACAAAACACTGGAGATTTTTTTTAAAAAATTGGACAACAATTTGTCTGGAATGGTATAGAGCAGGGGTGTCAAACTCATGTCGTCACAGCAGCGTCACGTGACGTATCGGGACTTTCCCCTCCTTTGCTAAACTGGGCGTGGGCATGGCCAGCACATGAAACATCTGGCCCTTAGGCCAGGAATTTGACAGCCCTGGTATAGAGAGTTTCCTGAATGAGCAGAGGGTTGAACCTCCGATGTCCCTTCCAACTCTGTTATTCTGTTATACCTTGTTTCTTTTGTTTTGGCCATGTCCACATGGAATCTTCCATCTACCATGAAATTCTTTAAATCTGTTTCTTTTCTCTCTCTCTTTCTTTCTTCCTTCCTTCCTTCCTTCCTTCCTTCCTTCCTTCCTTCCTTCCTTCCTTCCTTCTTTCTTGTTTGGAGCTCAAGATACAAATTCAACTATTCCAACATTGTACTTTCCTCCTGTATTTCTCTGCTAATTTCTATGTCCTTGACTTTCATCTTACAACTTGTTGCATTCTCTGAAGGAGAAAATTGTCAACAAATCAAGAATTTCTTGGCAGAATCTTGTTTGGTAGAGTTGGCCTCTTAATAGAGGCTGGTTTCTTTCTTCCAGTTCTTTTTCATTGGAATTAGAGGGTCACTTAGTGAAATTAGAATAGAAGAGATTTAGAAGAGATTATATAAAAGTGCTTCCAAGTTTTATATTTTCAGCAATTCGTTGGCACAAGAGGATGGCTTTTTAAACGTAACAAATGGTTGACTACACTGAAAAAGGAACTATACTGCTTAAAGTGGAAACGAACAACAAAAAAGAGTTCTTGGCTTCTTAATTAGCTTGTAGACTGCATAAAATCATCTGCTTGATCACTACAATCAACACTACAATAAATAAATGAAGTTAGTGGTGGCCTCAATAACTTCTCAAAATTCTCCACCAAAACTGTGAGCAGAAAACACAAAGGTGTTTTTACAAAAGGCAACTGGACTTTGTTTTTTCTTGAAGATGCTTCACTCTTCATCCAAGAAGCTTCTTCAGTTCTGACAAAGTCCAGTCGCCCTTTGAAAAAGCAGCTTTGGGATGAACATGACCTAGATGACTGAGAATCTCCTTAGTCACTGTGAGCAGGAAAAAAAAAATCTTTGACTCTTTTCTTTTAATTTCTTCAAAGGAAGAAGAAATTGTCAAAGGCAGAGGACTTCCACTTTGTGGTGACAATAGCATCTCTCCTTAAAGAACCTGAGGGGAGTTTCATGACTTAAAGCATCTTCTTTTAGGATTTTTGAAAACGAGGGACCTAGATGGCAGACCGCTGGTCATTTTCATATACATCTTTTTGGTCATCTTATCACTATATAATTGCAACTGAAATCCACCTCTCTTTGTATTTGCTTCTTAAGTTTAGGAAGTAAGGATTCCAGGATTGGCCACCAGGATTTTTAATATCACATTAATACACATATACAAATGCATGTACGGACAGACAGAGCTCTGTGTCAAAAGATCCTGAGGGAAAATATTAATTTCTGGGGGGAGACATGACCAACCAAAAATGGCTTTGTAAAAGCAGACCAAACAACTGTGGCAAAGTCTGAAAAAACTGATAAGTAGAGCAGTACTTTAGTACTCTCTGGACAAGGAGAGGACAGGAAATCACCCACATGTGCTCCAGCCATCTGCTCTTCAAAAGGAGACCACAAAGCAGCAGTCATCTGCAGGTTTGAATGCTGATTGCCACCACAGTGAGGTCTTTTAAGGCACTAAGTTCCCAAGTCTTTCTTTCTAGTCACTTTCTGAAATTGTCTATTAAATCACCTTAAAGCTATTAGAGACCTTTGGGACAGCAAATCTGAAAATAGCAGGTGAGTTTAACCTTAACTCTGAACAAAAGAAAAATTAATTATGTTTAAGAACTTAAAATTTTTGAAATAAACAGCCAAAAGCTAAATAACATTTTGAACTTAACTGAATTAAGATCTGGTTAAATTTGGAATATTTAATTTTACTATAATATTTTAGAATTAACTATAAAAATAAATAGTTTACTATGTGAACCAAATTTATTAATATTTTAAATAAATGAAATTTGGCTATCTTAAGTTATTGTCACTCATAACAAAGACAAGCAACTTTATGATTTTAGAAACTGAAGACTAAAGGGGATTGAAGATTTTAGGTAGAAGGAAAAAAGACATTACAGATTAACCAAGTTGGAAGGGACCTTGTAGGTCATCTAGTCCAACCCCCACTCAAGCAGGAGACCCTACACAATCTCTGACAAATGGCAGTCCAATCTCTTCTTGAAAGTCTCAAGTGATGCCTGCTTTTGTTGTTGGTTAGCACTGGGATTTATAAAATGACACAAAGCATGATAGCATTGGAAATATTAAAGGATATCTTTGAAGAATGGAGCCAAAAATTAGTAGCTACATAACAGGGTCAGTAATGATGTCTGACTGTATGGATAGACCATGCCAAAAAATGTTAATAAGAGAATAATAAATGTAGAACACATTTTGTCTAAGAAGACAGAGAAAGTATTGACGGTGGAATTACAGTGACAGAGAATGATTTGTAAAAAGGATGCTGTATTGTGTTCTGTCCCCAACCACACGCACACACACCAACAGACGATCAAGAGTTAAAGACCAAACCTGCTGGCAAAATCCTTTTCCTTAAGATAATGGAACTTGGCAACAACCTAGTGGCTGCCTGCCAAGAGTTTATTATTTACAAAGAGGAGAGATAACTTCTCCCCACTTCTGATACATCAAAAGAAACAGCTCAATAATTACGGAGTTAATCAAGTCCAGAGATAATCCAGCTAAGTCTTATGGCAAAAGTCCGGCAATTTAGAATGGCGTGGAATCTTTCAGCTTTGTTCATCACAAGGTTTGACTGGCCACCACACTCCCTTTTATATCCTGTGGGGTATGGTCCAGTGACTCAGCCTAATCTCGGGCACGCCTTTTCTTCTGTTGCGCGCACTTATCTCTGTGACGCTGGCGTGGATCCAGCCAAGACTCATTACCCTCATCACTGTCCATCTGTGGCTGCGTGGACGTGCTTGGCCCCGGCCCTATCTCTTGCCCTTCGGCGGTCACCGAAGGCATTGCCAGAGAGGAGGGTCCTGGAGAGGGAGGCCTTGCCAACTCCTCTTCTTCACTCTTGGAATCCTCTCCTGCTGATGACACAGGCTCAGGTAACGGAGCCACAACATATTAGTTATGCAAAAGAAACCACCTGAACTTTAAAAAATTAAAGAGGAAATATAAATGACAAACCAAGAGAAGGATATCAAAAATATTTTCTTGTTGGATCTACAAAAACGGGCTTGTTAAACCCTTGAAGATGTCTATATGATGGGACGAAGAAGAACTGAAGAGAAATCAAACCCTACAACAATATTTGAATGAACTAAAGATTATGGCTGTTAGAAAGAAAAGGAAGAATATACAATTGATTATTTTATCAAGGTTAAAATATCGTCCTCTTCCTCCTGCTGCTCTTCTCCCCCTCCCCCTCCTTCTCCTTCTCCTCTTCTCCTCCTTCTCCTCCTCCTCCTCCTCCTCCTCCCCCTCCTCCTCCTTTGCAGAAAAGTTGATGTTTTATGGATTTACTTACAGATAAGGGATGCAATATCAAGATATTTATTTATAACCTTATGGGTGTGGAGAATTACTAACTTTATTGATTCTTGTGATGAAGATTGAAAGCCATCTCTTTATAAATGTCTTTTCTTTTTCTTTATTATATTCTTTATTTTCTCTTTCTCTTTTCTTCTTTATTCTTGCACTTTTTATTCCTTCTAGTCTCTGTTCTTTAAGTTTAATTTGTACCAGTGTTTATAGTAATAATCAAAGTCCTTAATAAAAAATTACATACAAGAATCTGAGGGAAAATATTTGCTTCAGAGAAATTTCAGAATACCATGGTCCAAGACCTTATTAATATTAACCTTGTTAATATTCATATTACTTAATCGCTGTTTATACCCGTAGTATTGGTAATAAATATTTCAGTGCTTTTAATAACTGAACATTTACTATGTAATTCTGCTTTATAAAAAGAGGTAACGTGCTTTAAGTTCAGAGGGCAAGGAGAACTGTATAGAGATAACCATAAAGAGTTTGCATATATTGAATTGGTCAAAAATTGGACATTTTTATACTTGGAAATTACTTTTGGACTTTGTGCTCGAGACAGAAAAAAATTAAATTCCGACTTTGGGACTTACTGAATGGATAGATTTGTTCTTATAGAAATGGCTAGTATATATTAAATATGTAACAGTAAAAAGGTGAGGCTGTATTTTATAACTTTTATTATACTGTGCTGAAAAAAGTTGGAAGTTAATACTATCTCTTCTTCTGTCCCTTATCACACACTCTCCCTCTTTTCCTTCTCCCATTTCCCTCTAACCTTTGCTTATATTTGTATTTTGTATAATAGTTTTTTATAAAAAAATGGGGGCATTTTCTAACTGAAAATAGCTATAACACAGTTCTACCTAAACAGAAATAAACAAGGAAAGGCAAAAATAAAAGATAACAGATAGGTAAATTAGAGTGATAAATATGCACATGCAAATATGTATTCTTCACAACTAATACTAATGATCTTAACAAAATTCATTTTTGAATACTAAAGGTGCTAAAGGCAACTGGACTTTGTTTTTCCTTGAAGATGTTTCTCTTCTCATCCAAGAAAGCACCTTTGGTACAAACTGGATGACTGAGAATCTTCATAGACATTCATGTTTGCGTGTTTGTGGTATTTCATGGGGTTCTGCCATCCTTGCCAAAATATTGGGAAGGAACCCATCATTTCTCAAGTTTACTGATTTGAGGCTCTGTGTTGTGGTCCACCAGCAGCCTGCAGAGCTGGCAGCAGAGTCGGACAGTGAGGAGGCTGAGGAAGAAGATGGGCCAGTCCTGGAGGCTGGGGAAGGCCCATATGAGGGCTCTGCGTCGGAGGCAGAGATGGAGCCAGGGCCATCTGGGAGTCATGTGCAGACTCCGGAGCCTCCAGAGGCTGACAGCAGAGAGGCAGATGAACAGGGGGAGCCTGTTCCTAGTGCACGCATGAGAAGAGCTGCCAGAAGGCAAGAGCAGCTAAAGCAAAAAGGACGACTCAGGAGTAAGGCCAAGAGATGATTGGCCCCTCTCATAAGGCTTAAAAGACCAGCAACGGCTCTTGGCCTCTTTGCCAGAAAACAACTATTGAGAGATTTGTTTCTTGTCTTGCTGCATTTATTTCTTGTCGGCGTCTTCTGCTTGCCAAGAAAAGCCTATGGCAGTTTGCCACAGTAGACCTAGGTTGGTGATAAGGCTGAAGAATTATGTTATGAAGAATTTGTTTTAAATTAGTTTGGAATACGCTGAGAATGAGTTAATTCTCAGCTGTTCTAATAAAGTCTGTTTGTTTAGAACTGATTGTGTCTGATAATACCTACTTGGGCCTGGGTCACAACACTCTGCCTAAACCATGTTGGCTTATGAAGTCCATCAGAAAGTATAGCTTAGTCCACGTTGCATTGATTTTACATGCCTTGGAAAGATCAGAAAGACCTTAGTCTCCTTCACTCTTTAAGGAAGGAGGAGAATATCCAATAATTAGATTTCAGGAAGAGATATGAATCTCACAAAGATGCCCATGTCTCTACTTCTTGAGAAATAAAAATGTTCATGGGTACCACTCTACCCTTAAAGGTAAAGGTTCCCCTCGCACATATCTGCTAGTCATTCCTGACTCTAAGGGGTGGTGCTCATCTCAGTTTCAAAGCTGAAGAGCCAGCGCTGTCTGAAGACATCTCCGTGGTCATGTGGCTGGCATGAATAAATGCCAAAGGCACACAGAATGCTGTTACCTTCCTACCAAAGGTGGTCCCTATTTTTCTACTGGCATTTTTTACGTGCTTTCAAACTGCTAGGTTGGCAGAAGGTGGGACAAGTAACGGAAGTTTACCCCGTTATGCGGCACTAGGGATGCAAACCGCTGAACTGCCAACCTTTCGATTGACAAGCTCAGCGTCTTAGCCACTGAGCCACCACGTCCTGAGCCATTGAGCCACCACTGAGCTCAGTGTCTTAGCCACTGAGCCACTCTATCCTTAGGCAATGACATTTATGATCAGGCAAATGACATTTATGATCAATGACATTTATGATCAGGCAAAGTATCAGACCTGGAAGCCATCTTTTGCATTGGGCCTTCAGGCCTGCCACATTTCCTACTGTGGGAAATTGGGAGGGGGGATTGTATGGAGCATGGGCATTGTATATAGTCATAATAACATTCTGTTCGCAGAGCGTCAAGGACATCTTGCCCTGCACCTGGAGGGCTGGAACTGGGAGGTCTCTCCAGTTGGAATGGTGCTGTGATTGGACCACGTGATGGACTTGTGGGTGCTGGGCAAGGACTTGGACTTTCTGTTGGGTGGGGAAAACCTGGAAGCTTTCAGATTCGGCTTTTCCCAGATGTGCCAATATGACATCTCGAATAAAATGGAACTTTGAGGAACTTCTAGCCTTGGAGTCTTCTTTCATTGGGGGTGTTACTTGGAACCCTGACACAAAGGTTCAGTCATGAACCATGCCTATCCTAAAGTGACCCTCAAGAAGAAGACTTTGATGTTCTGGCTAGATCTTGCCCATGTCATGAAAAGTATCACAGTCAAGGATGTTTCTCATTTTTGTGATCCTAGATTAAGGAGAGAAGTAAGCCTAGCTACTATTTTTAGTCAGTGCTTGAAACCTAGAAAGTTCTTTACAATCTAAATTTTATCCTACAGCCTATTTGATATTCCTCTCATCCATATCCCCTCACAAGAAAGGATCAAAAGAACTACAGTAGCAACTCTGGTAAAAGATTGGGATAACTGCCGGAGTTAACAAAAAAGCTTCCTTATTCTAGGGAAGTGTGTAAAAGATTGGGTAGTGCGTTGCATCCAAGACCCATAGCAAATGGTGATTTCACTGTTATTGCACACATGTAGATATTGCTATTTTTAGTGCTCTGTAGCAATATATTATGGCAGTATGGAGAAAGTGGGTAATTCAGCTGTTTTCTGTGGTGATCTAATACAAACCAAGAAATTGACGTATCTGATCCTCTTCTGTTATACTCAACCTTGTATTTACTGTATGTATGTAAATAGTACTATTTAATAGTATTATTAGAAGAGTACTCAAATCTTCTGCTCGAAATAAAATTCTCTATACCACCAGGCTTGAAACTTTAGGTCTGGATAGCCTCAAACTACATTGTCTACCAGGGGTGGGTTCTACTTACCTTTACTACCGTTTCGCAATGGGGCTGTGCGCTCTTCTGCACATGCGCAGAAGCATTGATGACGTTGGGGACGGTGGACAGAGCCTCCCGCCAGTTTTACTACCGGTTCTATAGAACCGGTGTGAACCAGGGACAACCCATCACTGCTGTCTACATTCCGACCTATGCTTAGTTCATAAGATTATTTACCAAAAAGTCCTACCTGTAAATGAGTACTTTAATTTCAACCGTAATAACACAAGGGCTATCAATAGATTCAAACTCAATGTAATTCGCTCTAATCTTGATTGTAGGAAATATGACTTCTGCAATAGAGTAGTAAATGTCTGGAACACTCCACCTGATCCTGTTGTTAGTCTCTCTAATCCCCATAAGTGCACCAGCGTGCCTACCGTCCCTGTCCTACTGTCCCCATTTATATGTAATCGTTCTATGTAATCGTTCTATGTGTTTATGGCTATGTTTTGCCTATTTATATCCTTTTATTTGTGCTAATTTTTTTCATGTGTCCATGTCTATGTCTGTACTGTTACTTGTTTCCTTGTACCTGTTGATAGATAGATAGATAGATAGATAGATAGATAGATAGATAGATAGATAGATAGATAGATATGTGATGTTTCTCTTGGATGACTCCCCAGATTCCTACTTAGATGTCAGTTCAGGGGAGAATGAGCCCATTCCTGGCTTGTCAGGTCGTTAGTTGATTGATGGCTATGAACGGCCTTCCAGAAGAGGAGACTTTTAGAGGAAACTTCAGTGGGGAAAGCTTGCAGTGGCAGACAGCCAGCAAAGAGGAGAAGGAACTGCCTTCGGTACCTGATCCAAGAACACGCAGGGCAGAGAAAAGGCAGGAGCAGCAGAGGTCAGCCAGAATACTCAAGAGGAGAAAGCCCCACCTGTTTTTATGGGCTGCACCAGAAAGCTGGCTATTTATCACAGCAGGCAGATGGAGGTGTTGCTGAGAACAACGTGTGCGTTTTCTAGCTGTGTGTTTTTGATCGTCGTGTTTCCTGCTTCACTCTGGATTGAAACCGTGTTTGGAATTGATTCGTGCCTTGGAGGCTCTGGACTTTTTCTGCCTGGTGAGCACTCTTGTGGATGGATTTAAATTTGTTTGGTGGAGTTATTTTGTTTAAGCAACTTTTAATTGCTTTATGGACTATTGGGCCATTGCTCAGTGGACTAATCTTGACCTGCTTGTGGTTGGACTTCATTGGGACAGTTCTGAGTTTCGGTGATGGGAATTTCTGGGGAATATTAATAAACTCACTAAACCACAGTTATGTATGTGTGTGATTAAGCGGGGCAGCACAACATATAAGGTACTGCAAATCTCCTTCCCACTGAACCTATTTGCTGGTGAATTAATGGTCATGTCATTTTCTTAGCAAAAATACAGATGTTATTTGCATCTTTAAAAGATTATTTCACCTTCCCAGTCTAAACCCCAACCTGGATTTTACTTCTGATGTCTCCTCTAAATCCTAACCATATCCAGCCCTGTTTCACTTATTTCAGGATCAGCCAAGGTTAGTTAGATGCTGCCACCTAGCTGGACATATACTGCATATGTTTAAATAACCTTAGAGCACAGCCCTGCCCTAGAGTGTCCAATGACCTCTTTCAAAAGGATCCAAAATATTGCCAGCATGAGTTCCCCTGAACTTTCTTATCACTCGTATGTGAGACATTCCTGCAAAAATATTTTACTTCAATTTTGGGTCAGTCAGCCATTACTATTATTGACAAGCAACGAGACCAATGACCTAATTCTTTATTTTACACATTTAGTACTGCTTGCTTCTGACTCTGGCAATTGTAATTATTTGTTTAATCAATTTAGATGGCTGCTCACCCTCTAACAGCGATGTGGGTAAATAACATAGCATTAAAAATTCAAATGCAGCTAAACAATAATAAGTATGCCTAATGGCAGCAGAAGGCAACAAGAATTGCCAGCAAATGGAACATCAATTTCACAGGCTGATTAATCTCCTGATCACCAAGTTTGTGAAAGCAGCCATGTTTCTAAGACATTTTGAAATGTGAGTACAGGTTGGGTCAACCAGAATTTGGGGTAGGGGGTGGGGGGGTGGGACAACACACAGTGTTCCAGAAAGTAAATCCTGAAACAGAAAAGAACCCACTTCCTAGGATCCACCTGATGGCATCCTCTGACAGGTAGGACCCCAAACATATCCTTTCTGTTGGACCTAATGAGAGGGTTAAGAACAGTTAAGAGCCAGTTTGGAGTAGTGGTTAAATTATCAGGCTAGAAACTGGGAGAAACTGTGAATTTTAGTCCCACCTTAAACATGAAAGCAGGCTGGATGAGTTTGAGCCAATCAGCAGGAGACTGGGAGTTCTAGTCCTGCCTTAGGCATGAAAACAGCTGGGTAACTTTGGGCCAATCAGCAGGAGACTGGGAGTTCCGGTTCTGCCTTAAGCATGAAAGCAGCTGGGTAACTTTGGGCCAATCAGCAGGAGACTGGGAGTTCCAGTCCTGCCTTAGGCACAAAGACAGCTGGTTGACTTTGGGCCAGTCCCTTTCTCTAATCTGTAGGAAGCATGCACTTCTGGGGGAAAAAAAAAACTTGCCAAGAAAACTTCAGAGACTAACCCAGGCAGTTGCCCCAGAGTCAACCCTGACCCAAAGGCACTGCTCAGAAGAAGAAGGAAAAAAACCCAATTTGGTTATTGTATTGTCACAAACAGCCTGATGCTATGAATTATCCAAAACCATCTCTTCCTTTCTCTCTGAGAGAAAATAGCCAAGAAAAAAAACAAAACAACAACCCCATATAAATCGGTTGCTACAAACTGAACTTCCTCTGGAAGTAGGAAAGCCGGTGAAAAATTATATTTGTCAACATGCTCCTCTGTCTTTCCCCCATTATGACTCTTGAGGGAACACTGAACAGCCATAGTTGCTCTTACTACCTCAGCAAATGAGATGGTGGGAAATTAAAGAGCAGATTCTATCCACATTCCACATCAGTTCCAGGATGAGATACTGGCTGTACTGCAACAGGTTTTTTTTTGCAAACAACTTGCCCTAACGGGCAGGAAATTTGATCAATTAGTCCCAGTTAATACTCCAATTAATGTTCCCCTAGTTTATTTATTTCTACTTCCTTTAGCCTGGAAGGCAGCCTCACTAGCAGTTTCATAAAAACAAATATACAAACAAACAAGTAAGGCAACCACAGAAACACATTTAAATGAACGAAAGCACACAGTAATCAAAAGTGAAATCCAGCAGTGACCACCATAGAGATAAACAGCAGACACACAACCAACATATGGTCACTGTGCAGCTAAAATGCAACCACAGGGAGACAGGAGTGGAGGGATCAAGTTATAAAGGGAAAAGTAATTATGAAAGCAGGAGGTTGAAGAAAACCCAGTGGAAGTAAACAATATATGGGATATAAGTACTTACGGGTCCAGTTCAAGATGCTGTTTGTCACCTTTAAGAAACGATGTGGTTTGGGGCCACATTAAATGAAGGACCATCTTTTCCTAGATACAACTCATCAGGATGGGGAGGCAGAGTAGGTTACAGAGGAAGGAATATTATGTATGTTTACTGTCTTGAGATAGTAGATAGATTAGATAGATAGATTAGATAAATAGATAGATAGATAGATAGATAGATAGATAGATAGATAGATAGATGATAGATGGATAGGTAGGTAGATAGATAGATAGATAGATAGATAGATAGATAGATAGATAGATAGATAGATAGGTAGGTAGGTAGGTAGGTAGGTAGGTAGATGGGTAGATGGGTAGATGGGTAGATGGATAGATGGATAGATGGATAGATGGATAGATGGATAGATGGATAGATGGGTAGGTGGGTAGATGGGTAGGTAGATGATAGGTGGATGGATGGATAGATAGATGATAAATGGATAGATAGATAGATAGATAGATAGATAGATAGATAGATAGATGATAGATGATAGATGATAGATGATAGATGATAGATGATAGATGATAGATGATAGATGATAGATGGATAGATAGATGGATAGATAGATACATAGATAGATAATAAATGGATAGATAGATAGATAGATAGATAGATAGATAGATGATAGATGGATGGATGGATGGATAGATAGATAGATAGATAGATAGATAGATAGATAGATAGATAGATGATAGATGATAGATGATAGATGATAGATGATAGATGATAGATGATAGATAGATAGATGATAGATGGATGGATGGATGGATGGATGGATGGATGGATAGATAGATAGATAGATAGATAGATAGATAGATGATAGATGGATGGATGGATGGATGGATGGATGGATAGATAGATGGATAGATAGATGGATAGATAGATAATAAATGGATAGATAGATAGATAGATAGATAGATAGATAGATAGATGATAGATGGACGGATGGATGGATGGATGTATGGATGGATAGATAGATGGATGGATGGATGGATAGATAGATGGATAGATAGATGTATAGATAGATAATAAATGGATAGATAGATAGATAGATGATAGATGGACGGATGGATGGATGGATGGATGGATGGATAGATAGATGGATAGATAGATGTATAGATAGATAATAAATGGATAGATAGATAGATAGATAGATAGATAGATAATAGATGGATGGATGGATGGATGGATGGATAGATAGATGATGGATTGATGGATGGATGGATAGATAGATAGATAGATAGATAGATAGATAGATAGATAGATAGAATAGATCCGTGATGGTGAACCTATGGCACTCGTGCTGAAAGTGGCATGCAGAACCATCTCTCGGGGCATGTGAGCCATTGCCTGTTGCTCTTCCGGGTTCCGGTGCACCGGCCAGCTGATCTTCACGCATACGGGAGTACTGGAAACTGGAAGAGCAGCCGCCTGGTGCACATGTGTGTGCCAGGAAGATAATCTTCAGGTTTTCAGCACGCGCATGTGCACCGGCCACCTACTCTTCCAGTTTCTGGCACGCATGCATGCATGCACACTTCCGTTTCGGCACTTGGTGCTGAAAAGGTTCACCAACACTGAGATATATGATAGATAGATGATATTTATATAGTGTGGGTGGGGGGGAGAGATCATGTTTTTCCCAAAGGTGCTTTTTTCAAAAGGCAACTGGACTTTCTGTTTTTTCTTTGAAGGCGTTTCGCTTCTCACCCAAGAAGCTTCTTCAGATCTGACTGGATGGTGGGAAAAGGAAGGACTTATACTCCTTGCAGACTTGAAATGTCTTTGAATATTACTAGCTCAGGCTGGTAGTTAGGCTGTTGGTTTGAGCTCTAAGCTTGGCAATTTGGTTGCAAACATTTTGTCACCATTCAAGGAGGCACCGTGATGTCTGATGATGTCTTCTCGAATGGTGAGAAAATGTTTGCAACCAAATTGCCAAGCTCAGAGCTCAAACCAACAGCCCAATTATTTTATAGTTCTGACAGAGAGAGACAGAGAGGGGGGTGAGGGGGGTGGGAGGCAGGGGTGGGTTCTAAATTTTTTTACTACCAGTTATGTGGGTATGGCTTATTTTGTGGGTGTGGCTTGGAGGTCATGTGACTAGGTGGGCGTGGCTAGCTGGTCAGAGTGATTTCTGGAAGGTTCTCGCACTTACGACCAGTCCTTGCACTTACGACCCGACTCATTTGTTTGCTTTTAACACTGATCAGCTGTAGGACGGCCCTTTGAAGCCCTGCGGCAAGAGTTTAAACAGTTTTTTTCCCTCTAGTCATCAGCTGGGACTCAGGAGGCAGCAATAGATTGGGGGTGGGACCAAATAAAAGGTAAGAATAACGTGGGGGGGGTGGGGGTGGGAGGGCAGGGGGGGGAGAACTGCTTCGGTGACGTCATATCGTCACCGCTACCGGCTCGGCCGAACCGGACCGAACTGGGAGGAACCCACCACTGGTGGGAGGGTGGGAGGGAGGGAGGGAGTCAGACAGACAGACAGAGACACAGACAGAGAGAGAGAGAGAGAGAGAGACTAAAGAAGAGTGAACAAGCACAGATATTTTAATATAATTGAGAATAAGTTGAAGACTCAACAACGGATGGAATAGTAATTAAAATTCTGATCACACCATGCCTACAATCACAGCAATAACACTATACATGCACTCATTAAGGAGACATTCTGTTAGTCACTTTGCATTCAGGTTTAAAATTATTTTACTCTTTCTTTATTGGATTCCCTATAAGTGTCTATTAATGTAACAAATACTTTGTGAGAGAGACAGACAAAGAGAGAGAGAGACAGAGAGAAGGAAGGAAGGAAGGAAGGAAGGAAGGAAGGAAGGAAGGAAGGAAGGAGAGAGAGAGAAAGAAAGACAAACAGATAGACAGACAGAAAGAAAGAAAGACATAAAGAGGAAGGAAGGAAGGAAGGAAGGAAGGAAGGAAGGAAGGAAGGAAGGAAGGAGAGAGAGAGAAAGAAAGACAGATAGATAGACAGACAGAAAGAAAGAAAGACAGAAAGAGGAAGGAAGGAAGGAAGGAAGGAAAAAAGAAAGAAAGAAAGAAAGAAAGAAAGAAAGAAAGAAAGAAAGAAAGAAAGAAAGAAAGAAAGAAAGAAAGATTTTTGAAAGCATTTGGCTTTTAACTCAGTTCAATATTTGGTTATATATCTTTCAATATAACATTTTTTTTAAAAAAAATGAGATAAATACATTGTTTTTCAAACAAACTGTTACCTGCTGTTCTCACAATCCACTACCCCCTAATTCCCAGCAGGTGAATTACACTTGCAGTATCTTCTGACACTGAAAATGAAATGAACCTATGATCCTAAGAACTGTTATTCAGAAATAAGTGCCAGTGAAGCTAATGGGACTTACTGTTAAGCAAAATATGGGAGGATTGTATTCGCACTGGAAATATAAATGAGAAGCAAAAAAAAATCACTACAAAGGGATTTGGCTTAGAGATCAAGCACATTCTTTGCACGAGGGGGAAAAAAATCAGATTCACTTCCCAATATTTTCAGTGACCAAGGATCTAAAGATTAGAGAAGCACAAGATGATGGATCTTAGTGAATTGATATACAGAAGAACTTCCTTCATGTCACTGGGATTACTGTGCAAATCAGAATTTAGCTGCCTATCATATTTCTTACTCCTCTGAATATTATAATATAAGTCTCCATGGATTACATATATGGAAAAAATGTATTTCACTGATTGAATAACTGTGAAATGATTAAAAAGAATACATTTTTAAATATGTATTTTGCAGCAATCCTCTCTTAAAACATTGGTGGCACTTAAAACAAAGCTATACCTGTATTTTCAGAAGTTGTGATGGTCACTGCATTTGGAAATGCTAAGCAATTGTACTTATGTGCATATCCATCACGCTGTTCACTTCTAATCCATGCAATGATATGCAAAAGACATAATTCACAGAAGGCAGGCAGACAGGCAGAAATATGAAGAAACAAATGGAAACATAATTAAACCTCATTTGCATTGACAACATTCACTACAATGCCAAATCTTTCTACCCTTGCAGACAGACCATTCTTGCTCCCTTCATTTATCAATTTATTTCTATTTATTTAGGATATTGTATTTATATAGCTGCCCATCTCATATATTCATGACTCTGGGTGATGTACTTTAAAAAAACAATCATTACAAGTATTTTTTTTTAAAAAAATCAGCAATTAAATCATCAGTCAAAATAACCAATAATGGAGTAGGAGAGGGAGTTATTGTTATAAGTAATAAAACCAGTTCACTAATTCACCTCTCTCTCTCTCTCTCTCTCTCTCTCTCTCTCTCTCTCTCTCTCTCTCTCTCTCTCTCTCTCTCTCTCTCTCCCTCCCTCTCTCTCTCTCTCTTATATAAATGGATGGATGGATGAATAGATAGCTAGAGACAGACAGACAGACAGATAGATAAATAAATGGATGGATGGATGGATGGATGGATGGATGGACAGACGGATGGACACACAGACAGACAAGAGATAGACAGACTGATAGATAGAGACAGGCAGGCAGGCAGACAGGCAGGCAGACAAAGACAGACAGTCAGTGGTGGCACAGTGGTTAGTTAGAATGCAGTATTGAAGGCTAACTCTACTTTATGCCAGGAGTTTCATCCTGACCAGCTCAAGGTTGACTCAGCCTTCCATCCTCCTGAGGTTGATAAAATGATGATCCAGATTGTCAAGGACAATATGCTGACTCTGTAAACGCTTTGGGAGTATGGTAAAGCACTATGAATCTGTATATAAATCTAAGTGCTATTGCTGTCTATCATCTCTCTCTCTCTCTCTCTCTCTCTCTCTCTCTCTCTCTCTCTCTCTCTCTCTCTCTCTCTCTCTCTCACACACACACACACACACACACACACACACATCTCTATCTATCTATCTATCTATCTATCTATCTATCTATCTATCTATCTATCTATCTATCAAGCTTCTTAACCACCCATCTTCCTCACTTCCTTCAGATGCCCAATCTTGTTGGCACAACCATATTTTTTACAACTTCCTGAAAGATAGTCTTACTTGGGGCGGGGAGATTGATCGTCCATGGGGTGGGTTCAATGGCAGAAAATGCCCATATCCTGAGTCCTGGCAAGGAGGATTCCTGCTAGTAACTTGGGACCCTGTATCTCTGCCAGTAACTTGATATCCACAGAATACTTTTTCTGCTGGATTTAATGGAATAGGCAGATGTAATTGAGTGTGGAGACATCAGATATCATGACTATATCATTTTGATATCATGACCATATAGTCCTTTATCCATTATTTTCTTTAAAAATATCTTCTTTATTTTTGTAACTTTTAGCCACTCTAATCACAATTTTTCTATCTTACCTTTCCTCTTACCTCACTCATGCTACCACATAGTACATAGTATAGTATATGTGGTACCTTGATCAGTAGTTGTAACTGTGAGAGGTATCCTGGAGTCCTAGTGGACAACCATTTAAACATGAGCCAGCAGTGTGCAGCAGCTGCCAAAAAAGCCAACACAGTTCTAGGCTGCATAAACAGAGGGATAGAATCAAGATCACGTGAAGTGTTAATACCATTTTATAATGTGTTGGTAAGATAACACTTGGAATACTGCATCCAGTTTTGGTTGCCATGATATAAAAAAGATGTGGAGACTCTAGAAAGAGTGCAGAGAAGAACAACAAACATGATGAGGGGACTAAAACATATGAAGAACAGTTGCTGGAACTGGGTTTGTCTAATCTGATGAAAAGAAGGACTCTGGGTGACATGATAGCAATGTTTTGATACCTCAGGGGCCGCGACAAAGAAGAACGAGTCAAGCTATTCTCCAAAGCACCTGAGGGCAGGACAAGAAGCAATGGGTGGAAACTAATCAAGGAGAGAAGGAACCTAGAACTAAGGAGGAATTTCCTGACAGTTAGAACAATTAATCAGTGGAACAACATGCCTCCAGAAGTTGTAAATGCTCCAGCACTGGAAGTTTTTAAGAAGAGATTGGATAACTATTTGTCTGAAGTGATGTAGGGTTTCCTGCCTAAGCAGGGGGTTGGACTATAAGACCTCCAAGGTCCCTTCCAACTCTGTTATTATATTAGTTAAGTTAAGTTAGTTAAATTAAGTTAAGTTAAGTTAAGTTAAGTTGTTAAGTTAAGTTAAGTTATGCTATAATATGCTATGTTATATACTATACTATACTATACTATACTATACTATACTATACTATACTATACTATACTATACTATACTATACTATACATAGTGGGAAATAATGGAAAGATCCTAAACATCTGAGGTCCTCTGTTTATATGTCATTGGTGTACTATATCTCTTATATCCCCAACTTCATTCTCTTGAGGATAGATACTGTCAACAGTTTGTGCTATCTATTTAAGAGAAGCAAATTCAAACTCATCTTTGTTTTGACATTTTTAGCAAATAAAGACTCCTGGGACATCTTTATTACCAAGAGTATAATTTACTGAGCCAACATGGATATGGAAGTAGCAAAGGCAATTCTAACATTTTTGTGCACAAGCAGCATAGTTAAACATTCCCCTATTCCCCTGGTCCTCCCATTGTCATTTTATTCCATCCAATCAGTATGGTCAGTTCAGTTCAGTTTGTTTGGTTAACAGACTCTCCGCCTAGCAGACTTTCTAGGCAGCTGAACTTGGTTCTCAGGCTTCCAGTTGGTGCTCTTTGCATTCCTCCCCCCACTTATGCCTCTCCTGAATTCCAATCTATTCCCTTCCCCCTGTTGCTATTTGTCTGGCTGTGAGCGGGATTTGCAAAGTGAGCCAAGCTTCAGCCATGACAGCTGCCTTCATAACTTAATGTAGACCTTCAACATCAACTAAGAGTTTTCCTCATTTTTCCACTGATGAACTTCAGTAGAAGTCCAAATGAGAAATGATGTAAATAGTATTTTCTCCGGTATGTATTAAAATATACACAAGTGGCCAAAATTGTGGAAACCTTTTGGGAAAAGTGTATTTTTGAGGTTTGATGGCTAATAACCCCCCCCTTTTTGGGGGGGAGTTTCAAGATAATCCTATTCCACTGCTGGAATGGCCTGGGAATAGCCCAGACCTTAACCCAATTGAAAATCTATGGAGCCGACTAAAGAAACTTGTTAGTCAGAAGCGACCCAGCAATAAAACCCAGTTAAAAGAAGCAATCTTGGTTTCACATTATAACAGCTGCAGAACTAAAAGACTTGGTTTACTCCATGGGAAGACGTTGTAAGGCCATAATTTATGCTAAAAGTTACCCAACTAAGTATTAACTGACCTGATAATTTTTGTATGTCTCATTTTTTTCTATGGTGATAATTTTTGTATCTCTCATTTTTTATTACATGTTTCACTTTTTTTCTTTATACTGTAACTGCTGTTCTAATAGCAAATCCTTCATAAAAGTTATTGCATTACATCCTTGATCTTTATATCTTTCCATTGATATATAATTTTATGGTACTACTCAAAAAAAAAAGTGGTGTTATTAGCTAGTTTTAGAAAATACACTTTTTCCAAAAGGCTTCCACAATTTTGGCCACTACTGTATATTGCCCTGTTGTAATGAAAATTACCAGAAGATGAATATAATTTCAGTGATCAAAATCTAGGATGATAAAAATAACTCTGACAACATCAGTTGCCAAATAAAAACTCACTTGAATGACTTTTGATGACTTCATCAAGGTTTCTTGGGAGCAGTGCAGAAGTGGGATTGTCTTGCCTCTAGAAATTGTCAGTGCTCCATCACTGGAAGTTTTTAAGAAAAGATTGGACAACCATTTGTCTGAAATGGTATAAGGTGTCTTGCTTGAGCAGGGGTTGGACTAGAAGATCTCCGAGGATCCTTCCACTCTGTTATTCTGTTTCCGTTTCTTGCTTTCTGGATCGGTTTTTCAATTTTCCATCTAAGCTATTATCTTGTGGCTTCCCTGGTAGTCTCTTAAATGATCTAATTGTCAGCATTCCAGAAAAAAACCCCAACTCCAAGTAAAGACTCTGAAGCAAGCATTTTTCAAAGTTCTATTTACTAGAATAGGTAAACTGGCACACCTGGGAAAACCCGTATCTGAGAGGTCTGGGTTTTCCCTCAGTAAGTCAAAACCCCCAAAACCATCCCCTCATTCCTCAGTCGATCACATGTTCCAATCAACCACTGTTCCATCTCGAGACATCACTCCCACCACTCCTTCTCCAGATGCAGGATCGCCCTGACCTTGACTGACAGGAAGAATGCTATTATGTCTACAGACAACCCCTCTACTAAATCCCCCCTCCTACTTTCCCACACATGAGAATGTGGCATCATGGAAGCTTCCGGCCTAATATGGCTTCCAAAGCTGACAGTAATATTGTTAGCCTTTTTGTTGTTGTGAGCCACAATTGTCTGCCTACTGTGCCTTTTTTTTACACCAATAACTATATCCACAAAGAGCCTTGCTTAAATCATGTGGTTACTACATAATCATGGTTTCATCTCCCCCACCCTTTCACTTCTTGATAAGCAAATTATTCACCTATCTATGGCCCATTAGATATCACTCCTGAGATTTTCCAGTTGAATTGAGGAATTTTTGAATCTATCAAGCATTACAAATTTCATCTTTCAAATCTCAAGTATGACCAGAAGTACAGATAGAGGATCTTCAGCAAGATCATAAAACAATCTAGTGCTAATAATGTTAAATTAAATAAATATTTTTTGCATTGATGGGTGAGCTGATATCTGCCACATCAGACTGCTCACCATATCCAAAGCTTCATATGATGTTTATTTCTAACTTGGGAGTTGAAGAAAAATTAGGCGGTCGCCTCAGTGGCCTGAAAATACAGGTTTCAATATTTGGATTTAAAGCAAGCAACAATGCCTCAGACCCAGTGCGTGCACCTTTGCTGTACTTGACTTATAGTATGAGCATAGTAGACTGCTATCAATTTATATATTTTTTTTGATAAACCATTTATTCTTACTTAGTTTATGAACCTAATATCCTTCCTTCCTTCCTTCCTTCCTTCCTTCCTTCCTTCCTTCCTTCCTTCCTTCCTTCCTTCCTTCCCTACTTGCCTATCTACCTACCTACCTACCTACCAGGGGTGGGTTCTACTTACCTTTAATACCGGTTCGTAAACAGGATCACGCGCTCACTTCGCTGATGATGACATCCGGGGCAGTGGGCGGAGCCTCATGCCGGTTTTACTACCGGTTCTTGTGAACCAGTCCGAACTGGGGGCAACCCACCACTGCTACCTACCTATTTTTTCTCCCTTCCAAAATTTACAAATTGCCCAATTCATTCACAGTGACTCCAAGTTGTTCACAGAAATAAAACCCCAAATACAAAACCCAATTAACGCCTCCAGCCTCCTAGCAACAGTAATCAAACAAACTACTTAATGAGTTCCATGCCACCCTGAGGTCCCCAGGCCTGCTGGCAAAACTATGTTTGGAAAAACTATCAAGATGGTACCTCTCAATTTTATGTATCTCAATCAACTTAGCCAGAATAAAAAACACTTCCCAGTGTTAGAGGACCAACCATCTCAGCTGAATAATATTGTAATATATACTCTGGTAATATTGTACTGCAAATCAGGGCATACAAAACTTTTGCTAGACCAATTCTTGAATACAGTTCATCTGTCTGGAACCCACACTGCATATCGGACATTAATACAATCGAACGAGTCCAGAGATATTTCACATGAAGAGTCCTCTACTCCTCTGCTCGCAACAGAATACCTTATGCCACCAGGCTTGAAATTTTGGGCTTAGACAATTTAGAACTACAACGCCTTCGTGTACTACGCAACACCTATGCGTAGTACACAAAATTATCCGCCACAACGTCCTACCTGTCAATGACTACTTCAGCTTCAACCGCAACAATACATGAGCACACAATAGATACAAACTCAAGGTAAACCGCTACAAACTCGATTGCAGAAAATATGACTTCAGCAACAGAGTGGTCAAGGCCTGGAATGCACTACCTGACACTGTGGTTTCTTCCTCAAACTCCCATAACTTTAACCTTAGACTGCCTACTGTTGACTTCACCCCATTCCTAAGAGGTCTGTAAGGGGCGTGCATAAGCGCACCAACGTGCCTACCGTCCCTGTCCTACTGTCCCCATTTATTTGTATCCTTATCCTGTATTCATAGTCATGTTTATACTTATATCTCTTATCTTATCCTTCCTTCCTTTTATTTGACAAATAAAATAAAATAAAATAAAATAAAATAAAATAAAATAATAAAATAAAATAAAATAAAATAAAATAAAATAAAATAAAATAAAATAAAATAAAATAAAATAAAATAAAATAAAATAAAATAAAATAAAATAAAATAAAATAAAATAAAATAAAATAAAATAAATGAATACCCACAGCCTGTTGCAACAGTCAATTCCTCACAGGCTTTCTAAACAGCAAAAGTTCTACTTATTTTTAGATTGTAATTTCTCCCATTCAGACAATCTTTCAGAATCCATTCCACTTCTTTCTTTCTTTTTTCCCCCCCAAGTAACAGATATTGCATGTAATTGAGGTCGTCTGAAACGGAGTTCTGTTTGCTTTACCTACATGGCCATACATCAATTGCTTTTTTAGTCTGCACTCAGATTTCCTTAAAAGTCTTTCCTTTATCCTCCTGCCTTTCATACTAAATATAATTTTATCGCTTGTCATAGTGCCAGTTACAGAATCAAATTTGCAGCTGCTGGCTTCAAGCTGGAGTTCTGGAACAAACTATACAATGATATCTCCCTGAGTGTGGTATCCTTATTTTTATTTTTTTTAAGGTACCACTCAGATGCTGTTTTCCAACATGTGGCGCTGCATATATCGAACTTCAAAAGACACTTTTCAACATCATTTAGACCAAAAGTATTCGCAAAAAAAGAAGAAAAAAGTCAAATCTGTTATGAAGTGTAACAGCTTCCTCCCTCTCTATAATGGAACAAAATAGATGCTTACCGTTTCTTACAAATGTCCTTCTACTAGTCACAACCAAATAGAGAAGAAAATCCTGTTCCCAACACTTCCAATCCTGAGATAAAATTTCTCATAATATAAGCAGAAGAGGAAGCAAAATACTGCTGTAGTGCTCCATCTCATCACAATAAGGCAGGGGTGGTATTCACTTACCTTCGTTACTGGTTCACAAATGTGAGCGTGCATGCGCAGAGCATAAAAAACTGGATGTGATGACATCCGGGTGGGTGGGTGGAGCCTCCCGCCACTGCCGCTACCAGTTTGCCCGAACCGGATAGAACCAGCTGAATACCACCACTGCAATATGGTAAAAGTATAGGAATCCCTGCAGATTTTACTCTGCTAGTTGTTGCTGACTATAGGGGGCAGTTCTCATCTCTGTTTCAAGGTCATTGAACCAGTGATGTCTAAAGACATTTCTGCGGCCATGTGGCCGCATGACATCACAGAGCACCCTTACCTTCCCACCAAAGTGGTACCTATTTATCTATTCCCATTTGCATGCTTTCGAACTCCTAGGTTGGCAGGAGCTGAGGCGAGGACAGGAGCTCACCCCATCCTGTGGCACGTGGGTTTTGAACCCAGGCTGCTGATTTTCCAGCCGACAAACCCAGCATCTTAACCACTAAGCCACTGTGCCACCCCATCACAATAAAAACAAGCCAAAACAAGCCATCATAGGAGAGTTTTTCCCCTTTGCTCTATTTATTTAATAAAACACAATAGAAGTAAGAAAAATAATGGAAAACAGAAAAATGAAAAATAGAAAACAGAAAGAAAAAGGAAATAGGAAAAGAGCAATGCAAATAATGCAATCACAGGAAAAGTTCTTTCTATAAGATTTGTAAAATATTTGTATGTGTATTTGCGCATACATGCAAGAATATAAGCACACAGACACTTTAGAAAACATTTCCATTGAAATATCAAGCTACTGGGTAATTGGGCCATAGTTTTGTCTTTCCAATATTGAAGACATAATTTTTTGGCAATAAAAGGCATAGAAAATCCATTTGCATTGCTGGTTGTCAATTTTAATGCAATAGGTAAGTTTTTCAAAATAATGCTTCCATCTAAAAGTATTAAATTTTGTTTCAAAATCAAATTAACAGAAGTAGTTACATATTCCCAGAACATAATAACAAAGTTAAAAGCATGTTTTAATGAAGCATTATTCTGATTGTAACAACACAATGATTTAATTATTCCTTTTCTGTACATATTCGGTGGGGTCCATTCAAGGAGTCTGAAATATTATTTTTGTTGAATAAGCCATATTCTAACCCCTAATAAGTTTATGTTATTGGGGTTTGTATATTTTTTCATGGTTGAAGGCAAAATAGACTCTCCACTTTGGGAATCAATTCAATCTTATAAACTATGTATCAGATTGATTTACTGATAATTTATATTTATAAATACAAGCTCCTCCCCAAGATGGCTGATGAAGGCTTCTTTTCCCTGCCGGTTATCTGCTGATTTTGCTGCCAAAACTGGTTCTTTGGCAGTGCTGCTCCCTGGAGTTCAATGGGACCACTTAGGAATGACCAAGACAACTTTTTAATGCCATGGACCAATCTCCAAGATTCCAGTTCACTTTGGGAGTGGTCAGAAAGTCCTGGGCATCCATCTTCCTTTTGGCATTTTATTTTTTTTTAAGCGTGCCTGGGTCTTAACTTCAGTTTTTGAATTTTTACTTTGCTTTTAATCTTTAAAAGTAGACCAGTTGGCTGAATACTGATTTATTTCAACCCCCTGCTGGACTCTAGCTGCTCTTTTTCTTTTCTTTTTCCTTTTGATTTATGCCATATTGTTCTAAATAACTTTTGTTTTCCCATATGGAAACACGGTACACTCTTGGATGGTGAAGTGCTTTCATTTGATTTACATTAATATTGGACTCTCATCATAGGGTTTTTGCCTGTTTTTAATTTACAAAATACTTAGAATTTATCTCTTTTTAATTTTTCTTTCAGTCTTGTTTGTTTTGTGTTTTTTTCTGTGTTCTTTATTTGTTTTTGCTTTTAATCTTTTTGGAGTTTTGTATATTAACTTTTCTTTAAATAAAATAAAAATAGAAGTGAAAATATTTATAAAGACAGATTGCAGACTTTTTTTGGATTCATAGGATTCAGTGATCTCTCCTAATAATTTAGATGACTATGAGACTGGAAAAGCCTCTTGTTCATAGTAAAGAATAGAATAGAATAGAATAGAATAGAATAGAATAGAATGGAATGGAATGGAATGGAATGGAATGGAATGGAATGGAAGGGAATGGAAGGGAAGGGAAGGGAATGGAATGGAATGGAATGGAATGGAATGGAATGGAATGGAATAACAGAGGGACCTTGGAGGTCTTCTACTCCAACCCCCTGCTTAGGAAAGGAGGTATAGGGAGGAAACCCTATGCCACTTCAGACAAATGGTTATCTAATCTCTTCTTAAAAACTTCCAGTGTTGGAGCATTTACAACTTCTGGAGGCAAGTTGTTCCACTGATTAACTGTTCTAACTGTCAGGAAATTTAGTTCTAAGTTGCTTCTCTCCTTGATTAGTTTTCATCCTCTGCTTCTTGCCCTGCTTTGGAGAATAGCTTGATTCCCTCTTCTTTGTGGCAATTCCTGAGATATTGGAACACTGCTATCATGTCACCCCTAGTCAGCACATTGCCAGTGGGTATAATGGTATGAGGGAACCTTGAGAGATAGGAGAAATAGATCCTGCCTAGGGACCAAGCATGTAAGAGATATGCATAACAGGCAAAGAAAGACACTCAAAAAGGAACCTCCTTAACTTCTTAGGCTTTAAACAAGATCAAGGAAGATTTGTATTACCAGCCTTGCAAGATTGATACCAGCCTTCTCAGGTAGACCAGACAGGAAACCTGCCTAGGTGAGTTATCATAATATTACATTATGAAGTCAGTGTCATATAGATTTCCTTCAGGATGATCTGTCCTCAACCTGGTCCATCAGATCTTCCAACAGTATACATGTGGGTGACTTTGTATCAGTCACTCTCTTTCAGCCCAACCTACATCACAGGAGAAAATAGGAGGAGGAAGGAGTATTAGGGATGTTCGCTACCTTGAGTTACTAATAAAGTAACAAAGGCAGGTAAATAAATAAATATCTTCATCCCTTTTGTTTAGTAGGTCACAAGATGTTAAAGAGTGAGTGGCATTGAAGTCATACCTCCAATGAAATTAACATGCATGCAATGGAAAGAATGGATCCTATCATTAGCAATTTACATGAAAATAATCTTGTTCAACAATTCTGGTTTAACTCTCTTCCAGAGATAATATTTAAATAAGCATGAGGTATTTCACAGTATTATGGATATAACTAAGTATTCTTCTTTTCCTCCATTTCATGCTAAATTTATTTTTTTTCAATTATAAATTATAAATCTAGACAGGACGCTCAGAGGCATTGTTGTATTTTGTTTATTTAAGTGGCCAAAATATTTAAGTCTGAGAAGACATCACTGACTATTGGGGGTGAGTCTTTGGCCCCCTCGGAGAGGGCTTGCAATCTGGGAGTCCTCCTGGATATGCAGCTGTCCTTGGAGGAACATCTGACGGCTGTTGCCAGGGGGACTTTTTGTCAGGTTCGCCTGATCCGCCAGTTGCGACCCTTTCTTGATCGGGATTCCCTGTGCACAGTCACTCATGCCCTCGTCACCTCTCGCTTGGACTACTGCAACACTCTCTACATGGGGCTCTCCTTGAAGGGCACCCGGAGGCTCCAACTGGTCCAGAATGCAGCCGCATGGGTAATTACAGGAGCTGCATGGCGCTCCCATATAACACCACTCCTGCGTGGGCTGCACTGGCTCCCAGTGGTCTTCCGGGTGCGCTTCAAGGTGTTGGTTATCACCTTTAAAGCGCTCCATGGCATAGGACCTAGTTATCTTCGAGACCACCTGCTGCTACCGATGGCCTCCCATCGACCTGTGCGCTCCCACAGAGAGGGCTTCCTCGGGGTGCCATCAGCCAAACAATGTAGACTGGTGACCCCCAAGGGGAGGGCCTTCTCTGTGGGGGCACCTACCCCCTGGAATCAGCTGCTCCCAGAGATAAGGAGAATCTAAGACCTCGGTGCCTTCCGCCGTGCCCTTAAAACCTTCTTTTTCCAGCAAGCCGGGCTGGCCTAACACTTTTTAAAATGTTTTTAATTGTTTTGTTTATCGTTTTTAATTATGGGGCCAAATTTATATATGTCTTTTTAATTGTATTTTAATATTTGTACTTGATGTTTTTACTTGGCTGTTCACCGCCCTGAGTCCTCAGGGAGAAGGGCGGTATACAAATTCAAAATAAAATAAATAAAATAAATAAACATGGTAATCAGTCACTATTCTGGCAAAAGGACTTGCTAGACCAAAAAAAAAAAAAAATTCCCATGGTAAAATCCTGCCATTTTATGCAGATCGTTTCTGCACACGCTGACAAATAAAGGAGGTTTTGATAAAAGTATTCTAGTTATAAATGATTTACTATCTCAACTGCACTCTGGAGCTAACAATGAGAGTTAGAATTTATGCAGAAGTGAAGGAAACTTAAATTGCTTACCGGGGCTTTTGAACAATTGAGGACAGATTAAGCAATCAAATCTGGGTATGATGATGTTGTTGTTGTTATACTTGCTATTACTGTGTTTCTCTCCGCAAAGAAACCATCACCTTACATTCTATCAACCTCTGAGTCTTGTACCCCAAGACAGCCATTATTTAAATATGAGAGATGAGCCCCATAGATCATAGAATTATCGCAATATATACCACTTCACATTGCGTTACATCCCTCTCTAAGCGATTTACAGAATCAGCATCTTGCCCCCAACAATCTGGATCCTCATTTTACTGACCTCAGAAGGCTGAGTCAATATTGAGCCGGTGAGAATCGAACTGCCAAACTGCTGGCAGTTGGTAGTCATCAGAATTAGCCTGCAATACTACATTCTAACCACTGTGCCACCACAGTTCTTAGCAATAGCACTTAGACTTATATACTGCTCCATAGTTCTAGCCCTCTTAAAGTGGTTTACGGAATCAGCATATTGCTCCAAAGAATCAGGGTCCTCATTTAACCAACCTTGGAAGGATGGAAGTCAACCTTGAGCCGGTCAGGATCAAACTCCTGGCTGTGAGCAGAGTTTGCCAGCAATATTGCATTTTAATCACTGCACCACCACAATTATACAGTTGAAAACCTGATTTGTTAGAAATCGAATTTGTGGACTTTTGGATACTTAGATAAACTTCTTGATGACTAACCATTTTGTGTACGGCTTTTATTTTGGCATTTCATGGTCTGAGATGTTAGCTTTGTTTTGTTTTGCTGGGTTTCTGGCAATATGTCAGTAAAGCTGTAATAAGCTGTAAAATGAATCAAGAAAAAGTAAGAAACGGAGATCAAAAGGTAAAACGGTACTCAGCCAAGCAGCTGAGTCTGGGGATTGGAGGTCACACAGAGACGTAGTAATGACTCACCTACGTACAAAATGGGAAGGCTTTTGATCAGGAAGCCATGCAGATTTTTTTTTTTTAAAAAAAGAAACTATTGTGGATGCCCAAAGAGCCAAGATAAATTCTGAACTGATTAGTCTTCACAAGGTGAAAAACAGCTGTGTGCATATTATTTTCATACAAAATTTAAAACTTTCTGGGTTTATACATTAAGACCAAATGATATCTCAGGAGGTTCTTTTTTATATTTTAAATGTGCTCTATTATAAGTGTGTGTGTGTATGTGTGTCAGAGGTGGGTTTCAGCATGTTCTGACCAGTTCTGGAGAATCGGTAGCGGAAATTTTGAGTGGTTCAGAGAACCGGTAAATACCACCTCTGACTGGCCCCGCCCCCATCTATTCTCTGCTCCAGAGTCCCAGCTGATCGGGAGGAAATGGGGATTTTGCAATATCCTTCCTGTGGAGTGGGGTGGGAATGGAGATTTTACAGTATCATAATCATAAGTTTATTTGTCAGGCATATATAAGAGAACAGGTAAAAGTATAAACATAATTTGAATACATGAAAAGAGTAAGTAAAAAGGGATATTAGGACAGGGACGGTAGGCACGCTGGTGCACTTATGCACGTCCCTTACAGACCTCTTAGGAATGGGGTGAGGTCAACAGTAGACAGTTTAAGGTTAAAGTTTTGGGGGTTTGGGGAGAAACTACAGAGTCAGGTAATGCATTCCAGACATTGACCACTCAGTTACTGAAGTCATATTTTCTGCAATTGAGTGCCACGCCCACCAAACCACGCCTACCAAGCTGTGCCACGGTCACCAAGCCACGCCCACAGAACCAGTAGTAAAAAAAATTTTGAAACCCACCACTGGTGTGTGTGTGTTTGTGTTAGGAATGCCCACATAGAGACACAAGAGGTACTTGCTAATCAGTTTCTGGTACTGACTGATTTTGTCAGAAAAGTGTAAGGTTAACTTCAAACGACTCTTGGGCTTTTGCCTTAAATAATCCAAAGTAGGGATAGACAGATACTTCAATTTCTCTCATGTTTCAATTTTGTGAGAGGAAAAAAAAATATATGGGAAGAAAGGAAAAGACTAGATTTTTGAACTGGAGTAAATTCTTTTCCTTTTAACTAAGCAAACAAACATTTCTTCCTTCGCCACCAGCCAAATATATTAGCTACAGCTTTTTCCGGAATGGACAGCATCATAATGTAATTACTTCCCTTCTAAGTCTTGAATACAAATTATTAAAGTGCAAATAATGTAAAAAAAAAAAAACACCTCCACTCTCCTGATATTATTTTTCATTCACCAACATTCATTGCATCCACATTCTGTAAAAAGCAAGCCATCCAATTACAGAGCCTTCCTTACCTATTCTTGGAAGAGAAAAAGGCAGTTTTGGAAAATTCTTATTTTTTGTTTAAAAAAAAAAGCATTTGAAATTTTCAACCAACCAAAAACCTTTAGGGTTCCCTTCATAACATAATCCTGCAAGACAATTCTTGTTTTGCTATATTAATTTTTCCCCCATCATAGAACAAATCAGTGCAGAATTCTCATTTGAAGCACAAATGTATGTGTGTTTGTGTTTATTATAAATCATACAATAAACATAATATGTGATCTATTAATAATATAATAACATTGGTATAATTGTTAACTAATATAATAAAATCTTCATTAATTATGATTATTCATTGTATTATTCATATGATTATTACTTATATAATTCAGATACAAAAATATTAATGGGATGATCAGCCCCACAATTTCTTTTCAATTTCAATTTCAATCTATCTATCTATCTATCTATCTATCTATCTATCTATCTATCTATCTATCTATCTATCATCTATCTATCAAAGCCAAATACCACTCACTCATCACAAAATCTCCAGAACTGTAAAGCCTACAAACTTGAAATTTGGCATGTATGTTCCTCTTGGCTTCTAAGTGCTCACTAAGAAAGGATTTTTCAAAATGACCATCAGATCATTAGTATTTCATATACAGTATTATATCCACACACTCTGATGCTAAGGAGTTAGACATTCTACTCCCCCTCCCCACTTGAAAGGAACTCTGTCCCAACTGCCAGTTGCAGTTGTTCTTTTATTCTGAATCTATGATAAATCTTCACATTTAAATTTATGTATTTATTTATTTATTGGTGTTTTTTTAGCTTCGGATCCATTAAATAAATGCTTTAGTACATCTTAAAGTTGCCAAGGTTTAGAAACACAGTTCTAGATAAAGATGATGATTCCTTTAGTAAACAGACACTTATCTGAAGGCCCATTCCCAATGTAGACTGTTTGTGAAGTCTTTATTTGCTCTCATTTAGCTGAACAGAGAGTACAGCACAGAAACTTTGCACTACTCCTGGTAGCTTTGCACGACTCCTCAGCTAATGGCTCATGTATGGCATTACATAAAAAAAGTTAATTTGCTGATAAGCTGCTGTTTCCAGCCCAAATGAAAAGCAATCTTGAAAAATTTGAAATGTGACTTTCCTTTTGCTACTTAACATTCATTTGACTGGAGAGAAGCTGTAACATAAAATATATAACCAACAATAATCTGATCCCCAAATCAGTGGTTTTTATTTATTTAATGTAGAGTTGGAAATAGGATGGCATGTCCCACTTAAATTGTATAAAACATATCTGTATGGTAAATTTGCCCAAAGGAGAAGGTCACTTTAGAATCCTTCAGGCTGTCCATCTTGAAGAATTTTTGTCATAAGAAATCAATTTATGGGCATATGGACTTTGCTGAAATGATAGGTCCCGTAAGACTTTCTGGATAGTGAAAAATGAACTTTGTCAGCCTTCTGAGTGCTCCTGAGTGATTTACATTTTCCTGAATAATTGAGGTTAGTTGCTGTATTTTTACATTCAGTGGATGTGACTTCTTTTCATCTCTTGGAAGCAAGAAGTAAGATGGTCCATGTATGGGTGCCACTAAAATACAGAGCCTATGATTTACAATGCACTAATATTTTTTTCCCCAAATCTTTCATTCATTACTTATCTTAAGGTGTGTTTGCCTGAAATAATGAAAAATATATGGCTAATTGTGTTAAAAAAAGAATGACATTTGCATTTGTTTGTATTATAAAGAAGTAAGGGGCCTGCTGGACTAGACCATAGATCTTATCTAATCTTGCAACCTTCTTCAGAATTGAAGTCAATGGATTTCTTCTATTATTGCTTTCTAGTTACGTTGTGTCCCCACAAAGATTCCCACAAGTATCATAACTTCATTCAAGAATTGACTAATTTGCTCCTTTGACCAACAGTACAACAGTTCCCTTGGACAACCATTTGTCTGAAATGGTATAGGGTCTCCTGCTTGAGCAGGGGATTGGATTAGAAGATATCTGAGGTCTCTTCCAACTCTATTATTCTATGTTCTAGTATCACTCTATGTATCAGTATAATGAGAAGTTGGAATAATCTTGAGGAACAGGAGAAAGATCCATAACCAAGGAAATGGTCAGATAAAAGACATTTTAATCCAGGGCAGATATGTAATTTGAGGAAATAACTCAGACCTGACCTGACCTAGCTTTCATAAACACAGACAGAGGGAGGGAAAAGAGAGTAGAGCAAATTCAGACATGCAAGATTACTACAACCTTATAATAAGGTACCATTGGCATTCATAACTCTGAAATCCTAGTCTGGTCTACCTTGAAAGGTTGACACCAATCTCCTTGAATTTCTCCACAGCCTCCCTTTTTGTTATGGCCTGCCAGCGGCCTGCGCTGATTGTGGCTGATCCCGACGAAGAGGAGTCTGGTGTGGTGTCACGCCAGCAGCCTGCGCAGCCGGCGCTCATGTCAGAGAGCGAGGAGGCTGAAGAGGATGTGGTGCCAGAGGCAGAGACTCAGCCAGGGCCTTCAGAACCTCCAGAGGTTCCTTCAAGTGGAGAGAGCAAAGTGGAGGAGCCTCTCCTCAATGCTCGAGCATGCAGGGCTGCCAAAAGGCAGGAGTGGCTACTCAGGAGAAGGAGGTCTACTCGAGAGTAGGGCTCGAGGATAATTGGCCATTCCCTTAGCCTATTTAAGTCACATGCAGCTAGTGCTTTCTTGCTGGAAACAACTCGTATTTATTATCAGAATATTTTGGTTTATCGTATCTTGTTTTCTGGGCTGGTTGCCAACCTTTGCCAGTCTTGTTTATTCTTGCTACTTAATAAATTTGATAAGGACCTTTGGTGTGTGTCAATATCCTTGGAAATCCGGAGCTGTGGCAGAACAGTTTTATCTGACTGTTGACTTGTTGTAGTTTTTCCTCTTCCTCCTCAGGGTTATTCCTCCTGACCATTACAATAACTCATATCAAGCACACTGAAGCAAGACCTTTATATGAAGTTGAGAAATGATTTTGCTTCTTCATTTCATTGAAAAAAAGGTTATGGACTTCCTGGATTTTGGACACCGATTAAGTCTCTTGTATGATGGAAGGCAACATCTTCCAATTCAAGAAAGAACTTGGTCCCTGCGTTTGGGAATGTCATTAAGACTTTATTACACAACCGTTTACAGGAAAATATATTTTTGTGAGGATAAAGCAGTTTGCATCATTGTCACACTCTCATTTACGAGGACAACACAGACAAGTTAATTAGTCACTATTCTCCAGACCCATTGCACTAACATCTGTCGTGATGAAGTGCTTTGAGAGACGGGTTTTTCAACACCTCAGGTCATGCTTTCCATCAAACTTCAACCAATAGCAGTTTGCCTGCAGAGATAATAGGTTGACAGGTGATGCCATTGCTACTGCCCTTCATTCTGTAGTCTAGAGACTCACTGGGAACTACATCAGAATGCTTTTCATAGATTACAACTCAGCTTTTAACACCATTTTGCCGAACATCCTCATCAAAAAAGTTGACTGACTTGAATTTCCCTTCTCTCACCTGTGATTGAATTAAAGATTTTCTGATGGACTGGTCACAAACAGTGAGAGCTGGGTCTTTCACATCCTCCTCCCTGAAGCTCAGAACTGGCTCTCCTCAGGGCTGTGTGCTCAGTCCCTACCTGTACTCGTTATACACATACGACTGCATATCTTCTGATTCATCTAACGTGCTAATAAAGTTTGCAGATGATACCACTGTACTGGGTCTTATTACAGGAGGAGACGAATTAGCATACAGATAAGTCCAGAAAACAACTTGCATCTAAACACCAACATGACAAAGGAGATGGTGTTAGACTTCCAGAAGCAGAGGGAGGAACCTGCCCCACTCTACATCAAGGGGGACTGTGTGGAGAAGGTCTCCTCTTTCAAATTTCTGGGAGTCCATTTTAGCCAAGATCTCACCTGGAAAAATAACACAATCCAGGTGGCCAGGAAGGTTCAACAGAGACTCCATTTCCTTAGGGTCTTGCAGAAAAATCAGGTGGAACAATGACTGATGATGTTGAGCCCTGGCCAGAACTCGACACACATGGGGGAAGGAAAGTGGGAGATGGAGCAGCAGAAGCTACCTGTAACAGAGTTGGGACGGTGGTGGGCAGCCGATTCAGGTAGCGGATGGATGGATGGAATTGAGAGGCCATCAGTGAGGCATCAGGGCCCCCTCAGTGAAGTTGGAGAAGCTTCCAACTCCCAGCATGGCTTGTCGGCTTGTGATGACGTCCCAGAGCACCTGTCCCAGAAGGACAGGAATTACGAAAACCCCGGCGGACAGCTGTTGGGGGGGGGCTGTTTCAGACACCGGATGCTGGTTAATCAGGACAAAATGGATAAATAGCACAGAGAGGTGGTTGCTCTCAGCACTGACTTTGACCCGCTTACTCACCTTGTTCTGCCTTTTGGCTGTGTTCGGCAAATAAAGATTTGTGACCATCTTAGTCTGCTGGTCTTGGTTTGGAACCGCACAGACCTGGAGTTGACAGGCTGAGAGATTACTTCCTTTTACTGGTCTACAATAGAAAATGTCCTTACATATTGTGTTATGGTATGGTATGCTGGCCTGACAGCCGTGGACAGAAAGGCATTACGGAGGGTGATAAGCACAGCACAAAAAGTTATGGGCTGTCCCCTGACACCACTGGACAAAATCGCCAGGACCTGCTGCCTCACCAGAGTGAGGAAAATCCTCAGGGATGGATCAGCACTTCTTTACTCTCCTACCATTGGACAGGAGATACAGAAGCATAGCCAGCTCAATGAATAGGCTGAAAAATAGCTTTTATCTGTGGGCTGTCAGATTTCTGAATGCAACATAACACCACAATTAGGTTTAATATGATAGACTTGCAGGGCCAGCGCAACGTGCAACGTGTTCATACTGATATAATATAATATAATGTTACATACATATAGGTATATGGGAATGTGTGTTAGTTATTACTTATTTGGGTTTAGGAATTCTATTTCTTTCATTTATTGAGTTATTGAGATGTATTTTGTGTTTCAGGGGAGAAGGCTTCACCAAGGGAGGCTCATTCAACTTCATTGTACACATGCTGTACATCGACAATAAAGATTTGATTTGATTTGATTTGATTTGATTTGATTTGATTTGATTTGATCCTTGCCCTCGTGATTCAGATCTCCTCCATGCTGGCTGGGGAACTCTGGGACTTGAAATCCACACATCTTAATGTTGCCCAGTTTGAAACACACTGATCTAAATGATCTTCGAAGTTATTAATGTTGACTAACCCTGACAGTAAACCTCTGACTATCATAACAAAAGCCAAGCCAGAACCAAATGTGAGCTTTCTCTCTCTGTTTGCAGGAGATATACAGTAGATTGTGAATATCCTATACACGGACATATTCTAAAATCATGATTGCTAATTATATTTAGCAAAGGGTGATTTGCTGTTTTTCCAAGTAAATAAAACAATATCTTTTGAATATTGTTTTAAAGTTTAATTCCAATGACAATGACCATCTGGACTCCCCTTTTCTTTTCAAATCCTTCCCTGTAAAAGGTAAAGGTAAAGGTTCCCCTCGCACATATGTGCTAGTCATTCCCAACTCTAGGGCAGGGTGCTCATCTCTGTTTCAAAGCCAAAGAGCCAGCCCTGTCCAAAGACATCTCCGTGGTCATGTGGCCGGCATGACTAAATGCCAAAGGCACATGGAACACTGTTACCTTCCCACTAAAGGTGGACCCTATTTTTCTACTTACGTGCTTTCGAACTGCTAGGTTGGCAGAAGCTGGGACAAGTAACGGGAGCTCACCCCATTACGCGGCACTAGGGATTCGAACCGTTGAACTGCCGACCTTTTGATCGACAAGCTCAGTGTTTTAGCCACTGAGCCACCACCTCCCTTCTCTGTAGGTTCCTTGAAATGTTTAGAATCTGAGTTCTGAAACTGTAGAAGAGCAGGCAGAGCTGGACGGCAATTATCAGCTTAGAGTCATTACATTCCCACAAACAATCTAAGTTCAACCACTTCTTGAATTTTATTGACCCTTATTTGGTGCCAATTTAGTGATGAACTTTAGCTGGCTAGATTCTTGTGCATAGGCTTGAACAATAAATCTTCTGAACTACAACTTAACGTATGGTCCTGATTCTTTTTGCCTGAAAGTAAAAGTCTTTTACATCCCTTCTTCTCTCTAGTACCAGAATATACAAGCTTTCAGATCTTTAAAAAGAAAAGTAATAAGTAGGAATAAAGTTTTCAAGGAAGAGGGAGGATATTCCTGTGGATATTACCTTCCTCTTCTGTCAGAGTTTGTTGGAGAAATCACATCCAGAAAGCACACACAGATAACTGATTCAGCAGGATTCATTAACTTCTCTTCATATACATAATAACACATACAATACCAACAGCAGATTCTTCCAACGTGGTAGAGAGTAACAGGCAAAAAACACAGGCAGAGGAGAGAACAGATATGAGTTTCAGTTTCAATTCAGCAGACAGACTGCTTAATTTCAGTTTCAGAACTCAGAGCTTAATACAGACAAAGAGAACCTCCTCTATACAGGGCAGTTAAACTAAGTCTAAGCCATGCCCAGGCTCCTTCCTGTCTCCTTGTTGCTCATACAGCAAATACTATTTCAGTTTCCAAACAGTCCCCATTGGTTGATCTGTTATCATGTGTATTCCAGTCTATGAATATTCATATTCCGACATCTTCCTTCCCACTCCCAAGTCAGATGTAGAGAGCTTGATTTCAATAGGAAAACCTATTGGCAACCCTGAAGTCATAAATTTATTTATTTATTTATTTATTTATTTATTTATTTATTTATTTATTTTATTGAATTTATATACTGCCCTACTCCCGAAGGACTCAGGGCGGTGAACAGCCATAGAATAAAACATATAAATACAAAATTTAAAATAAAATAAAAATGAATTAAATAATTTGGCTGAACAAATTTTAAACCCCAATAATTTAAAACAAATTTAAAATTTCCATTTAAAAAGGGGAAAGACTTAGGTCAGGCCAGCTGGATGAAATAAGAAAGTCTTGAGCGCGCGACGGAAGGTACGCAGATCTGGGATCCTCCATATCTCCGGGGGGAGATCGTTCCAGATAGTAGGTGCCCCCACAGAGAAGGCTCTCCCCCTGGGGGCCGCCAGATGACATTGTTTGGCCAATGGCACCCAGAGGAGCCCCTCTCTATGGGAGCATACTGGTCAGTGGGAGGCTATTGGTGGTAGCAGGTGTTCCCATAGATAACCAGGTCCTAAGCTATGGAGCGCTCTAAAGGTGATAACCAAAACCTTGAAGTGCACTCAGAAGATCACTGGGAGCCAGTGCAGCTCGCGCAGGAGAGGTGTTACATGGGAGCACCACTCTGTGCCAGTTGGAGCCTCCGAGTGCTCCTCAAGGGGAGCCCCATGTAGACAGTGTTACAATAGTCCAGACGGGAGGTGACGAGGGCATGAGTGACTGTGCGTAAGGAGTCCCGATCTAGAAAGGGACGCAACTGGCGGATCAGATGAACCTGATGAAAAATCCTCCCAGTCATGGCCGTCAAGTGCTCTTCTAAAGACAGCCGTGAATCCAGGAGGATACCCAAGTTGTGAGCCCTTTCCGTGGGGGCCAATGATTCACCCCCAGCTGACTATATCGGGATGTCGGAAACCACAGCCACTCGGTCTTGGATGGGTTGAGCCTGAGCCTGTTTCTCCCCATCCAGATCCGTACGGCCTCCTGGCACCGGGACATCACTTCAAGGGCATTGTTGGGGTGGTCTGGGGTGGAGACGTACAGCTGGGTGTCATCAGTGTACTGGTGGTACTCCACCCCGAAACCACGGATGATCTCGCCCAGCGGCTTTACATAAAGATGGTTTTGAAGTCAAAACAAAATGTTTTACTGTGGGAACCAAGGACATTTCAACAGATGGTGGGGAAGAGGAGGAGTAGAGTAACTGAGCAACTGGCCTGCACCTCTATTGGACAATGTGACTGATGACTGGGGGAGGGGGGGAACTTTCACTTTTTAATTAGGTGAAAACTGTGGGAAATTTCAGAGTTGGTTTTCATCAGTTGTGCCAATATGATGTATCCAATAAATTGTTCTTTGAGGAATCTACCTGTTTCAGAGTTCTGCTTTCAATGGGTGCATTACTTGGAACGTTGATACCTATAGGAACACCAACAGTTTACAATTTGTAATGGAATGAATGATGCTATTCCTCTGGTAGATAAGTGGGGGGGGGGTTGGTTGTTTTTTTTTTTTTTCCTGAGCAGCTATTGCCACGGAAAATCAACAGAAACATTAAAAATGCATTTGCTGCTTTTGGGTTGAATTCATTCTGGCTGGCATAAATAGGACAGATGAGCTCTTCAAATGTCTGATGACTCACAGGTAATGCAATATTTATTATGTTCTTATGGACATTGCAGCAAAGTCCAATAATTTGTTTTCTCTCATCATTGGTATTTTGTGGGGCTTGTCATAAATTATCCATCGGGAGCTTACTTTGTTCAACCTTTTTCTCCATTTGTCTATTGAGCCCCTGATCTCATTCATCAAAGCTTCACCGATTCACAGACTAAAATGAACACACACACACACACACACACACGTGTGTGTGTGTGTGTGTGTGTGTGTTTTCTGAGGTTTTCGCGGGTGTTTGTATGTAGGTCTTTGGTTATTTGGGTTTTCTCCCGCGTAAAATTGGAGGTGTCTTGGCAACGTTTCGACGAAGTCTCATTCATCATCTTCAGGCTGGTGTTCTCGACTTCATGCTTCTAGGAGCAATGTGTGTGATCGCAGCTGTTTCTTCCTTTTAACTGCCAGTGGGGGTGTGAACTGATTGGCTGGGTGTGTGTTCTGTTTAGGTGGGGGCTTGGTTATGCTCGGGTTAGTCTGTGTAGCCAATCAAAGCACAGCCAACCCCCCCATCCAATCAGAGCACAGCCAAACCCCCAACCAATCAGAACACACCTCCACCCAATCAGAACACACCTCCACCCAATCAGAACACAGCCAAGCTCCCACCCAATATATATATATATATATATCTTTTTTCCTTTTTCGTAGGCTTTTATGTGCATATTCTTTCTAGCCAGGTTTTACCTACGTAAACTTAGTTGTTCTACAGCCCTAGGTTCTGTGAAATCTCATTCACAAGTTTCTGGGCCTTTTTTCTGCTGACAAACTGCAACTCTGTGTTGCTCTCTGGGAGACTCAGATAGCTATTTCTGCCTCTTAAGGCGTCTTCAGTGAGCCACACCCACTTCTCAGATATCCTCCCTGTAAAGGTAAAATGCAGAGTTGCAGTTTGTCAGCAGAAAAAAGGCCTTTGGCCTCTGCTCACTAATGGAAAGCTGTCTCTGCTCCTCCTGCAGCGTCTTTCCTGGTGTCTCAAAGCCTGGTAGGCCGATGGCAGTTCGATATGCCTGTTGATGGAATTGTTATTGGAGAACCAGGCTTCTTTTAGTCGGCATCCTCCTTTAGTCTTATCATGGGCAACAACCTCAGCTTCTTGAAAATCAAATGTGTGGTTGTGCTCCTTCATATGCATCCAGATCTGGGAGTATTGTTCCTTGCGTCAGACAGCCAGTTTGTGTTCATGTACTCTGGTCTCTAACCGCTTGGCCGTTTCCCCTACGTAATTGCTTGCACAATTACTACAGTTGATGCGGTAAACTATTGAAGATGTCTCCTCCTTGGATAATGCTTCCTTTGGGCGCATCACTCTCATTCTCAATGTTTGGTCCGGCTTGTGCACCACTTTGACTCCATGTGCTGAGAGGATGCGTGCAGCAGTTTTGGATACTCCCTGTACATATGAGAGTACCCTCCACACAGCAGTTCCACTGGCATCTTCAGCAGGCTGCCAAACCCTAGGTGTAGCACACCTTCGGATAAAGTTTATTGAATATCCGTTGAGCTTGCAGACCTGATAAAGATATGCCCGCTCCTTGGCTTTAGCTGCCGGTGTACTACAATGATTGTCTATCCTACTGAACAGTGTCCAAATACAACTGATTTTATGTGCCATGGGGTGATTGCTCTCATTATGTAAAATATGGTCCGTGTTTGTGGTTTTCCGATATACACGTGTGTCAAGACTCCCGTATGGATTGAGATTGACCAGCACATCCAGAAAAGACAGCGTGTTGTTGGTGTCTTCCTCCATCATAAATTAAATGTCCGGATATATGGAATTGAGGATTCTTATCAAGCTGGTCTTATTTCGCTGTTTAATGATGACAAACATGTCATCGACAAAATGTGCCCAAAACCTGGGCTTGTAACTTTTCATAGCCTTTTTCCAATTTCTGGAGGACCGCCTCTGCTACCACTCCCGAGATAGGAGTTTTTTTACTATTTTACTAATTTTACTAATATACCTGGAACTCGTATTTTTAGAATAGTTTGTAATACACACACACACACACACACACACACACACACACACACACACATGTGTATGTATATATATGTTTGTGTGTGTGTGTGTGTGTATTACAAACTATTCTAAAAATACGAGTTCCACATGTGTGTGTGTGTGTGTTTACAGGTTCCCCTCGCAAATATGTGCTAGTCATTCCTGACTCTAGGGGGTGGTGCTCATCTCCATTTCAAAGCCGAAGAACCAGCACTGTCTGAAGATGTCTCCATGGTCATGTGGCTGGCATGACTAAATGCCAAAGGTGCACGGAACGCTGTTACCTTCCCACCAAAGATGGTTTTATATTTACTGATGAAGAAATAAACGGAGACTAGTATAGATCTATTTCAAGCTATTTAGCTCTCATCAGCTAGCCATACCCTTCTGGGATTCAAACCTGGGCTTGTCTGCATGTTAGGCAGATGTATTAACCTCTAAGCCACAGATTCTCCTCGCTTTGTCAGACAAGCCTAGGTTCGAATCCCAGAAGGGTATGGCTAGCTAAATAGCTTGAAATAGATCTATACTAGTCTCCCTTTATTTCTTCGTCAGTAAATATAAATTTAACCCAAAATAGTTTGTTGTGAATGTGACTGCCTGAGGGCTCCTGGTTTGGGGCTGAAAGGTGAAAGGAAGCAGTATGCTCCTTCCCGTATTTGGGTAGACCAGGTTGCTTCAATGGAAAACCCATTTTTATTTCCCCTAGTACAAGCTGACAAAGCAAGGAGAACCTGTGGCTTAGAGGTTAATACATCTGCCTAACATGCAGACAAGCTCAGGTTCGAATCCCAGAAGGGTATGGCTAGCTGATGAGAGCGGGCTTGTGAAAACATAACCTGATACAATGGAGGAAAAATAGGACTTCATGAGAGTAGGAGCATGGCCAATTCATACTGTAATGGGGTTCCATAACATCTTGTTTTGACAGGAGTGGGTAAACCCAGGAACCATGTGCAATATGAAACCCCATAGTTAATTTATTTATATTCCTTCTTTATTACTTTATAAACAACACAAGGTGGCAAACATATCTAAGACTCTTTCCTCCTCCAATTTTTCCCACAACAAACCTATGATTTATAGTTGGGCTGAGAGAGACTGACTGGCCTAAAGTCACTTAACTGGCTTTCAGGCCTGAGGAAGGACTAGAACTCCCTGTCTCCTGATGATTAGTCTAATCAATGTCACTCAGCTGGCTTTCACGCCTAAAGTAGGACTAGAACTCACAGTTTCTGGTTTCTAGTCTGGTACTTTAAACACTACTCCAAACTGCTTTATTAATATTATTGTACAATGTTCAGTAACTACTTCTCCTTGTGTGCCTACAACTGTTCATCTCTGTAAGATTTTATTTTAGTTTTTAAGTATTTTTTCCCCACCATTCTTAATTTAAAAATAAAAATCTCCTGGATTCTACTTAGTATTTTAAACTTTTCCCCAATGTACTACTCAAGTATAGATCAGCTCTGATTGGATTCAAATTGTTGCTTAGATTGTCATTTAATTCTCAGTTTGATGATTCAATTTGATTCAGAAAATTGGGTTTAAATCAGTTCAATTTTTATAAATGACATTTTTACACTTTCTTTCTGAGTGATCAAACTGATTTGAATATCTCTGATCCAATGCAATGACCCGGTTCAACTTTATGATTCAATTTGGAAGATTAAATCAGTGCTACATTTTTGTAAATCATTATCTTAAACTACGAATGTTTGAATTTCAGCTATATTGAATTTTGTTAGATTAGTACCTCTAATTTGGACAGGCTTTTTTACAGTGAAGTAAATTGGATAAATTTACACTGAAATGCTATTTAATTTCTTACTCATCTCAATCCAAAATCATGTTGAGGACAGAAGCAAAAGGAATGGCACAAATGGCATACCACCCAAAGGTCTGTAAAGGCTCTCATAGCCATGTCTGCCACCTGCTCTTTGCTCTTATGCTGGCAAACATAAGTTCTTATCTTCAAAGACAGTCAGAGATGTTCATCTTTGGTAACTTTAAGACTTATGTCCCAAAGGTGCTTTTTTCCAAAGGCAACTGGACTTTCTTGCTTTTTCCTTGAAGAAGTTTTGCTTCTCATCCAAGAAGCTTCTTCTGTTCTGACTGAAGAAGTTTCTTGGATGAGGAGTGAAACATCTTCAAAGAAAAACCATTAAAGTCCAGTTGCCTTTGGAAAAAGCACCTTTAGGACAACCACGACCTGGATGACTGAAAATCTCCATAGACATTTAAGACTTGTGGGTTTCAAGTCCCAGAATTCTGAAGTTGAAGCCCACAGGTCTTCAAGTTACCCAGGTTGGACACCCCTGCCATAAATGATGCAAATCTGAGACACTGTTAAAGCTGCAGACCAACTATCCACAAACTTGTTTCTTCCAACCTTTTTAAAACTTGTTTTTCTGGCTTGAATTTAATTGCACGATGCCAGTGCTAGCTTGAAGCCAAGTAGCTGCTAATTTTTTTGCTTATTGAAAAGAAAATGCAGACTATTCATTACAGGTAAACAGCATATGATGTCTACCTAAAATTTATGGAACAGGAGGGCTCTTTTAAAACATTTTATTTTAAACACCGCATCTTTTCATGCTGAGTTCCTATTGTTTTGCATTTATTGGCAAATGATTTATGGAAAAAAGCAGTTGAGTATTACAACTTTTCTATTTTTATAGTACAGTTTTTCCCCCTGCAATTCTTTCTCTTCAGTTTTCTTTATTATAAATTCCAGGCCCTGCATTCAGTAATCATTCTTTATGACAACTTAAATATGTGCTGCATTATTTGTGAATTAGAGAGCAATTTATTTAGGGATCTCTGAAATTACTTTTTTTGTAGGTAGGTTTCTTCCTTCCTCCCTCCCTCCCTTCCTTTCTTTTCTGTCTACTTCCTTGCTTCCCATATAATTAGAATACTATCTTGTGTCCTTTCATTGTAGCTGTAAGAGGAAAAAAATTAATGCAATATGAAAAGTATCAAAAACTTTGAGCAAAAATGGATCAGAAAGGGGGGAATAAGGCTTTATTATATCATTATTGTTAGATCAGGCGCAGGAAAGGAAGACGTGACCAGCTCGATACATTAAGTAACTTTATTGGAACAATGTAGCAAGACAAGACTGCTGGCGCGCTGCCGGAGCTCTCCTTATATTCGCTCCCGGCAGACGCACCGCCCCTTGACAGGGATTCAAATCTCCCGCCCGATGGCTAGCAGCCAATCAGGGCGGATGTCCTTATAAGGACATAACACTCCTCCCCCCTTAGTCTGAACTGTCAAATCTCGTCCACAAAAGTCACGTAATCGTGCAGGTACGTAGGACGCCTAGGCACCCTAGCTGACCTGCGCAGTCTCACTTCTTCCCCGCCTCCGGCCTGGCTGGACGGGGCTCTGTCGTCTCCTGGCTCCCTCTCCGGAACCGGGCTCGGTTCGGCTGTCGAGTGAGCGGGGTCACCCCCAGCGCCTCCGGCCGGACCGCAGACCTTGGATGGCTGGTTCTGGTGGTCTTCCTCCTGGCCTGTGGATCTATCGCCTCGTCTCGGTTGCTCGGTTCCAACCCGGGAAGAGCGTCTGAGTCTCGGTAAGTCTGTCGCTTGCTCCTCCCTGGTCTCCCGGGCGCTGCGGTTCGGTTGCGGTCCGGTCTGCTGCCGGTTGGGTGGTGGTTCCGCTCGGTGCCCTCTGGTCCGGTCTGCCGGCTGCGGGTGGTGCTGGCTTGCGTTGTGCTGTCCGACCTCGCAGGGGTGGCGTTGGTCTACTCGGTTGGGCTGGCGTTGGTCTACCCCGTCTGGTTGGTGGTGGTCGACCTGGCCGGGCTGTCGTTGCGGGACTACCTCTGCGGGGCGGCGGAGGTCTCCCCTGCCGGGGTGGTGTAGGTCTCCCTGGCCGGATTGTTGTCGGCTTTCCCTTCCCCCTAGTCCCTGGTCTACCGTTGGGTGGTGCCTGGGGTCATCCGGGTCGGGTTGTTGTTCCCTGGCTGCCTTCTGCGATGGGCGGGGGTTCCTTTCGCTGGGGAGTCGTGTGCCACCCTCGCCCATGGGTAGTGGGGTGCCCGTCTTGGCTGGGTCCCGGTCTACTCGCCTGGAACTGCGGTCTCCCTGGCTGGGCTGGCGTAGGCTGCCGTCGCTGGTGGGGTGCGCTGCTCCTCCTCTGGGCAGGTCCCGGTCTACTTGTGGCCTGGGTTGGTGGTCCCTGGCCCTGTAGTGCCGGGTGCCCACCTGGCTGTGTTGGTGTTGCCATCCCCCGTGCGGTTGGCCCCGGTCTACCTCGCTGGACTGCCGACGTGACAGTACCTGGTAGTGTGCCGGGCCGACCTCGTCGGGATGGCATTGGTCTGCCTCGCCGGGGTGTTGGAGGCCTACCTCGTCTGGGTGTGGTAGGTCTACCTCGCCGGGGTGTGGTAGGCCTACCTCATCGGGGTGTCGTAGGCCTACCTCGTCTGGGTGTCGTAGGTCTGCCTCGCCGGGGTGTCGTAGGTCTGCCTCGCCGGGGTGTTGGAGGCCTACCTCGTCTTTTCGCCACACATGGACTACCGGACGTGCTGGTCTCAGACAACGGCCCCCAGCTCACATCCCTGGCCATGGAGTCCTTCCTGGCAGGACTGGGCATCCGCCACGCCCTGTCCGCCCCGTACAGGCCGGCCGGAAACGGACAAGCTGAACGCATGGTCAGACTCACCAAAGAAGCCCTCACCAAGATGGGCCCGGGGGACTGGCAAGAACGCATAGATAACTTCCTCCTCACCCAGCACATCACGCCGCATGCCACCACCCATAAGAGCCCGGCCGAACTACTGATGGGCAGAAGGTTGAGGTCACCCTTGGACCAGCTGCACCCACAATACAGCCCGGAAGTGACCGCAACCGCCAGCCGCCCGCTTCGCGCCTTCAGCAAGGGAGATTCAGTTTTCGCGCTGAATTTCAACGGCTCTCCTAAGTGGCTGAAGGGGAAGATTGCCAGCACAACCGGCCGCAAATCCTACACCGTCGAGTTGGAAGATGGACAGGTCTGTAGACGTCACATCGACCAACTCCGGAAAAGGTGGGGGGGCACACAAAAACCAGCTGACGAGGGAGGCCTACAACACCCAGACGAGGTAGGCCTCCAACACCCCGCCGAGGTAGACCTACCCCACCCAGACGAGGTAGGCCTACGACACCCCGACGAGGTAGGCCTACCACAGCCCGGCGAGGTAGACCTACCACACCCAGACGAGGTAGGCCTACGACACCCCGACGAGGTAGGCCTACCACACCCCGGCGAGGCAGAGCAACGCCATCCCAATGAGGTCGGCCCGGCACACTACCAGGTACTGTCACGTCGGCAGTCCAGCGAGGTAGACCGGGGCCAACCGCACGGGGGATGGCAACACCAACCCAGCCAGGTGGGCACCCAGCACAACAGGGCCAGGGACCACCAACCCAGGCTGCAAGTAGACCGGGACCTGCCCAGAGGAGGAGCAGCGCACCCCACCAGCGACGGCAGCCTACGCCAGCCCAGCCAGGGAGACCGCAGTTCCAGGCGAGTAGACCGGGACCCAGCCAAGACGGGCACCCCACTACCCATGGGCAAGGGTGGCATACGACTCCCCGGCGAGAGGGACCCCCGCCCATCGCAGAAGGCAGCCAGGGAACAACAACCCGACCCGGAGGACCCCAGGCACCACCCGACGGTAGACCAGGGACTAGGGGGAAGGGAAAGCCGACAACAACCCGGCCAGGGAGACCTACACCACCCCGGCAGGGGAGACCTCCGCCGCCCCGCAGAGGTAGTCCCGCAACGACAGCCCGACCAGGTCAACCACCACCAAACAGACAGGGTAGACCAATGCCAGCCCAACCGAGTAGACCAACGCCACCCCTGCGAGGTCAGACAGCACAACGCAAGCCAGCACCACCCACAGCCGGCGGACCGGACCAGAGGGCACCGAGTGGAATCACCACCCAGCCGGCAGCAGACCGGACCGCAACCGAACCGCAGCACCCGGGAGACCAGGGAGGAGCAAGCGACAGACTTACCGAGACTCAGACGCTCTTCCCGGGTCGGAACCGAGCAACCGAGATGAGGCGATAGATCCACAGGCCAGGAGGAAGACCACCAGAACCAGCCATCCAAGGTCTGCGGTCCGGCCGGAGGCGCTGGGGGTGACCCCGCTCACTCGACAGCCGAACCGAGCCCGGTTCTGGAGAGGGAGCCAGGAGACGAAAGAGCCCCGTCCATCCAGGCTGGAGTCGGAGAAGAAGTGAGACTGCGCAGGTCAGCTAGGGTGCCTAGGCGTCCTACGTACCTGCGCGATTATGTGCCTTTTGTGGACAAGATTTGACAGTTCAGACTAAGGGGGGAGGAGTGTTATGTCCTTATAAGGACATCCGCCCTGATTGGCTGCTAGCCATCGGGTGGGAGACTTGAATCCCTGTCTAGGGGCGGTGCGTCTGCCAGGAGCGAATATAAGGAGAGCTCCGGCAGCGCGCCAGTAGTCTTGTCTTATACTTTGTAACAAATAAAGTTACTAAATGTATCAAGCTGGTCACATCTTCATTTCCTGCGCCTGATCTAACACTTAGACTGTTGTGGGGTCCTTGGTGCTTTCTGAGCTCGGACCACATTCACAGAGCACTACAGGCCCCCACAGTTCAAACATTCTCTTTTATCAGAGTTTTATTTCAGTTAATTTATACTGGGTATTCTGTAGCTAAAGCTATATTTCAAGCAGCGCCCCCAGGAAAGTTTCAAATGCCAAATGAAAATAGATAATTTAGTTCTTATACAGGTAAGAATTAGCTTGGAGAGAAGTAAGAATATGGTGTCACAGAAAAAAAAATATATACAAGACTTAAAGAGATATTTAAAAGAGGAGGAAAGGTGATTTCAATAGCAAGAGAAGCAGATGGTTCCACCCACAACTTGACTGAATCCTTTCTTCTGTTGGCGTGACGTCTCTGCAAATATATCATCAGGGGAATAAACTTTTCAACAACAGCAGCAGCAACAACAACAAAAAAGATCGCCCACATCTGATTTTGATCCTTCACTTGGTTTGTGTGTGTGTGAGTGTTTGCAAAGCAAAACAAACAGCGCAGAAATTTCAGAGTTACATTCCACAAGGGTCCAAACAATAAATAAAACAGTTCAGAACGGTCTCCAATTTATGACAGTTAAACGAAGGCGGGCAGATAAAACATTGCAAAAACATAAACTTGGCATTTAAATTCCAAAACGCCACATCTAAGTAACCTATTCCAATGATCCATTGTGACAATAAATGGAATACACTTCAGGCAACACCAACAAAGGATATTTTGCCATAGTGTGGAAGAATTGAGAAAGCATGAGATTAAAATTTTAAACACCTCTCTTCCTTCCAGGTATTATTCACATTGCTTCTCTTTGAAATAGGCTATATTTACTTATTTAGCAAAATTCTATAGCTGCCCATATCACAAAAAGTAACTCTGGGCAATTTACAAAGAAAATAACAATCAAAACTGTATCAGAATATAAACATACATATACGGAATATAAACAGTATACATATAATGTACATACACATACACACACACATCTCAGACATAAATAACAACAAAAATAAAAGCATAAAAACATAAAGGAATAAAAGATTTTTTAAAACCCAAGATAACAGGAAGAAAGCCAGCCTTTAGTCTCATTCAACTAATTTGCAGGTTTACCATAGGTTGATGGAAGAACCACTGCCAGAGAAACCCATGGGAGGAGGAGTCAAGCAGGGAATTATTCTGGAATCTTTACATAGACACACGAGGACAATGTCTGATACCCCCCTCTCCACCCAAATGCCATTGTACCTAATCTACTTTGGTCCAGGTGAATACATCCAGTTTGGCAAGATTGGTGTGAAATTCCTGGCCTGCTCTCGAGTTGCCATAGGCAGGAGGGAGGAAAACTGACGGAGTAGCAACCAGAAGCACATTCCACCCATACCTTCCTCAAGGCTGCATCCTAGGTTACCAGAACCAGCCAGAGAGGCATGTTCTCTACAGCCCATGAAAGTGCTCCATTGGAGAATGTGATTTATGACAAGCCCTGGGAGGAGGGGTGAAACAGGGTCATAGCTGGGCCTTAAATTACATGGGGCAGAGCTGACTTCACTTGGGTTCCTGCTGACATGTTGCTCCTAATAAATAACTGGATTTCTTTTGAGACTTGGCTCAAGGCTCATGAATTAATTAGGGCATCTGTCGGAACCCTGACAAAATAGGCGTTAAGCAATAAAATAACTAATTTGAACTCTTCATGTGTGGGTCCTAGTTGTTCATATCTGACAACCACATTTTTTTTCAAGGCTTTCTGGAAAGCGAACATGTTTGATCAAGTGCATCACTTGTTTACCTCCAGCTTTATTGTAGACATCTCTTCTTCCCATTTCATCCGCCTTAGCTCCTCTGTGAACCTTGGGGGGGAGACAGAATCCATGTCATCTCTCTGCCCCTTCTGGCTTATTGTAACATTTGGAAGAGATGCAGAAACAAAGAACTAATTTGCTTTATGTAAAATATAAGGCCTGATATGAAGAGACTTAAAGAGAATCCGGCAAGGAAAGATAATGATGATGCAGGCAAAATGTCACAAAAAATCATCATATTTGACTGTACCAAGTTGTTTTACTTCTAATGCTGTGTAGACATAGACTACACTACAGAATAGTAGACTTAAGTCAAGCGCATATAGCAACAGTCATAGCCAGTGGTGGGATTCAGCCGGTTCAGGCTGGTTCAGGTGAACCGGTAGTTAAATTGCTGGCTGGCGCCACCCCTTCCTGCCCCGCCCATTCCAGGAATACCCATGGGCCCCATTTTGGCTCCCAGGGAGGTCTCCTAAGCCCAAAACAGGGTGTGGGGAGGTGTGGCGTGCCCCACTAAGGTCTGCTTTCACTCCCAGGAGGCTTCAGGGAGGCCTACTAGGCCCAAAATGGGGCACGGGGGGTGGTGCAACCTGTATTTGCTCCCAGGGGGGTGCAGGAGGCCGAGTGCTGCCTGTTACACCCCTTGGCCATGCCCACCATGGCCATGCCCACCCAGCCAGTCATTAGGGCAGAGAACCCGTTATTAAATTATTTTAATCCCATCACTGGTCATAGCAATAGCACTTAGACTTATATACCACTTCATAGTGCTTTATAGCCCTCTCTAAGCGGTTTACAGAGTCAGCATATTGCCCCCAATAATCTTGGTCCTTATTTTACTGACCTTGGAAGAATGGAAGGCTGAGTCAACCTTGAGCCAGTGAGGATCAAACTGCTGGCAGTCAGTAGAATTAACCACGGCTTATATACAACTCAACAAAGATTCTTTGTACACTGTTTTACTAACCCATATTTCAATCCATTTTCCCATTTCTACTGTTGCAATATTTTCAGGATCAGACTCAATAAGATTAGTGAGAGTTAGAGGTTTGAATATATTTTCTTTTATTTACAGCAGGCATTCTATATTCACTGAATATTCTCAGATAGAAGCAAGGAAAAAGATGCAGACAGCTCCTTATATATACAATGGGAGGAGCTAGATGTGGGAGTGGTGAATTATGAATACATTAAGGAGTGAAGAATAAATTAACCCCTGATACCCCGTTCATATACTATTTACACATTGGAGAATAAGGCATTTACATCTGACAACTCCCCCTCTAAATGCCGATTCGTTATGCAACACCAATTACATTCAGATTCAGGACAATACAAAACATACAATTTAGAAGTTAAATATTTGTGCTGCTTAGAAGGTAAAGGCTTTGTCAATATGTCAGCTAATTGTTCTGAAGTATCACAATGCACTGCTTTAATAAATCCATCCTGAGATAATTGTCTCACATGTTTAAATTTTATATCTATGTGTCTGGACCTTTGTCCAATGGCGTCAGATCTAGATATTTCAATGGCTGCTTTGTTGTCTTCATGCATAACAAAAGGCAAAGCAGGTTTTTTCCAAACATCTGAAATTAAATCATTAAACCATACAAGGTTATTTGCAGCTTTGGATAAACAAACATATTCTGCTTCTGTCGTTGAAGTGGCCACTAGTTCTTGTTTACCAGTGTACCAGTAAACTGGACAGTCATTTAAGAGGAATATATAGCCAGATGTGCTTTTTCTACATGAGGTGTCTCCAGCCCAGTCCGCATCTGCGTAACATGTAAGCTTTGGTTCTTTATTATCGTTAGGTTCTAACATTAAACAAAAGTCTAGTGTACTTTTCAGATATCTTAAAATTCTTTTAACAGCTTCCCAGTGATACATTGTTGGCTTGCTGACATGTCTGGATAATAAATTGAGTGGTAAAGCGATATCTGGTCTTGTCCAATTAGATATATAAAGAAGTGAACCTATGATTGATCTATAAAATGTGTTATCTTTGAATTCGGGAGAAGATTCATCAGTATTTCTTAGAAAGTCAGTTTGCATAGGAGTATCACAAGGTTTGGCATTATTTAGATTGCATTTATTTAAAAGTTCTATGATCTTATCTCTCTGAGTAAGTTTGAATCCTCTTTTAGTCTTATTAATTTGAACACCAAGATATTTGTTTACTTTGCCTAGAGATTTTAACGAGAAATGTTCATTTAGCTTAGTTACAAAAGTTTCTCTTCTCTCTTTATGTTTTCCTATGTATAAAATGTCATCCACATAAATCAATACAAATTCTATGTAATCATCACCCTTTTTTACAAAGAAACAGTTATCAGCAGTGGTAGCATTGAAGTCCATGGTTTTAAGTACTTTTACTAAACAATCATACCATTGTTTACCAGATTGTTTTAACCCGTATAAACTCTTGTTTAACAACCAAATCTCATTTTTGTTTGTGTATTGACTGTGAGGTGCTCTTACATATATTTCCTTATCTAGTTTTGCGTGTAGATACGCAGTCTGTATGTCATATTGGAATACATCAAGATTGAGTGCTGATGCTACCACTAGAGCTGTTTTGACACTCTCTGTTCTTACTGTGGGGGAATACGTGTCAGTATAGTCCTCCGGATATTTCTGTGCATAACCTTGTGCAACTAGTCTAGCTTTGTATAGGGTATTGCCTCCCTCTAAGTTCTTAATTTTATATATCCACCTGGTACCAATAATTGTTTTATCTTTAGGTGCAACTGCAAGTGTAAATATATTTAGTCCTTGTAAACTTTCCATCTCTTTTTTCATCGCTAATTCCCATTTTTCTTTTTCTTTACTAGGGAGTTTTAACACTTCCTCATATGTATTAGGTGTTGTTGGCTCACCATCCATATGCATTATATAATCCTTGTATTTATTTGGTATTTGATTTCTGGTGTTTCTAATAGTTTTTTTAGGTTTACTATCGTTATCATGCAAATATCTTGCTTCCTTTTTTGTTAGTGTATCTGTTTTTATTTTGTGTTGGCTATTTGTCCATGTTTTGGTTTTGTTTTTATATTTGTTGATATCTTGCTTTTCTATAGTCTCTTTCTCATGAGATTTTGTATCTTTGTTGTTATTTGGAAATATTTCATTAAGATGTATTTTAGACCAGTTGGCCTGTTCATGGAACACAGCTGTTCTGGAGACTATAAATTTGTTATTATTATCAATGAATCTGTATCCTTTAGTGCCTGTCTCATAACCCATAAATCTGAGTCTTCTGGATACGTTTTCTCCCTTTCTTCTTAATTGCTTAGGTATGTGTACGTCTGCAGTGACTCCAAATATGTGCATGTGTGCTAATTTTGGTTTCCTATTATACATCACTTCATATGGTGTCTTATTTACAATGCTGGACCAGGTTCTATTCTGTGTGTAATTTGAATAATGTAAGGCTTCTGACCAGAATTGTTTGCTTAAGCCAGCATCTTCCAATGTGCATCTAATCATGGTTTGTAATGTTGAGTTCTTCCTCTCCGCAATCCCGTTCTGGAACGCAGAAAATGGGCTAGATGTGTAATGTAACATTCCTTTGTCTTTTAACCATTGGGAGAATTCTTTAGACATGAATTCACATCCCCTATCTGTCATAATTTGTTTTATTTTGATATTGTGTTGTGTTTCTATGCGTTTGTAAAATTCTTTAAATTTTTGAAAGGTTTCATCTTTGTGTTTTAATGTATAAACAAATCCATAGCGGCTATAATCGTCTACTATTGTCAAGAAGTAACGTTTTCTATAAGTGATTGATGGAGTTAATGGACCAACTAAGTCCATGTGTACTAAATCAAAAATTTTGTTGGTTGATCTAGTAGATTTTCTTGGTCTGGGACTAGTTTTTAGTTTTGTAGATTTACATACTGAGCATTCCAAATAGTTTTCACAATTTTTTATTTTAACACCTTCTGCGTGTTCAGTCATTTTTTGTACTACAGGAAAACTGGCATGTCCTAACTTCCTATGTAAGATGTGAGCACACTCATCATGAATTGGCTTACCTATTTTTGGTTTTTTTTCATTGTGTGTATCTACGTGATCATGAGATATTTTACATTCATCATTGTCACTGTTGCTAATATTTTCATTATCTACTTCAATACAATCTTCCATATTTGAATCAATGTTATGCAACCATTTTTCCTTTGTTATCAGATAAGGTAGGCCTCCTTTAATCATCACAGTGCCTATATTTATTTTATTCTTCTCCAAAGTCACTTTTCCTTTAGAAAAAACAATGTTAATGTCAGAATCTCTACTTAGTTTTATGGCACTTAGTATGTTATGAGGTATTTCAGGTATTAACAATACCCCCTCTATTTTTCCTAGACCAGGCAGGCTTACATTCCCTCTACCTAATACTTGAACCTTTTCTTGGTTAGCTACCTTTATTACAAATTTATCTTCTATAAATGAAGACAATATATTTTTGTTATTAGTGGTGTGATTAGTTGCTCCAGAATCAATAAGCCAATTATTGTTCTCATTTTGCTGTATGTTAGTGTTGTCTTGTTTATTTAATCCATTTAGTGAACCAGATTTTCTATCCTTTGAATTATCTCTGCCCCCTCTATTCTCTTTGTAATTTGGTGGGCTTCTATATCTATGTCTATCTATGGAAGACTGTCTATAATTGTATTTGTTTCTATATTCTGACCTATGTCTTTCTTTTGAAATTTTGGGGCAATCTCTCCTATTGTGTTCCCTGGATCCACAGTTATGACATTTAAATGTTTCATTATATTTTTCTTGGAAAGCTACTTTCCTATATGGTTTGTGTTCTATGTGATTGTTAGAACGATTCCTTCTTGAATTGTCTTCTGCTATTAATTTATTGGATAGACTTTCTATGGATAAGTATCCTAGATTGATTGTGTCTAAATGTGTTATATAATTGTCCCATGATGGATCAAGTGAGTTGATAATAACACTTTTCATTGTTTGGTCTGAAATCACCTCCCCCCTCAAATGCAGCTCAGCTCTTATTTTGTTTAAAGATATTAAGTGCTCACTTATGGAAACCCCTGGTTTTATCCTAGATGAAAAGAAATCTTTAGACATCCTTGTGGTGGTAGCTACACTGTCACTGTGAAACAAATTAAACATGCATTGAATAATTTCTGAAACAGTCAGATTTGGCTTAATGCTGTGATACATTGCAGGAGACACACTAGATATTAATAAGAAAAATGCTCTATGGTGTAAACAATCTATTTTTAGAGTCCAAGGTCTTTTTGGGGGACTAGTGATAAAAAATAGTAAGTTTTCCTTCATAAAGACAACCTGGAGCTGTTGATACCATTCTTGCAAATTAATGCCATCTACCCTTAGCTTTGGGAAGTCACTGGGTAAATTTCCGACATTATTAGGTCCATTACTTACAACCTGAGGCAGTCCGTGGTCTCGTAAATGCAGAAAGTTACAAAACGGCATGGGGATGCTCGCAACGAGCCTGCACGGTCTCCTCGCCAGTTCATGTCTTCCCGGGCCGTCTGCGTAGTCTTGCGCATGCGCGTTGTCCATTTCTTCCTTGAAGTCGTCGTGAAAGGTTCTCCTCACCGTGGCTCGCTCGTTCCGCTCCTCCTCAGATTAATCGGTCTCTGGTTCGATTTTGGGAGTCCTGACGACGGCGGCTGTTCTTCCTTTTCTTCTGAGGGCGTTGGTGCTTGCTTCGGTCTGTGGCGTGGGGCGGTATCGGCAGGGCTCTCTGGGTTCGGGCGTCGGCGCTCTCGTAGTCAGGATGGGAGCGGGCAGGTCTTGAGGCATTGGCTTGCTCGCTCGTTTCTTCGTTAGCTTTTTAGTAATTTTTAGTTTTGGCCCAAATGCAGCAAAAAGCATTTTCATTGCTGATTTTATTTGGTAGTTTGTTGAATCACCTTCACTTTCTGATTCTGATTCTTCTGAGGAGTTTGAATCTTCTTTTTCATTTTCGTTGTCTGATAACGTTTTTCGCGCCAGAAATTTTGAATTGAGCTTTTTGATTGGCTCTGCTTCGCTCACCTTGGAGGCCTGTTGAAACCAAGATGGCTGCCATTCAAAATTTCGCGCTGGATCACCGTTTTTCTTCTTCACAATATTTTTTTCTGCAGTCATATCACTCACTGTTTTTGGGTCTTTAGACTTTTCATTAGTGATGTTTTTTTCTCTCGCTGCTCCGCTGTTCTTCAGCATATCTTGGAGGTTCGCGATGAGGCTTTCATCATTCTTCTGGCTCTTTAATAGTTTTAATATTTCTGACCTGAGTTCGTTATTCTCTATTTCGATTTCCTCCTGGTCATCATTTTCATCTATAATTTCTTCGTCTTCAGTGGTGTATTCTTCGGATTCTCTCGAAATTGCGTTTGTGGATTCGTTGAATATTTCTTGTTCTGTTTCCATTTCTTTGCTGTATGCCCTGGTGTTGGGCCTATCTTTCTTAGACATTTTTAAGTTTTTATTGAGTCAATTAACCATCCTCTGCTACCAGCTTGTTGCAATATTTTCAGGATCAGACTCAATAAGATTAGTGAGAGTTAGAGGTTTGAATATATTTTCTTTTATTTACAGCAGGCATTCTATATTCACTGAATATTCTCAGATAGAAGCAAGGAAAAAGATGCAGACAGCTCCTTATATATACAATGGGAGGAGCTAGATGTGGGAGTGGTGAATTATGAATACATTAAGGAGTGAAGAATAAATTAACCCCTGATACCCCGTTCATATACTATTTACACATTGGAGAATAAGGCATTTACATCTGACATCTACTGTATTCTAGCATTGCCACAAAACAGTTTCAATCTAATTTTATATGTAATCATATAAATATCTATACAACTATACATAAGCTTTAGTAACATTGAGTGAAGAAAATACAAACTGAAGTCCCCAATAAATCACAGGATCCAAATGTAGAGCTGATTTTAAATATACTTTGAACTTGAAAACCAGAAAGGATAGGATATAAAGACTAAGGTCAAAACAGAAGATATATGTTCGTTTTAGTAAGATGTTTCACTGACAGCAATCACAATTTTGGGGCGAGCCTGGGAATGAGTAATATGACTACAATCTATTTCAATAGGCACGTGGTATTTTATATAACTTGGCAAGGATTTTAATCAAAGTACTTTCACATCAATAAAATAAATAGTTCGTTTTGGGAGAATGTCACCTGAGAATCTTCAAGGATTCTCACGTGAGACAAATAAGGAGGGCAATCAATCAACCAGCAAGATTAAATTTAAGGTGAGCAGATAATATTCTCCAGAATTAATTGTTTAGCTATTGTGTTGTCTGTTCATATATTACTGCAAAACCAGTGGTGAAATTCAATTTTTTTTACAACCGGTTCTGTGGGCGTGGCTTGGTGGGCATGGTGTGGTGTGGCTTGGTGGGTGTGGCTTGGTGGGTGTTGCAGGGGAAGGATACTGCAAAATCTTCATTTCCACCTCACTCTGGGGCCAGCCAGAGGTGGTATTTGCCGGTTCTCTGAACTACTCAAAATTTCCGCTACCAGAACCTTTCAGAACCTGCTGAATTTCACCCCTGTGCAAAACTCTGAAGCTTTATTATCCTAGATGTGGCTATGTCATATTTGTATTTTAGTAATTACAACACACGTACATGCCAGCATTTAGAAAAAAAAAATTTTTTTTAAACTGCTCAAAACTAAAAAAAGTTCTGGTTGTTTTACTTTTGTGGAAGTCACTGATGTCAATTCTGATATTGCCTCAGACAACACATAACGAGAAGGTGCAGATGTTCAAAAGATTTCTGATTAGCCTACTTTTTTAGTTTTTACTTCTGTTAAAATCAAAGCTGAAGCTTAAAGTCTTTTTGATTTTCCCAGCATGATGAGGTTCTGCTTGCTAAAATAAACCCACTGGATCTTGTAAGCTAGCTGGATCACATTGCCAACTAGTCTTGTTTTGATAGATGATACTAATTCCATAAGCTTGATCCTTAAGGAAGAGAATGAATCACAAAGTTTGCTCAGGTAATTTGTAAAAAAAAAAAAAAAAAAAGGTAGGCAAGTGCACCAGCATCAAATATTCTGGGGAGACTTGTGACTTATTTGTTCAAAACAGTAAGTCTGTGTAGTGAGCTATGTGATAGAAGCTTAAATGGTCTTCTTAACCATATTCTCATGTTCTTCTTTGTTCAATCAATCGTTCAACCTGCCAGCATGGAACGTAGTTTTCTTTTTAAGGTTCATCCTGATCTAATCCACAGATAGTTAGGTGAACCATCAGTGGAAATCACCTTTGAATTGATAACTTTGCGAATATAGGAGCTGAACCCAGCTGCAAGGAGACATACTTTAAGCCATTTTGTTTTTCTAGATTTTATCTGTATTTAATTTCCCATTAAATCTTGCAACACCGGAATGCACTACTTGACTCTGTGGTTTCTTCCCCAAACCCCCATAACTTTAACCTTAGACTGTCTACTGTTGACCTCACCCCATTCCTAAGAGGTCTGTAAGGGGCGTGCATAAGTGCACCAGCGTGCCTACCGTCCTGTCCTACCGTCCCCATTTATTCATATCCATTTCCTGTATTGATAATCATGTTTATACTTATATCTGTTATCTAATACATGCTTGACTAAATAAATAAATAAATAAATAAATAAATAAATAAATAAATAAATAAATAAATAAATAAATAAATAGATTCCTCTGGAACATTAGACATTATGATGTTCATCAACATGCAGAAAATTCTGATCGGAATGAAACTCAGTCTGTTTTCTTCAAGGAAAGAGAGGTCAGACCTCTATTTAGGATACTCCTATCCTATCCTATTCCATCTTACAATTCAATGGCTATTCCCAGTTTGCAGAATTCAAAGGTGGCAAAAAATATTGCAAAACTCTTTTCAAATAGTTGTTCAAGAGACAGTAGTGCTGGCCTCATCAATACAGGCTCCATGATGGAATATGTAGGTGGAGAAGAAATGGATAAGAGTGGGGGGATCCTGGCAATCTCACTGAGAGTTCCCAGGGACAAGGCCCAAAATAAGAGATTGCACAGTCCTGAACTGGATGGGATGGGAAGAAAATATTTAGGTAGTCACACCCTAGAACAGTAGGTATCAAACTGGTGGCCCACAGGCCGGATGCGACATGCGCAGGCCACACCCACCCCAGCTCCGTGAAGGGGGAAAACATCATGAAACATCACGTGATGGCAACATGACACTGTGAGTTTGACACCCATGCCCTAGAATCTATTAGGGTATATCTATTAGGTTAGCAAATTAAAGGTTTAGTCTGGTGAGATTCTGTTAGGTATAAGCAAATGAAGAAATGGACTCGTATGGATTTCACTCTATTGTCTTTGGGCTTAGGCCTGACATATCCACTATATAAAATTCTACCACTAAACTTCCTTTATTAAAAACATGCTATTTAGTACATGGTTTGGTCTTCTTTTCCCTGCCAATCAGTAGCATTGCTGGGAACTACTGATGGAAGGGAAAGGTTTGGACCTCACCTCTGTTCCACCTCTGTGAATTCCCTTTTATCGTATTTGCTTTTAATCTTCTATATGGGCGGAGTGTCATCTATGAGACTCAACAGCAGTGTAATACATTGTGTGAGTATAAAGAGATTGATTTGCCCAGTGTTGTGATCCATGAGAGGTCCATGTAGATCAACTACCACCTCAACCTTGTTCACATCTTAGAAGCTTTTCCTTGACATCCCTTCTAGTTCAGTGATTCTCAATGGGGCAGTCAGACTATTTGCACTCATCTCGAAATTGCAGAAGTTTGGAAGGAAAGGAGGGAGGGAGGAAAGAAGGGAGGGAGGGAAGGAAGAAGGGAGGGAGAGTAGAAGGGAGGGAGAGGAAGGAAGGAAAGAATAGAATAGAATAGAATAGAATAGAATAGAATAGAATAGAATAGAATAGAATAGAATAGAATAGAATAGAATAGAATAGAATAGGATTTTTATTGGCCAAGTGTGATTGGACACACAAGGAATTTGTCTTTGGTGCATATGCTCTCAGTGTACATAAAAGAAAAGATACGTTCATCAAGAATCATAAGGTACAACACTTATTGATAGTCATAGGGTACAAATAAGCAATCAGGAAACAATATCAATATAAATCGTAAGGATACAAGCAACAAAGTTACAGTCATGCAGTCAGAAGTGGAAGGAGATGGGTGATGGGAACGATGAGAAGATTAATAGTAGTGCAGTATACAGGTCCTCAATGGAAGCAGGTTGGTAGCCATTGTTTTTTCTGTAGTTCTAATTATCCTCTGAAGTCTGTGTCTGTCTTGTTGGGTTGCAGAACCAAACCAGACAGTTATAGAGGTGCAGATGACAGACTCAACAATTCCTCTGTAGAACTGTATCAGCAGCTCCTTGGGCAGAAGGGAAGGAGGGAGGGAGGGAGGGAGGGAGGAAAGAAAGGAGGGAGGGAGGGAGGGAGGGAGGGAGGGAGGAAGGAAGGAAGGAAAGAAGGAAGGAAGGAAGGAAGGAAGGAAGGAAGGAAGAAAGGAAGGAAGGAAGGAAGGAAGGAAATATATTCATAGCATTTTACATCCAATTCTGTCTTGGTAGCTTGCAGTTTAAAAAAAAAAAACCACATACACATAAAATCAAATTAACTACAACACTGAATCATAAAAGCATAAAATCAAGACCCAGAAAAAAATACAAATGTATAACAATAGTTGTAGCCTCTAAACATAGATTTTTTAAGTGGAAAGGTCCAGACTACATGAGTTATTAAAAAATAATTCTTAAATAGTGAAGACCCTTCCAGCACATTATTACCTCTGTTGCACATTCTATTCATTAGCAAAACAGTAGCAAGTGCTTTTTCATGGTTTTTTTTTTTTTTTCCTTTCCCCTTTCCCTTCTCTTGGCAATAAACAGTGGCCGTGTGTCTGGAGCGAGTAGGTGTACATATTCTTAGATTTTCAATAACACCCAGCAGTCCGGGCACATAATCCTCCTCAGCTTTATAAATGTAAAACATTTAGGAAACTATGTTATTATTATTCTAAACGTGGATGTGCTTGAATTATTTTCTCGGCATGGTCGGAAAGATGTGAGGCTCTGAAATTGCTAATTGCAAGCATTCCTGCTCTTGAGATTAGATAAAATTTGGAATGTAACTGTCCCCGGCAGAAAGATTTGTCATTTAAAACTTTACTGGAGGGGCCATCATATTAAATGAGTTAGTCCACAGGCTACTAAACCAATAGATTAGGGTGTCTATGATCTCCTTAATTAAAGACGTCTGGTTAGCACCGGGAACGTGACGTGCGCTATGGTAATTCGTAGGTTGAAACTGTAATGGAGAGTAATACTGTAGTAATAAGAGGGCTGGAGGTTTTCCTCCTGTAAGGTTTATTCTTTTCGCTATGCCTTTCCAGACATTTCAATCCAGAATAGCTGACACAGATATTAACAGGCTTTGACAGACAGATAGGAACATGCTCATCTTAGCTTGAGGTTCCCTATCAAATGATGGCTGATTCACAATTTCTGATGTGTAATCAGGGGTGGTCTTCAAAAAATTTAGCAAGGGGTTCTCTGCCCGGTTGCTGGGTGGACGTGGGAATGATGGGCGTGGCCTAGTCGGCCTCCTGCATCATGTTGGGGGGAATGTTTTTGCCCTCCCCGGGCTCTGGAGGCTTTTCTCAAGGCTCTGGGAGAGCGAAAATTGCCTTCCCAAACTTCCAGTAGGCCCATTTTTCACCCTCCCCGAGCCTCTGAGTGCACCCTGCACTTGCCTACATCCAAAATGGGCTGCACCATGGCAGGGGGGGGGGACGTTTTTGCCCTCCCTGGGCTCCAGAGGAATTCTTTGAGCCGGGAGGGTGAAAACAGCCTCCCCAGGCTCCGGAGGCCCTCTGGAGTCCAGAAACAGGCTCATTTCCAGCCTTTCTGAACTTCCGGTAGGCCCGTTTTTCACCCTCCCCGAAACTCCGTGCATGCCCTGCACTTACCTGCATCCAAAACGGGCCGCGTGGGGACTCCTGGGAGGGGAGGGGCATGGTGGGCAGGGCCAGACAGGAGTGGGATTTGGGGGTTCTCCGAACTGCACAGAATCTTAGCTAGAGGTTCTCCCGAACCCCTGCGAACCCCCAGCAACCCACCCCTGCATGTATTCTTCCCTTGCCTTACTCTCAGGCTGCCTGAATTTTTCTTCGGAAATGCTTATTTTTTTGAGCCAACTTTATTGTTCGAAGTAGCAGAGGATACACTGTTGTTAGCATTGTTTTGTGTTATATCTTTTCCCATGTTTCTCGAACTTTCCTGGCTGCCTACACTACCTTACCTGGAAAAACCCAGATGTGAGGGAATCTCTCATGAGGTCTTCCCTTGGGATTTATTAGAAGTATCAGGGGCCAGGAAAGCTAGCTCTCTACCTAGGGCTGCCCTTGAAGACCACTCGAAGGCTTCAGCTGGTGCAGAATGCGGCCGCACGGGTTGTGATGGGAGCGTCCCGACACTCCCATGTTACACCCCTCCTGCGCGGCTTGCATTGGTTACCGGTTGCCCTTTGGGTGAGGTTCAAGGTGCTGGTTATCACCTATAAAACCCTTCATGGCCTAGGCCCGGGATACCTGTCAGACCCCCTGCAGCCAGCGTCAATCCCCAATCGCCTGGTGTGTTCCCACAGACAGGGCCTCCTCAGGGTGCCGTCGGCCAGACAGTGTCAGCTGGCGACCCCCAGGGGGGAGAGCTTTCTCTGTGGGTGTATCCACCCTCTGGAACCAACATCCATTGGAGCTCCGGATGGCCCCTGACCTTCGCTCGTTCCGCCGCGAGTTGAAGATCTGGTTGTTCCATAGCCTGGACTGATGGGGGGGGGGGGTGTTAATGAATTTTAAACTGTTTTAAACTGTGTTTTAACTCTATATCGTTTTAATAGGAATTATGCATTTTACTGTTGTGAGCCGCCCCGAGTCCTCGGAGATAGGGTGGCATATAAATTGCATAAAATAAATAAATAAATAAACAAATAAATAAATAGTGCAGGTTCCTTTATTCTCAAGGGGAAACTATTTTGTTTTGGCTACAAAATCCCAACTATCTCTATTCTCCCCCCCCCACTCCTCCCCTATCCCTCATCACCAGTGTAGCAATGTTGAAGCCTCCAAGGTGGCCTCAGTCAGGCTAGCTTCAGAGTAGACACACTCTTTCGCAAGGCCCTAAAGGCTTGGTTTTGCCAATAGGCCTGGTGCACCCTCAGTGGGATGGAGTCCATCCAATGCCTTGTTTTATTGACTGATCGTTGTCGCCAAGGAGGTGCGAGGTTATTGCTTTCTTATTGTTTTTATATTGGGTTTTTATTTTTGTAAAGTCACTTAGAGTCACTGAGATTGAGTTGGGCAGTCATATCAATTTTCTTAAATAAATAGATAAGATAAATAATAAATAAATACATGTTATGCACAACTGCCTCAACTGGAAATAAACAGCAACAAATTGGCCACTTTGAATTCATAGATTCACTTTGGATCTTTGTACAGCTCAACATATGCTTATTTTGGATTTATGCCCTTTCAGAAGCTTGCAGTATTCAGCATTTTACTACTCCTGCATTTGTTGCTTAGATATTCTCCAGCGTTTTTTCCCCTCCGGTTTGCTTTCATTATGTGCCAAGGGTTAACTTGTCAACAGGACAAGAACTTTCAGAAAAGACAGGTAATTATTAGGGGAAGAGTTAAGCAACTGTATGATGAGTCGATTTTTTTTTGTTCCCCTTCCCCCACCCCAGAAAGAGGAAGAATAAAAGATATCTGGACAACACAGGTAGTCCTCCACATATGACTACCATTGAGCCCAACGTTTATGTTGCTAAGTGAGAAATTTGTTCAGTGAGTTTTCCCCCATTTTATGACTTTTCTTGCCACATTTGTTCAGTGAATCCCTGCAGTCGTTAAATTAGTAATCCGGTTGTTAAGTGAACCTGGTTTCCCCATTGACTTTGCTTCTCAAAGTTTGGCAAAAGGTGATTACATGTTCCCTGGGACCCTGCAAACCGTCATAAAACTGAGTCAGTTGTCAAGCATCCGAATGTAAATCCCATGATCATGGGGATGGTGCAACAGTCATAAGTTAAAAAAAAAAACAGTCATAAGTCACTTTTTTTCAGTGCCGTGGTAACTTCGAATGGTCACTAAGTGAACTGTTGTAAGTCGAGGACTATCTGTATTGCAAAGTTGCAGGCTATCCATCCAATACAACTTAAAAATATAATTGGAACCAGTATTTTCAATGTTAAGTGCCTGATTTTACAAAACTTTTTTGTCACAGTTGTTAAGTGGATATCTGCAATTGCTAAGTGAACCGTGCATTTGTTAAGTGAATCCAGTTTTCCCCATTGACTTTGCTTGTCAGAAGCTGGCTGGGAGAATCCCCCATGATGATCATCATAAATACAAACTGGTTGCCAAGTGCCCACATTTGGAAGACATGACCGTGTGGATGATGCAATGGCCATAAATTTGAGGACTGGTTATAAGTAACTTTTTTCAGCGACTTTGTAACTTGGAATGGTCGCTAAAACAAATGGTTGTAAGTCAAGAACTATCTGTATTAGAAATATGCCAAAGCATGGCCAGGAAGTCTGTGGCTTATTAGCCATCAGAAAAACTTAAAAGATCTGTGGAGGAAAAACAACACAAGGTTCTCTCCTCTGCTAGCAGCACCATATACAGGTAGTCCTTGACTTACAATGGTTCATTTAGTGACTGTTCAAAATTACAACAGTACTAAAAAAAGGGGACTTATGCAGGGGTGGGTTCTAAAAATTTTTACTACAGGTTCTGTGGGCGTGGCTTATTTTGTACACGTGGATTGATGATCATGTGACAATTCTTTAGGATTTAGCAGAGGTACTGGTCTACCAGGCTTTTAACTGCTTGCAGAGGCACCGGTCTACCCATTTATTTTTGCAGGCACTGGTCTACTCATTTGTTTTCTTTTAACACTGATCAGCTGTAGGGCGGTCCTTTGAAGCCCCATGGCAAGAGCTTAAACAGTTTTTTCCCCTCTAGCTGATCAGCTGGGACTCAGGAGGCAGCAATATATTGGGGGTGGGGCCAAATAAAAGGTAAGAGCCTTGGTAGTACAGTGGTCTAAGGCACCCTGTTATTAAACTAGTTATTAAGACCAGCTGCCTGCAATTACTGCAGGTTCGAATCTCGCCAAGGCTCAAGGTTGACTCAGCCTTCCATCCTTTCTAAGGTAGGTAAATTGAGGACCCAGTTGTGGGGGCAATAAGCTGACTTTGTATAAATATACAAAAGGATGAAGGCTATTGCTTAGCGCATTGTAAGCCGCCCTGAGTCTCCGGAGAAGGGCGGCATATAAATCAAATTAAAAAAAAAATTAAAAGGTAAGAATAATGCAGGGGGGCGGGGGGGGCGGGAGGGCGAGGGGGGGCAGAACCAGTTCGGTGATGTCATATCATCACCGCTACCGGCTCGGTGGAACCAGGCTGAACCGTGAGGAACCCACCACTGGACTTATGACTGTTTTTCACACTTACAACCTTTGTAGCATCCCCATGATCATGCAATCAAAATTCAGATCCTTGACAACCAGTTCCGTACTTATGACCATTGCTGTATCCCAAGGACATGTGATCACCTTTTGCCACCTTTTGCCAAGCAAAATCAATGGGGACGCCAGATTTGCTTAACAGCCATGTTACTAACTTAACAACTGTGGTGATTCACTGAACAACTGTGTCAAGCAAGGTAATAAAAGGGGGCAAAATTTATTAGACAAATGCGTTAACAAGTAACAACAGAAATTTTGGACTCAATTGTGGTCGTAAATTGAGGACTACCTCTATATTACTGGTGGTGGTACAGTGATTCAAATGCAGTATTGTAGGCTAACTCTTTCCACTGCCAGTATTTCGATCTTAACTAGCACAAAGTTGACTCATCCTTCCATCCTTCTAAGCAGAGGTGGTATTCAGCCGGTTCAGACTGGTTTGCCCGAACAGGTAGCAGAAATTGTGAGTGAGTCTGCCCACCCGCCCCGGCTCTATACTGTCCTATTTAGGCATGTTTTTGAGGCCGGGTGCATGCACGGAAGGCACGCTTGAGCAAAGCACATGCGCAGAAGGCCAGGCACATGTGCAGAAGGCAGGTGCGTGTGCGACCCGGGCACACACATGCATGAAGCGAGCGTGCATGTGCATGGCAAACCGGTAGTAACATAATGTGAAACCCACTGCTGCTTCCGAGCTTGATGAAATGAGGAGCCAGATTATTGAGGACAATATGCTGACACTATAAAACGTCTCAGAGAGTGCTGTAAAGCCCTGTGAAGTGGATATGTAAGTTTAAGTGCTATTACTACTCATCCAAAGTTGTGTTGAATTGTATTGTTATTAACGAATTCAGTATATTTTAATCCCGCTTTTTTCAGGGAGCCAAAGTAGATGGTCTCCCTTGTGCAGTCAGTTGAGTTGAGAGAAAGTGATTGACTCAAAGTTTCTCTCTTAGCTCTGTGGTTGAAGGGAGGTATGAATTTGACTGCTCCTGAACTAAGTCAATATAGTTATACCCAGGGCTGGGCTTCAAAAATTTTAGCAAAGGGTTTTCTGCCTGGTTGCTGGGTAGCTGGGGCCATAGTGGGCGTGGCCTAGTCGGCTTCCTGCACCTTGGTGGGGGCAGGGGTGTTTTTGCCCTCTTTGGGCTCCGGAGGCTTTCCTCGAGCCTCCAGTAGGGGGAAAAGCGGCCTCCCCAGGCTCCAGAGGCCTTCTGGAGGCCAGAAACAGGCCCATTTCCAGTCTTCCCAAACTTCCAGTAGGAAGTTTGTTTTTCCCTGAGCCTCCGCATGTGCCTTGCACTTACCTGCATCCAAAACAGGCCACGTGGGGACTCCTGGGAGGGGCAGGGCGGGGACCAGCCAGGAGTGGGATTTGGAGGTTCTCTGAACTGCACAGAAACTTAACTAGAGGTTCTGCCAAACCCCTGCGAACCCTCAGAAGCCTGGTTATACCGTAGTACCCAGTAAGATAGAAGTCAGCTTTTCTTCTGCCTGCAATGTTTCCAAGCTTTCCCTTCGCTCTACCTAGTTGAATAGACTAGACAGGTGGACAGAGTTTTTCTTTGATTGTTGTGACCATCCGTGAAATCCGCAAGAGTCTCCTGGAGCAACCAAAGTGAAGATAAGGCCTACTGTGCTGCAGTCATTCTGCACATACCTGGAAGGTTCGTTGTAAAAGGTGCTGTTGGCACTACACAATGAAAGCTTATCTGTGATGTTCCACAAGGCTCTCTTTTGTTCTCTGTGCAATAGAACATCTACATGAGTCTCTCCTAACCACTGCTTTATGAAAAGGATTAATTAGTATGAAATGTTTCCTAACATGAAAATGAGCAGGAAATAAGGACCTGCTCAAAGAATTTGGCTTATACACAACAAAGCAGGGGCAAATCTATGCACACAGATATCCACTCCTTTTAACTCAGGAGGACTGCAATAAAGATCAGAATCCTTTATAACACTACTGTGTGTTGAGTCAGGAGTAAAAATAACTCCTATTCCACTATCTTTTTTAAAACAATAATGGCAGGCTTCCTTCCACCTAACCATCTCTAATGGTTGCATAGAATAGAATAGAATTTTTTTTAATTGGCCAAGTGTGATTGGACACAAGGAATTTGTCTTGGTGCATATACTCTCAGTGTACATAAAAGAAAAGATACGTTCATCAAGAATCATAAGGTACAACACTTAATGATACTCATAGGGTTCAAATAAGCAATCAGGAAACAATATCAATATAAATCACAAGGATACAAGCAACAAAGTCATACAGTCATAAGTGGGAGGAGGTGGGTGATGGGAATGATGAGAAGATGAGAAGATTAATAGTAGTGCAGACTTAGTAAACAGTTTGACAGTGTTGTAAAGCCCTGTGAAGTGGATATGTAAGTTTCAGTGCTGTTGTTGATGGAAAGCAGAGTGATGGCATTCGGGAAAAAACTGTTCTTGTGTCTAGTTGTTCTGGTGTGCAGTGCTCTATAGCATTGTTTTGAGGGTAGGAGTTGAAACAGTTTATGTCCAGGATGCGAGGAGTCTGTAAATATTTTCACGGCCCTCTTTTTGACTAGTGCAGTATACAGGTCCTCAATGGAAGGCAGGTTGGTAGCCATTGTTTTTTCTGCAGTTCTAATTATCCTCTGAAGCCGGTGTCTGTCTTGTTGGGTTGCAGAACCAAACCAGACAGTTATAGAGGTGCAGATGACAGACTCAATAATTCCTTTCTAGAACTGGATCAGCAGCTCCACATGATATAAATTGAGCTACGTGATAAATTATCTATATTCACATGAAGCACTAACTCAGTCACCGAGTTCATTGTATAATATCCAGATTTCCCTAGAATCTCCTTGTTTTACTCCAACCAAGTATAGTCTGGATAGAGAGAGAGAAAAAAAGTTGGGATTTGTACTTCTTTCTTTGTAACTCTTACATATTTTTAAAAAATCGTTTTGAAAGCATACAATGAATTGCAAAAAACAAGTGAACAGATCTGATCAATCCCAGATGAACTGTAAAGAATAAAAAGTTAATATTCTCTTAAAACTGGTGTTTCTAAATTTGATTAATTTTTATTGCCATTTTATGTAGAAGATTGGACAACTAACCTTGAATGGTATAAGATCTCCTGTTCAAGTAGGGGGTTGGGATAGAAGACCTCAAAGGTCCCTTCCAACTCTTCTAAATTATATGAATGTGTCTTTGTAGGAGATGATCAGGCTGAGTCCAAGGGAGGGGTCAAATGTGTTATAAGTCACAAGTCTCTGCATGCCCATAAGAGAACTAAATCCAGCCCACCTTGAATGCCTTCTTGTTCCCATTCTTTTCCCTTGACCGTTAGTAGGTCAGATTCTTGTAGAGAACTTAAGCTTGCAATAAATCTTTATGCTCATTTGAACTGCCTGAATCATTTGATTTCCCCGGTGCTTGTCTATTGAACGCTGTGTAGTTGTTTACAGAAAATATCCTCTTCAAAAGCTAGAAACATACTGAGCCATAAAGTTGCCACAAAGAAGAGGGAGCCAACCCAGTGGTGGGATTCAAGTAATTTAACAACCGGTTCTCTGCCCTAATGATTTCTACCAACAACCAATTTGCCAAACTGCTCAGAAAGTTAACAACCGGTTCTCCCGAAGTGGTGCAAACTAGCTGAATCCCACCACTGAGCCAACCTATTCTCCAAACCACCTGGCAAGAAGCAATGGATGGAAATTAATTAAGGAGAGAACCAACCTAGAACTAAGGAGAAATTTCATGATAGTTAGAACAATTAACTATCTTGCCTCCAGAAGTTGTGAATGCTCCAACACTGGAAGTTTTTAAGAAGAGATTGGACATTATAGACAACCATTTGCCTGCAATGGTACAGGGCTTCCTGCCTGAGCAGAGGTTGGACTAGAAGACCTTCAAGATCCCTTCCAACTCTGTTATTCTGTTATAAACTAACCTAAAGGGTTGGATTTGCAAACCAATAAGCAAACAGGAGCAAAATGCAGCAGCTAAGTTTTGAAATGACCGGTTTGGGCGAGTTGTGCAAACTCAGCTCTTTAGCAGAATCACCAAAAGGGTTTATTTCCTTCCCCAAAAGCATTTTGTCCTTTGATTTATCTGCGAGTACACTTGGATTTAGAGTGTGCTGCCAGTAAGATAATAAAGCATAAGAGGCGATTTAAATTTGATGCTATGGGGACTTAAAAAGATGCGACTCTTTCGCTCTCAACCACTTTGGTTTCCTTTTGAAATAGCAAAGTCAGAGGCACATTTGAAAAATCCTGGGCAGGAAGAAGAGTTTATTGTGCTTACGCATTTTATTTGCTTCATTTCCATTTTCCCATTTTCTCTGCCCAACCTGCTCTCCTTGCTTTGTTCGAAAACATGTCCAATTTGCCTGTGAATGCACTGATGCTCCCCGACTCAAGAAACGGGCCCAACTGCTAAATTATTCCCAAGTAATTTTGTGTCTTCTTGCATGAAATGAGCCCCATTCGCAATTCTGATGATTCCTGCTTTATCAATGACTGCATATGTGTGTGGGTGGGTGGGTGTTCAGACACACGCACACAACACAAACTCCCCACAAGACCATCAGGAGGCCTTATGATTCATGTTGATGAAAAGTCTTATGCAGGATTCTCTGACCCTGCTTCTGGAAACTTGAATCCAACTCGAAGTTAAAGTTTCAGCCCAGAACTTTCTGTTCTGCCCCAGCTCCGGATTCCCAAGGATTGTGACACACAGCAACGGTCCTTATCAAAGTTATAACATACCAAGAATAAACAAAGTCTGGCAAAGGTTAGCAACCAGCCCAGAAAACAAGATACGATAAGACACTCACTCTTCAAAAATGCTCTTTAATAATTACATGTTGTTTCCAGCAAGAAATTACTAACTGCATGTGATTTAAATAGGCTAAGGGAGTGGCCAATTATCCTCAAACCTTACTCTCAAGGAGACCTCCTCCTCCTGAGTAGCCACTCCTGCCTTTTGGCAGCCCTGCGTGCTCGAGCATTGAGGAGAGGCTCCTCCACTTCACTCTCTCCACTTGAAGGAGCCTCTAGAGGTTCTGAAAGCCCTGGCTGAGTCTCTGCCTCTGGCACCACATCCTCTTCAGCCTCCTCGCTGCCCGATGCGAGCGCCGGCTGCGCAGGCTGCAGGCAAAACCCCACACCAGCCTCCTCGTCGTCAGGATCAGCCACGATCCGTGCAGGTCGCTGGCCGGCCACAACACTTTCCAATTTTCTTATAACCTTTAAATAGTTAGGGTCATCTTATTTTCCAAAGCACCAGAAGGCAAGATGAGAAACAATGGATGGAAACTGATCAAGGAAAGTGTCTGTGGAGATTCTTAGTCATCCAGGTCATGGTTGTCCCAAAGGTGCTTTTCCAAGAGGCAACTGGACTTTTGTTTTTTTCCTTGAAGACGTTCCGCTTCTCCTCCAAGAATGTCTCCAAAGGAAAAACCAGAACGTCCAGTTGCCTCTTGGAAAAGCACCTTCGGGACAATGAGGATCAAGGAAAGAAGCAACCTGGAATTGAGGAGAAACTTCCTAACAGTGAGAACAATTAACCAGTGGAACAAGATGCCTTCAGACATTGAGGGTGCTTCATCACTGGAGGTCTTTAAGAAGAGACTGCCAACCAAGCATTATTATCTGGCATGGATTGGTTTTTTTAATTTGCTGAACCTGGCTTGGCTTTCTTGCACATTTGTTCTTGCTCCAAAGAATATTTCCGAATACTTTTGGTACTGATGTACAATTTTATCATGTTTTCTGTTTTTTTTAAAAAATGGATCGAATGGGATTCCCCGATGTTGTATTATAGCGACTGGACTTTGGTTGAACGTCTCCTTGTAATGTGTAATTTTCCTTGTAAATTTCAAAAAGAAAAAAAGGAGAGAAAGAAAAAGTTGAGAAAAGAAAAAGAAGAAGAAGAAGAAGAAGAAGAAGAAGAAGAAGAAGAAGAAGAAGAAGAAGAAGAAGAAGAAGAAGAAGAGGAGGAGGAGGAGGAGGAGGAGGAGGAGGAGGAGGAGGAGGAGGAGGAGGAGGAGGAGGAGGAGGAGGAGGAGACTGGACTTCTCTGAAATGGTATAGGGCAGTGTTGGCAACCTTTTCAGCACCGAGTGCCGAAATGGGAGTGTGCGCATACACGGGGGAGTGCCAGAAACCGGAAGAGCAGTTGCCTGGCACAGTTACATGCACCAGGAAGCTAAGCTTCCAGTTTCTGGCATGCGCATGCACGCCGGTCACCTGGTCTTCCGATTTCTGGTGCACATGCGTGTGCAAAGCATGCAGGAAACCGGAAGCTCAGCTTCCCAGTGCGGGCATGTGCACCAGGGAGCTGCTCTTCCGGTTTCCAGCACTCCCATGCATGTGAAGACAGCTGGCCGGCGTGCATGTGCACGCTGGAACCCGAAGAGCAACAGGCGATGGCTGGCATGCCTGGAGAGATGGCTCTGCATGCCACTTCCAGAAAGCATGCCATAGGTTCTCCATCATGGATATAGGATATCCTGCTTGAGCAAGAGGGTGGTCTAGAATACCTCCAAGTTCCCTTCCACCTCTATTCTGACTGAATGAAGTTCAACAACTTACAACTTCTAGTGCCTCACAAACTAGCTGTTAGGATATGGTTTGAGCCTAACAAGTTGTCCAGGCAATATATGTGTTCTGCAACTTTAATATGAATATGTATTGTGTGACTTTAAAGTTTTCCTGCTGATTCATTGTAATGCTGAGTCATGCTGTAATTAGATAATCACTAGTTGTGAACGTATTTAAGAAAGGTACTGTAACGTATTCAGTTGATGATAAGCTACCATTGTGTGTGGAGTTGCAACCATTGTGCTATCATCGGTTGGATGGATCTGCTACCATCGTGGTTTGTGAACCAGAGTGAGTTTGTTATTCTAACCAACTACTGTTTGTGTGGTAAGAAGAGTTTTTGTATCACTGGACTGATTTAACTGGTAAAGACTTGGATTGATTTAAAGACTATGAGATTGTTTTTTCACTATAAAGTAAACTTTTGATAAACCAGTTTGCACATCTCTTATTCATTGCTCTCAATAACGTTTCTCTGTGCTCTACATTCTGCTGGTTGGTAACACAACAACAATATCCTTAACACTAGCAACTACTGTTGAAGGATAAGCTCTCAGCATCCATAGTACCACTTGTGGTTGATGTGCTGATTTATTTATTTATCTATAAAATTTATTGGCTGCCCATCTTACCATGGAGTAACTCTGGGAGGCTTACAGTCATTAAAATAGGTCTATATATATATATACATTAAAACATAAATTAAATTCAAACATTAAAATTTAAGGACACATGAGGAGGGTGTAGGCAGATTTGACGGGGGAGGTAGGTTCTGCTGTTACTCGATCAACCACCTCCATTGTGTACTCCCACCTTGGGGCTGCAAGCCAACTAGCCGAGCTACGTCTTTAAACCCTCACAAAAGGATAGGAGGGTTGGGGCCAACTTCACATCAGGGGGCAAGATATTCCAGAGGGCAGGATTAACAGAGTTGGAAGAGACCTTGTAGGTCATCTAGTCCAACCCACTGTCCAAGCAGGAGACCCTACACCATTTCTGACAAATGGCAGTCCAACCTCTTCTTGAAAGTCTCCAATGATGAAGCTTCTACAACTTCTGAAGGCAACTTCTGTTCCACTGGTTGATGGTTCTCAATCAATCAAGGAGTAACAGCAGAGAAAGCCCTCCTCTTGGACACTACCACATTGAATAATCGAGCTGACAGGACTTGTAGCATGCCTCCTCTGCTGGTAACAAGTGGGGTGAGATGGTCGCTCAAGTAACCTGGGTCCCATGCTATGAAGGGCTTTAAAGGTGATTACCAAGTCCTTGAATTACACCCAGAACCAAACTGGCAACCAATGCAACTGATATGTAGATCAGTGGTGGGTTGCTACCGGTTCGCCCCAGTTCGGGCAAACCGATAGGAGCAGCAGCGGGAGGCTCCTCCTACCCACCCGGATGTCATCATATATGATCTGCGCATGCACAGAAGTGGCCCACACATGATCGAACTGGTAGCAAAGTAAGTGAAACCCACCATTGATGCAGATGGAGAATGAAAAGAGGCAGAAGGAACGTGAACCAACACTGCTTGATCTCCCCTACTCTCACCCACAAATGGGACCTTTCCATATTAAAATCGGCAAAGAGAAGGACAGACAGATTCATGACAGAAGTGGCAAAATATATATTTATGGGGCTGGGAAGATATCAAAAGTTGTGATGCAATCTAAGCTTAGTCTATTTCAGAACTTTTCTGAATTATGCCTAAATTGTGGAGAGGAGAACATGGCAAAAATATACTGCCAAGTGGGTTTATTCATTTCTAGGAGACCATTGGAAACACACTTAGTGGAGAAAAAGAAAAATAAGCAAATTATGAGTCTTCATTACAATGTTATGTAATGAGTGGTTCGGTGGCCTAGAGGTGGAGCTCTCGCCTCACAATCAGGAGGCTGTGAGTTCGATCCTAAGTAGAGACAGATATTTCTCTCTCTGGGTACCCTGGGAATATATCTGCTGAAAAAAAAAACTCTGCATTGGTGACAGGAAGGGCATCCGGCCAGTAAACCCTCAGCTCCATTCAGTTGCCCAGACTCCACCCTGCAAAGGATTATGGGGTCGTTAAAAGACAATGATTAACAATGTTATGTAATAAAGTGGGGCAGCAAAGAAGTGAAATGGATATTCTAGAAACATTTCTAGTGGAAGAAAAGAAAAAAAGCTGAATAATAGGTAGGAACTAACCAGCAAAGGTTGTCCTTTCTATGTTCTCCTTTAATTCTTCCAAGCAACATGGCTATGAATTATGAAAAGAGATCCTTTCCTATGCTCCAGGACTGTTTCAAATAATTCTGAAGTAAGGAAAAGAATAAGCAGCAAAAAAAAAAAAAAGTGATTGGAACCATCTGTTTAGTTCAGAAGACTGATTTGATTAATTTGAATCACTTTGGGAAATCGATCCAATTCAATTTCAGAAAGAACAATAATAACAAAGGGTTTATCTGGATTTCGGAGTTTGGATTTCTGAATCTTTTCCAACAAAGCTATTTCTGTGCGTGGGTAAGCTGTCCGAATTGTTCCTATTAATTTAGAGGCATCTCATTTCAATGACTCAAAATGAACACGCCCACAGAACCGGTAGTAAAAAAAAATTGAATTCCACCATTGGATCTATGTTAATCTGGATGATGGTTTCCTTGTGACCTGCAGCATGGCAGTTCTTTGATATATGATATCCAGAAGTGATAAGGTGGCATCCTTTTTTTAAAATTATTATTATCTTCTGCAAATCTGCATTTTTTGCTCCAGTTTAAATGAATTTCATCGGTTCCTCCTCACTCTTTCTTGTAGCATTTTGATCTTAGTCACTGCATATTTTACTCTCCCTGAGGCAGTGATAAAAAAATGAATTGGAAAGTTACCTAGACTGCAAGTAAGATTTCCAGCCAATGTTTTAGCTTTGTGTATTTTTTTAAAAAATAAACTACTCTCCTTTGATTTATATTGTATGCAGCCAAAAACAACAGCAAAGAAACAGACAAGTGCTGTTCACAGAAAGAAAATGTCTTGGTTTAATAAACAAGGCTATCTTACATCGATAATGGAAGACATCTTCAAGCATCAGTCAAGTCTTATAGGTAACATTGCAAAGTGATATTGTGTACAGGCTAAAGGAGAGAGAGATCCATAAACTAGGAGTTCCTGGCTCATAGCCTACATTTATTGCAAACACATCCCTGCTTTGCTATGTCCCAGCTTCTTTAACAAAAGGATAATCACTTTTATTGTAATACAAGCAATGACCCATTACACAGAAAACATTTATTCCCTCAACAAGAGGAAAATGCATTCAATGAAAACTAGAAAAGGAAAGAGAACATTATTTCACCTAAAGTAAAACAGAGCAGTATCGTAGTTCTTGGTGATGGAGAAAGATTTGGGAGATCTAGGTTCAAATGAGCCTGAAATCCTTGTTTTCTGAACGTAGGTATTTTTTATTTATTTACTAACATCCCACCTTTATTATTTTTATGAACAACTCAAGGTGACGAACGTATCTAATACTTTTCCTGCGTCCCCCACAAAAACAACCCGGTGAGGTGAATTGAGCTGAGGGAGAGGCTCAGGGTCATCCAGTAGAGATCAAAAACAAAGACAAATGTATCAATAAATAAAATAGTTTAATGAACTGCAAAATAAACACAAATACCTGTTGGAAAGCAATCTTTAACCAATGAAACTGGGTGGGTGTCATAGTTCTGAGTAATGAATCCAATTGAATCAGGACTTGAAAGCTCCATTCAGGCTTGAAAGACCTTTTATTGAGTACATCATATCCAGAGGTGGGTTTCAGCAGGTTCTGACCAGTTCTGGAGAACTGGTAGCAGAAATTTTGAGTAGTCCAGAGAACCGGTAAATACCATCTCTGACTGGCCCCGCCCCCATCTATTCTCTGCCTCACGAGTCCCAGCTGATCGGGAGGAAATGGGGATTTTGCAGTAACCTTCCCCTGGAGTGGGGTGGGAATGGAGATTTCACAGTATACTTCCCCTGCCACGCCCACCAAGCCACGCCCACAGAACTGGTAGTAAAAAAAATTGAATCCCACCACTGATTGTATTGGCACTTAGAAAGGTGAAGCTAATTCTGAATAATCCCCACGCTTCAGAGTCATAAAAAGAATAAAAACTTCCGACCCGCCTCAGGTGTCCTGGGTCATGTTAACCAATCAGTCCGGTATTAGCTCCCCCTTGGTCTCAACAGATGTTCATTGCCATGACCTTGGTTAACATGCTGCATTGATGTTTTGTCTAGTGGAGTAAGGCACCCCATTCCAGTCCTTTCTAACTCCCCCACTCCCCACAAGAGTGACAACGAAGCGAAAACGAACATGGCTTCGGCTGGGCTGAAGTAGTTTCGAAGTTGACAGAGGGTTTATTTAAAGAGTTTTGGCCTCTATCAGAATTTAACAGAAACCATGTCTAATTTAGGGACGCGGTGGCTCAGTGGCTAAGATGCTGAGCTTGTCGATCGAAAGGTCTGCAGTTCAGTGGTTCGAATCCCTAGTGCCGCCTAATGGGGTGAGCTCCTGTTACTTGTCCCAGCTTCTGCCAACCTAGCAGTTTGAAAGCAGGTAAAAAATGCAAGTAGAAAAATAGGCACCACTTTTGGTGGGAAGATAACAGCATTCCATGCGCCTTTGGCATTTAGTCATGCCAGCCACATGACCATGGAGCTGTCTTAGGACAGCGCTGGCTGTTCGGCTTTGAAACGGAGATGAGCACTGCCCCCTAGAGTCAGGAACGACTAGCACATATGTGTGAGGGGAACCTTTACCTTTACCTTATGTCTAATTTAAGCTAGATCTAAAAAAGAGTCTAAATAGACTTGGACTCCAGTCATTTTTAGTTCATCTGTACCAATCACAGACTTGGGGTTAATAACTTTGATGTAGTTCATGACTAATTTTTCCTTGTTATTGCTAATCTCATTTGTTATTCACAAAAATCTCAAGGGGACATTCGATTTTCTCATTATTTGGGTATGTGGACGTGTGTGTGTGTGTGTGTGTGTGTGTGTGTGCATGTCATTGTGACAAGGATGGCAAGACCTTTCATGGTTCATTGAGTTTTGCATCCACCTGGAGGCAGATGTGTTTTTTTTAATGGTTTCCAAGAGGGGAAAAAAAGGAAACCATTTTCAGCCAGCCGTAGGGCAATATCTAATTTCAACAAACTCATTTCTGCATGAATCGTTCTGTACCTGTCAGAGAGGTTCACACCGTCTCCTGTAAAAGGAGGGCAATCTCAGTTGGTTGTTTCTTAGAAGGTCCAAATTGATGCAGAGCATTGGTGGACAATTTTTAAGGATATAATTTGGGATTTTTCTAAACTTTTCTACTTTATTGTATTGTTTATTGTATTGTTTATTGTAAATTCAATCCCTTTGAACCAAAACCAGCTGATGACTTACCAGGAGGCCTAGACCTCTCAACCATTACTTGACAACACTTCTACCTACTGTTTAGGACTCTGTCAGCTTGAAATTTATTGCAGGCAAGCTCTCAATTCAGGACTTGGGAATTTTCTAAGTTTACACACACACTGTGCCTGCCACTGCCTGTAATTGCTCGGTTCTAAGTAAAGAAGGGAGGCGGTGGCTGAGTGGCTAAGATGCTGAGCTTGTTGATCGAAAGGTCAGCAGTTCAGCAGTTCAAATCCCTAGTGCCAATGTAACAGGGGGAGCTCCCGTTACTTGTCCCAGCTGCTGCCAACCTAGCAGTTCCAAAGCATGTAAAAAATGCAAGTAGAAAAATAGGGACCACCTTTGGTGGGAAGGTAACAGCGTTCCATGCACCTTTGGTGTTTAGTCATGCGGCCACATGACCATGGAGGTGTCTTCGGACAGCGTTGGCTCTTCGGCTTTGAAACAGAGATGAGCACCGCCCCCTAAAGTCAGGAATTGCTAGCACATATGTGCGAGGGGAACCTTTACCTTTAAATAAAGCTTCTTGCAACCTAACTCTTTTTTTGTAGGTGTTCATATCCGGGCTGGGATAGGACAGTGTTTGCTGCATTTTACAGATATGGATATGTATTCCATTGCATTGATAAAATGCCACATGAAAACAAGCTTGATGCCACTGAAAGGCGATCACAGTGAAATTGCAGATTTCCACCACCCCCCTCTTCAGTTCTATCAATATGCACGTGGTTAAAGATGGTAAACTTTGTTGGATGCTTATCCTACGGTTGGGTAGATAATATATAGAAAACTATGTCCTGTAACTTTAACTGCTACAAGATGACTAATTGGCTGTGCTAAGCAGACATAAAAGAAGGCAGGAAGTTCATTCACTTCTGCTCCTGCTATTAGAAGGTTGAACTGCTGAAAGGAACTGTGTCTGTATTACTGAAGAGAACTGGAATTGTAAGCAAACTATGTTTTTGTGTTGAACCGTGATTATTTGAAGAAGTGTTATCTTTGTTTTGAGAAGCCAAGTTTGTTTGTTTTTTCTACAAGTAAAGACTGTTTATTTTTCTTTAAATGTTCAGAGTCTGTGAATATCTGTGTGTTTTGCTAAGCAACGTATCTATTCGCTGTCTGGTCCGTTGCACACTTTGCAGAGGGCAGTTCTACCCTCAACAAACTTGTCAACAGCTGACAAAGTGTACACCCCTTAGCAAGCATTGACAAAATTGGGGAATGATAAAGGCATCATGAAAGCGAGCTTTTGAAAATCAGACTACCAAAAACAGTCAAAGACGTTTGGATGGGGAAAAAAGATAGTAGGTAGGAAATAGTTTCTTTGATAACTCTGCTAATTTGGAAGCGGGGGGTTGAACTGGTTTTGAAACAGCATGCTTTACAGGTAGTGCTTCTCAGCCTCCCTATCAGGTGCGGAAAACCAAGTTCCCATGCAGAAGTGTCAGATGACTGAGTGTGTTAAAGACTATGCATGTTGTGGTCCGCCAGTAGCCTGTGGAGCTGGCAGCAGAGTCCGGCAGTGATGAGGCTGAGGAAGAACATGGGCCAGTCCTGGAGGCTGGGGAAGGCCCGGATGAGGGTTCTGTGTCAGAGGCAGAGATGAGGCCAGGGCCATCGGGGAGTGATGTGCGGACTTCGGAGCCTCCAGAGGCTGACAGTAGAGAGGCAGAGGAACAGGAGGAGCCTGTTCCTAGTGCACGTATGAGAAGAGCTGCCAGAAGGCAGGAGCAGATAAAGCAGAGAGGATGACTCAGGAGTAGGGCCAAGAGATGATTGGCCCCTCCCATAAGGCTTAAAAGGCCAGCAACGGCTCTTTGCCTCTTTGCCGGAAAACAACCGTTTAGAGAATTGCTTCTTGTTTGGCTGTAGTTATTTCTTCTGTTCCTGAATGGTTGCCAAGAAAAGCCTTTGGCAGTTTGCCTAATTATCCCAAGGTCCGAGATAAACTAAAGACTGGTGTTTTAAGGACTTTGCTTTCATTTCATTTAGAATACATTGAGAATGAGTTAATTCTCAGCTGTTTTAATAAAATCTGTTTGTTTTTTTGGAACTGTTTTGCATTTAATAACAACTACGTGGGCCTGGGTCACAAAAATGCATAGGAATCTTCTGACTAATGGTTAGCACCTGGGTAAACCTAGATAAAAGCATAGGTGGGCTTCTGCTGGTTCGGACCGGTTTGGGCGAACCCGTAGTTCCGACCACTAGCTGGGCCCACCCGCCCGCCCGAGTGCTATCCCATGCTATATATCTCACTCTCTGGCTCGATCGCCCCGTCCACGCAGCCCAGCTGATTTCTGCGCCTCACCCGCTCTACTCACCGCGGCTGCCCGAGAAGGTGTGCTGGAAGTCACGTGCATGAAATCGCTGTGTGTTAAGTGTGGAAGACATGCACATGAGCAAAGTGCACATGCACGCACATGCTCACATTATCGGTTCCGCACTAGGTGAACCGATCGTTAAATTATGTGAAAGCCCACCCCTGGATAAAGGTCAAGGCATTCTAGGGGGATTGGACTTAGTTCACTTGTGGCTACTTAATGATTTTAAACTGATGCCTCTTTTAACTCCTCCCCCTCCCTCTCCTATGCTCACCAACTTTAAATATAGACTTCATTTCCCAGAATTCTGCAGCCAGCATCCTGACTGAGGAATTTTGGGATTTGAAGACCGTTCATCTTAAAGTTTCCAAGGTTGAAAAACATTGAATTAGGGGAATGATGGTATTTGGGGTAGAGGGCAGAGGGAAGAATCACACTTTTTTTTGTACTTTTCTAAACTGTTTCGTTGATAACTCTGCTAATTTGGACGGGGGGGGGTGAACTGGTTTCAGAACAGCATGCTTTACAGGTAGTAGTTTGGTCCATTTTGCTCCAATTTTACAAAAATTAATCTTCCAGCAAAGGTGACAGTCATATAGAAATAAGGGGAAATTTTCTGACAGTGAGAACAATCAACCAATGGAACCAAAGTTGCTTTCAGAAGTTGTGGGAGCTTCATCAGTGGAAGCTTTCAAGAAGAGACTGCACTACCATCTGTCAGAAATGGTATAAGGTCTCCTGCTTGGGAAGGGGGTTGGACTAGATGACCTACAAAGTCCTTTGCAATTCTGTTATTCTGTTAAATCTACAGGGAAATGCTGTTAAGGAAGGCGGAGAAGGGCAACCATATGGGTACTGCTAGATTGATGGGACCAGAATCAAACATGTCAAAGATAATGAAGCAAATGTTTATCTTAACTGGACTAGTCAAATCAGAATGCAACCGTGAGGGAACCTAAGCAACCTTTTTCAACAAGAGTCTCTAGAATATCACGGTGACTCAATAGATGGTCCTGGAACTTGTTCCTTCCCAGCAAGGAATGAGTAACTCCTCAAACTGAATCGTTACCTTATTACCACAATGTCATATTTTTAATATGGACTCTTACATGTTTTCTTTGTCCTCTTCCAATGGTGCACTAGCAGGGGTGGTATTCACTTACTACTTACTTACTACCGGTATGCAAATGTGAGTGCATTTTGCTCACACCCGCCCCATCCATGCATGCGTCCAGCCTTCTGTGCATGTGCTTTGCTGGCACGCACACCTTCCACGCATCCGCCCGGCCTCAAAATCATGCATAAATGGGATGGCATAGAGCTTGGGCGGGTAGGTGGGCCCACTAGTGATTTCCACTACCGGTTCGGGTGAACCGGTCATAACCTGCTGAATACCACCTCTGCACACTAGTCATATCATCTGCTAATTAATCTCTTGGAACTCTTAGAAAACTAAGACTCACTTGAGGATCAACTAGAAATAAGGACAATAGGACCAATATATGATTCAAGACCTCCATCATCTTGAGTTCCAGTTGACAAATAAGACTTCAGAAAATGTCCTCATACCAGGTCCTCAGGAACACCCCAACCACCCTTGAAACTCATCTGGCTCATCGAGTACAACAGATGAATCAATCTTAATAGGTTTATCTACCTTTGGAGAAAGGTGGCCCTAGCTAACCAGAAAGCTCTTGATGCTCCCTGAGATTGGTTGTTTTCTTGTACTGATGATGTTACCTAGTTTGGGTAATGAAATGTTTTCAAGAAAATGATTCCAGAGAGCACCAGGCATTCCGCATTTCAACCCTGAATTACAAATATTCTCCTTTGTTGGCAACCAGAAAGCAATCAAGGAGCGAATTGACCATGACAAAAGGCAGGTGTTAACATCCTTCAATTTTACATCATGTTGCAACTGCTCTGAGATTAAAGCATGCCTGCTCTGGCATCACTAGGCTCCTGATTCAGGTTCAAGGTTGCTTTGCTGGCCATGAGCTCCTGAACTGCTCCCAATTCAGTGCTGCCCAAAGAAGGGTTAAAATCCTCAATCCAGGATCATCCTCACCAAATAAGCAAAGGATTCCTATTTTGGTACTTAATAACAATCTAGCTGACATTAGTTTATACTTTCTGATCTATATTTTAGCCCTTTAATTCATAATTATACTGTACCTTCACATTCACTTTGCTGCATGTATTCATTAGCTTCACTCTATAAGGTCGTATTGCATTCATTAAGATCTATTACAACTTTCCCTTTCACTTAGTTTCATGGATCCTTCCTTCCTTCCTTCCTTCCTTCCTTCCTTCCTTCCTTCCTTCCTTCCTTCCTTCCTTCCTTCCTTCCTTCCTTCCTTTGCCATTCAATTCACATTTTTTTTGTAATTTATTCCTTGTATTTCTTAAATCATAATTTTGCACATACCATGGTCATCACCAAATTGGTTTGTAGGTTAGATTAGGTCTGGGGTCTGCAACCTATATACTCAAAGAGCCATTTGGATCCGTTTCCCACAGAAAAGGAAACATTGGGAGCCACAAAACCTGGGTGGGCGTGGCCAACTCGATGTCACTCACTTCCACTAGTCACATGACCCCCCCCTCTAGCAACGCCTACCCAGCCGGTCATTAGGGCAGAGAACCAGTTGTTAAAAAACACCGGGAACCACAAAATCCTTTTGACATATCTCTCTCTCCCCTTCCTCTCTCCCTCCCTCTTCCCCCACCTCCATCTCTCTCTGTATTTCTCTATGTCTCTCTCTCTCCCCCTCTCTCTGTATCTCTCTGTCTCTGCCCTGGCCGCTTCTCTATCCCCCACCATCACCCTTACCTTCTTGGGCCAGGCGAGGAGTGACTCGGAAGGGACGGCGAGGGGTGGGGCCAGCCAGTGGTGGGATCACCTGACAGGGAGCCACAGCAGAGGGCCCAAAGAGCCACATGCGGCTCTGGAGCCACAGGTTGCTGACCCCTGGATTAGATTAATAGCCTCCGTCATATACATGTCACCTATTACATTCCTATAATGGCATTACATTCAATTCTGGTATATCAAGATGCTGCAATTGCAACAAACACTCAATTACACCACAAGCATATTTATGCTGCTCTTTGCAAGCTAGGATCTATAAATTGGAGATGTTCAATTTCTTTTGCCTGTACCCATTAACTAGGCATTCTCTGCGGTTTATTGGCATTCTAATGATATTGAAACTGGATTAATTTTCTAATAGTTTCAAATCAATCAACTTGCTGATCAAGATAAAATCCATATCAGACTCAACTTGCTCCCAGTAATGTAATGTGTACATGATAGTTATTTGCACACTATCATAGACTTGTGTTTCGGAACTGTTCTCTGTATTAGTTTAATGATATATGTATATAAGTCATGAATTCATTTAGTTTAATGGGCTAAGCATAAATATCTCCCAGAAATATAGAACCCAGCGGTGACATATTAAAGAGATTGAAACCTGATGGAAGGAAAGTTATTGATTGACCCAGTTGCTACATTCATTGCATCAAAAAGATAGAAGTCAGGTGGTTGCTTAGGCAATTTTAAAAGAAAATTAGAAACAGCATTTTAAAGTAATTGAGTGGTATCGCAGTGTAAGCAGTGCTTTCTTCTTCCTCCACCCCACCGTCATGCATAAGCATGATGCGCTGACTACGTCTTAAAAGATTTTGCCACTAGCTGTAACAAAGGAATCATCAATAGAGGTAGTTTATTAAAGGGTCGATTAATGAATGGAAAGGAAGTATGGCCAGATATGTGGGTCATTATTAAAGAATTTGCTGAAGCGGCCAATCAACTAATCAAAGCACTGAATATTAACTCATTTTATAGGAAAATAATAGCTGGTTCCTGAACAAGGGGAAATTCAGAATGGATCTGAATGTCAGCTTTGGAAGCCATATTAGGCCGGAAGCAGTGGTGGGATTCAGCCAGTTCATACCACTTCGGGAGAACCGGTTGTTAACTTTCTGAGCAGTTTGGCAAACTGGTTGTTGGAAGAAATCATTAGGGCAGAGAACCGGTTGTTAAATTACTTGAATTCCCACCACTGGCCGGAAGCTTCCATGCTGCCACCTTCTCATGTGTGGGAAAGTAGGAGGGGGGATTTAGTAGTGGGGTTGTCTGTAGACATAATAGCATTCTTCCTGTCAGTCAAGGTCAGGGCGATCCTGCATCTGGAGAAGGAGTGGTGGGAGTGATGTCTCGAGATGGGATGGATGGTGGTTGGAGCATGTGATCAACTGAGGAGTGAGGAGATGGATTTGAGGGTTTTGATTTACTGAGGGAAAACCCGGACCTCTCAGATTCGGGTTTTCCCAGATGTGCCAGTTTACCTATTCTAGTAAATAGAACTTTGAAAAAAGAGTTTTTACTTGGAGTTGGGGAGTTTTCTGGAACGCTGACACTGAACATCTTACAGAAAAGTTTGCATTTCTTCTCTTTCCACAGAAGAGTATTGTCAGGCACAAAGACTCAAGACCAGAGGTGGTATTCAGCCGGTTTGGGAGAACCGGTAGTAGCCCTGGCGCTATGCCATCCTATATTGCCACATTTTCAAGGTGTGTGCATGCGTTGAAGCGGCGCGTGTGAGCAAAGCATGCACTCACATTTTTGGTGCTGGGCGAACCGGTAGGTAAATTATGTGAATCCTACCTTTGCTTAAGACCACATGATAAGTTCTAGTTCAGCTGATTTTATTGTTCATGCCTCTACACAAGAATCTAGTCAACTTATAGTCAGCACTAAATTGGTGCTAGATAAAAGTTAACAGAATTCAAGAGGTGGTAAACTTAGATTGCTTAAATTGGCAGCATAATGACTCCAGGCTAATTGGTCTCTTGACTCCGCCCTCAGGCTCTGCCTGTCCTTCTACGGGTACATGCTTTCTGTAGTTTGGAATCAGATGGGAAACATTCAACAACTTAGCCACTGAGCCACCTGACTAGATGCTCAGCGGCTAAAACACTGAGCTTGTTGATCAGAAAGGTCAGCAGTTCGGCGGTTCGAATCCCTAGTACAGGTATCCTGCATGAGCAGGGGGCTGGACTAGATGATCTCCAAGGTCCCTTCCAACTCTGTTACTGTTACTGAACTGAGCCACTTCAAATCAGCTGAAAAGAGATCAATTCCAAAACCAGAGTTGGCCCCATTGATGGCATCATTTAGCATTTCTTTTGGTACGGAATTCAAAAACTGATCAAGGTACTTAATCCTTAATCATGGCAGACTAAATTACTTATCCTCCGTGCTGCTTCCAGCTGTTTCTTTACAAAAATTAGCCTATGTTGTAGGGGTTTGGTATCAAGACCAGGATAGTATTCAGGCTAGGTTATGACCTTCCTAGAACCTGACTGCCTATTCCATTGATTCTTGCCCTTCCCTTCTGAGTGAAGAAGTCCAGCTTTACTTTTGAGTTTGTCTAGCAGATCCTTCCTTCTTCTTTTAAGGATTATTCCCTCCTCACCAGATTTTATTATTTTCCTTTATGAAGATTTGTCCACATGGATGTCTTCCCACACCTTTCCCACATTATTTCTTTTACCACTAAAGCCTTCCTTCAATCCTTCCTTCCTTCCTTCCTTCCTTCCTTCCTTCCTTCCTTCCTTCCTTCCTTCCTTCCATCCATCCATCCTTCCATCCATCATTGTTATTTTAATGTTCCTTGCAATAGAGCAAGCAGGAAATGCATACCTGGCCTAAGTTGCATTGGTACCCTTTCATCCAACTCTTTCTCTCATCTGCTGTATCTATCTTCTTCAGAAGTACAATAAAAAAAGCATATCTATCTTTTCCTTCCCTCTGGAGGAAGATTGAATTAAGAAAGACTAAATGGTTCAGAATGCTTCAGATTGATTAAGAGAAGCAGAATGAAAGACACAGAGAAAAAAATAGGGAGAAAAGGGTGAACCTTATTGATGAGATCTACAACTCTTTTTTTTTTCCCCTTCAGGCGCTCCTGATGTTACCTCAGGCATTTTCTTCACTTATCTCCACAACTCCACAGAGGGTAGACAAAATCCAATCTCTCCTTAGTCCAAAGCTTTGCTCTCTTAACCTCATTGTGACTCTTTGTGTTCGAGTAATCTAATGGTCAAAATTCCTTTGCAAAACAGTAGAATACATTGATTAAATTGTCATCTTCCTTTGTTAAGGGCTAATCTACTTCCCCTCCGGACAATAACTACAATGGGTTCTCTTCCTTAGAAACTTTCCCTCCTCCTCAACTTCTTTTCCTACTCCCAACTGCCCTGCCAGTGCTATTTCAATATTAATATTAATATTCATAGATAGATAGATAGATAGATAGATAGATAGATAGATAGATAGATAGATAGATAGATAGATTTGAGTCAGAAGCACTGAGGTACTTCAAGGTTGAAAGGATTAGCTGGTAACATCACTGTTGCCCTAGGAACACCCAGTTGTGGGCTCCTTTGATGTCCCTGGCAGGAGCTGGAGTAAAGGACGAGAGCTCAACCCCACCCCACAGCAGCTCTAAGGTCTCAAACACGGGATTGCTAACCTCCTGCCCAACATTTCTGCCCAACTCGAGCCACCGTTCTCCTGTTAATATTCACCATGGATAGGAATTTCCTAGGCGCATACTGCACAAATCACAAAATCATATTAACAGCAGATATGCAAAACACAACTGGAAAGCCACCTGTTATATGTAAACGGAACTGAGAAGTCAGCCATCACCCACTGAGAAACTAACAGATTCAACAGCTGAATGTACCCTGCATCAAGTTAATCAGTCAATCGTGCCACTCAATTTTCTTCTACATGGCAGACTTATTTTTAGTTTGGTATGCAATTGTCCCATTTTCAACAATGTGACTGTAACATTTAATCTTCCATTTGCCTTTTCCAGAGATTCAGAAACAGCACTATTTTATGTTTTTGTCTTCTCATACATTTTGTCAATAATCCTTGTAAATAATGCTAGAAAATAACCTACGGTTATTATTTCTATATTACCAGGGAAATAGATTGAGTCTATGACAATGACAAGGGAGAGGACGAAGGGGTAGAATCTGTATTATAAATTAACCTATTTTCTGCTTATAATTGGTATACTGCATATTATCTGCTTACCAATTCTTACCAATCAAGTATAGAGTTATATTTGGGGTGCATTATTTCAGACTGAGGATGGGGACTTACATGTTTTAATATAACTCTATCCCCCACTATGTTTATAATATAACTCTTTATACAATTTTATCTCCCAATATGTTTTAATATATCTCCCAATATAAACATCCTCCTATTATGTTTATCATCCTAGTTTTCTGCTTTTTGTTAACAGAGCATCCAAGTGTGAACGTGTATAAAATACTACAATCCTGAAACATATTCACTGCAGCTTTTTCCTTCCTTCCTTCCTTCCTTCCTTCCTTCCTTCCTTCCTTCCTTCCTTCCTTCCTTCCTTCCTTCCTTCCCTTTTCCTTTCCTTTCCTTTCCTTCCCTTCCCTTCCCTTCCCTTCCCTCCCCTCCCTCTCCTCTCCTCTCCTCTCCTCTCCTCTCCTCTCCTCTCCTCTCCTCTCCTCTCCTCTCCTCTCCTCTCCTTTCCTTTCCTTTCCTTTCCTTTCCTTTCCTTTCCTTTCCCATGCTGGAGAAAATTCAGTAAAATGGTTATATATTGCAATCCTCCACCTTGTCAGAAACTGCTAATTCTGATATTTGTAGAGATTAGCATAATTGCAGACTTTCTGAAATTTGTCGCTGGGCTGATAGTCACACCCAGTCTAGTTTTTCATGGTGGAATATTGCTGTCTCATTGTTATTTTACTTCTCTAACAAAACAAGACATGAACAAGACTTTTTGGCATGCCTGTCAGGGCTCCAAGTAACACCCCCAACCAATGAAGACTCCAAGGCCAGCAGTTCCTCAAAGTTCCATTTTATTAGAGATGTCATATAGGCACATCTGGGAAAACCCGAATCTGAAAGCTCCCAGTTTTTCCCCACCCAAAGAAAAGTCGAAGTCCCTTCCCCTGCACCCACATGTCTATCACATGGTCCAATCAATCCACAGTCCCAACTGGAGATGCTTCCCAGTCACGTCACTCCAGGTGCAGGCTGAACGTCCTTGACTCCGAGAGAAAAGAATGTTGTTATGGCTAAATACTTCTACCAACTCCAGGCAAATCCCCCTCCCAGTTTCCCACAGACTAAGCGTGGCAGTCCTGAAGATCCAAAAGAAAAGATGGCCTCCAGGGCTGACAATGCCTTTGGTGCTATTTTAATTCTCCATTGTTTTGAGTTTGTTTTCCTGATTTTCAGGTCCTTTTGGTCTTGACATTGATGTATGTATGCATGTAAGCATGTATTGTATTTATAAACTGCTCCAATCTGTTACAACCTTGAGGAGCTTTGCAGAATACATGAATAACCCATCATTACTATTCTTCCATCTACTCAACATGCTTCAGATCCCGTCAGCCAAGGTGTGTTGAAGACAGACTTCTCTGTTGTAGACCCTGCTTTCTGGAATATTCTCTCTTCAGAGATTAGAATGGCCCCAACCCTCTTGGCTTTTTTTTAAAAAAATTTGATTTATATGCCGCCCTTCTCCGGAGACTCAGGGCGGCTTACAATGCGCTAAGCAATAGCCTTCATTCTTTTGTATATTTAAAGTCAGCTTATTGCCCCCACAAACTGGGTCCTCAATTTACCTAACTTAGAAAGGATGGAAGGCTGAGTCAACCTTGAGCCTGGCGAGATTCGAACCTGCAGTAATTGCAGGCAGCTGGTCTTAATAACAGGGTGCTTTAGACCACTGTACTCCAAGGCTTGTTGCAAGGCTCTACAAATCTGGACTATGTACATGGGTCTGGGACTCAGAATGTGTTAAGGATCCCATTTCTTGGCTTTACTATTATTCAAATAACCATCTTGGGTGTATGTATTTATTTTCTGGATATTTTAACTATTTTATTCTTTATAATTGTTTAAACTGTTTTGCAATTGTAGAATTGTAAGCTGCCCAGAGTCATTTGGTTGAGGTGGGCAGTTAAATACATACATACATACATACATACATACATACATACATACATACATACACTGCCTAGAGTTTCATGCAATGATATTTTTGCTTTATCTATTAAGAAACTGCCAGCCAGGCTGGAAGGAAGGGTCAAGTGAGGAATTAGTCTTGAGTCCATGTACAACCACAAGAGACATAAGCCTGACTCTCTCCCCTCCTCCTCACAAGATCCATCAAACCTTATCTACTTGTTCCCAGGGGATGGCAAAAAGTCTGCGGAGATTCTTGTAATATAGGTAGAAGTCAATAAAGATGCTGACTTAGGCTGTTCATGAGTGGCTCTGTTTGCTTGAACCTGACATTATACGGAGATTCCAGGAGTTGAACTCTGCCACTGCATTACAGTTTATCGTTGATCGACATGAATGCACTTTGCCATTAGCCAAATCTGTACTGTTTTATTCAGTGAAACCTGGTCTTTCAGACAGACAAATTTTAATATATGCTGAAAAACCAGTCCCTCCTTTCCAATCCATGGTAATGGGGAAAAAAAAAAAGTAAGGACAGATAATTTTGGAGATTTATGTTAAATTACTGCAAGGCCAATGTATCACAGCTCTATAATTGCCAGTAAAAGTTCAGCATGACATTTTGCTGATGTGCCAAAAATACACTGCCAGGGTTCCATTTGAACTTGATTTCAGAGTCGTTAAGGTATAAAGGACCAATGATCCAGACAAGTGCCTGTCTCAGACGTTTTGATAAGTGAACTGCCTACACAGAAACTCCTTAATTGCTCTTGTCTCTCTCAATTGTTCCTGTTAGCGGGGTCTGCGCAAAGAAGGTCATTAATCAATCATAAACTATCTGAAGGTTTTATGTTTTGCTTGCTTAACAAAACACATCTTTAAGGAGGTATGGCCTCCTTGATTTTTTTTTTTTTCTATTAACTAACTACGCTACTCCCTTCTTGCCCAACAAATGTTCAATATGAATCATCTGATGTCTTTGTTAATGGTGAAATACCGGGAGGTAATCCATTTGCCTAGAAGAAAAAAAGCTTTTGAGTAGCCAATCATCTACTTAACTGATATCCTTATTTAGATGTCTTAGATAGTGTTTCTCAACTTCGGCAACTTTAAGACATGTGGCCTTCAACTCCCAGAATTCCTGATGTGAAAGTTAAGGATGAAATGTGTGGTGCGGAAAGTCTATGGACTCACAAACTCGTGGCACAACGCAACAACTTCATCGGGACAGGATTCAGGAGTCTATCTGCCTCTGAAAGACAAAGGTCACTCTTTTGAAGACAGCAAAATCCACATTTTTTTTTTTTTAATTTATATGCCGCCCTTCTCCGGAGACTCAGGGTGGCTTACAATGCGCTAAGCAATAGCCTTCATACTTTTGTATATTTATACAAAGTCAGCTTATTGCCCCCACAAACTGGGTCCTCATTTAACCTACCTTAGAAAGGATGGAAGGCTGAGTCAACCTTGAGCCTGGTGAGATTCGAACCTGCAGAAATTGCAGGCAGCTGTGTTAATAACAGGGTGCATTAAACCACTGTACTACCAAGGCTCAGAGATGGACAGAGATGACCACTGGTTTGAAAAAGGCCATCTATATTAAAATTGAGATACAGAGCCTTGATGGTACAGTGGTCTACGCACCCTGTTATTAACACAGCTGCCTGCAATTTACTGCTGGTTCGAATCTCTCCAAGGCTCAAGGTTGACTCAGCCTTCCATCCTTTCTAAGGTAGGTGAAATGAGGACCCAGTTTGTGGGAGCAATAAGCTGACTTTGTATAAATATAAAAAAGTATGAAGGCTATTGCTTAACGCATTGTAAGCCACCCTGAGTCTCCGGAGAAGGGCGGCATATAAATCAAATTAAAAAAAAAAAATTGAACAGCCCCTTCTCAACAGAAGAGGGGGAGGGACGTCACCAGTGGTGGGCTGCTCCTGGTTCGCACCCGTTCACAAGAACCGGTAGTAAAAATTTGTAGTAGTTCAGAGAACTGGTAATAACATTGGCTGGCCATGCCCCCAAACTGGTTCCGGCCCAGTCGCCGCTCGCTTACCCCACCCACCTCATCAGATACTTTTTTTTTTTACTTTTAAAAGCATTTTTTCTACAACCTCTTCAGCCGAAAAAATGCTTTTAAAAGTTTTTTTTTTTTAAAAAGCCTCTGACGATCAGGCAACTCAGCTGGGATTGCCAGAGGCTTTTAAAAGCATTTTTTTCTACAATCTCTTCAGATGAAGAGGTTGTAGGGAAAGAAAATGCCTTTAAAAGCCTCTGGCGATCCCAGCTGAGTTGCCTGATCGTCAGAGGCTTCTAAAAGCATTTTTTCCTGCAACCTCTTAAGGTTGTAGAAAAAATACTTTTAAAAGTTAAAAAAAAAAAAGTTGGCCACGCCCACCCAGTCACATTATTCCCCACCAAGCCACGCCCATAAAATAAGCCCACAGAACCCGTAGTAAAAAAATTTAGAACCCACCCCTGGATGTCACCTATTTGCTACCTACAACACAGTCCTTTCCGCAGTCCCAAGTAGGTTCCATACTCATTTTGTACTCTAATTCAGGTGATCCTGAGAGTACAGATAAACCCAGTGGTGGAATTCAGCCAGTTCTGTCCGAATTGCGTGAACCGGTAGCGGCAACTGCGGGAGGCTCTGCTCACCCATCCAGATGTAATGTGCGACTACTGCACATACATGCTCACATTTGTAAACCAGAAGGGAAGGGAAGTGAATCCCACTTCTGGATAAACCCCCAAGTAGCATCAACTAACTCTTAGAATATTAATGAGCAACCCTTAGAGTACTAATGCTTGATGACTACAAAGAATATAAATCTGTCCATTCCCAACTGGATAGTTGGAACTGAAGAAGCTTCTTGGATGAGAAGCAAAATATTTTCAAAGAAAACACCAAGTCCAGTAACCTTTTGGAAAAAACACCTTTGTTGTTCTGAAAATGTATCCTACCTTTTCCTCCTTGTTCTCATGCCTTTTGATGAAATGCTATTTGCTTCTGAAAATAAGGTCGAAGTTCTTTTGCAAGGGAGAAAGGGTTTTAAATGGGAGGCATGTGGCATTCTTGCATTTATTTCACTATACCAAAGCCAAAAGTTAGGTATGGATAGCCTGTCATTCACTGGAAATCTCTCCAGCAGTCTTCAACCTGCTGAATTACTCTTGCTTCAATATAACTCAGCCTCCAACAATATCAGCTTAAAAATACCAACAAGAGAAATTCAAAAGGAATTTTCAAGCTCTCTGAGAAAAAGGTGCAGGAATGGAAGAATATTTCCCCCTTCAGGGAAAGGAAACATGAGAAATTTTCAGGCATTCTTTACCCCAATGCATGGATGAAAGTAATTACTGAGATTGGCTTAGAACAATAATTTGATTTCCATTAGTTTTTGTTTTGGCTTCAGATATTTGGAGGAAAGGACATATGGTGTGCATTCATATGATAGGTTTACTCTAGTTGCTCAATTAATCAATGCACTTGATTTGCACAATGCGTTGAGCCATAAAATAGTATGTCGGAGCTGTTGGAAGAAATGTCCATCTGGGTTCAGTTCCAAGTGGGGAAGAAAGACACTGGAATCATGGAGAGTGCTTGGAAAGATGGTTTTTAATGGTGGATAGGACCACATGGTTTGAGGTCCTGGGGGGGGAAAGCACATGGGAGAGAGAAAGAGAGAGGGGGGGGGGAGAGAGATTTTTATGCCCTCTGTTGGGATTTGCATTTGAGCTTGTATTCTGATTGGTTGTCAGATTCTCATGGGGCCATCATGCAGGGCTAACTTTGTAGGTTGTGTTTTTGAGTCCCAAGCTTGGTTGACTCTTGCTGGGTGATGATGTAATGAAAAGGCTTTGGGCAATTCTTACTATGGCTCTGCCTGAAAGAGGTAGATCTTTGTTATGTAAAATAGACTGGCCCAGGCCTTAATGGCCCATTGACAAAGATGGGAGGGAGGCAGTGGTGAGATTCAAATAATTTAACAACTGGTTCTCTGCCCTAATGATTTCTTCCAACAACCAGTTCACCAAACTTTTCAGAAAGTTAACAACCGGTTCTCCTGAAGTGGTGCGAACTGGCTGAATCCCACCACTGGAGGGAGGTCTGAGTTTCTGCCTCCCTTTTAGGGGAAATATTCTGCCCTTTTAATATTTCCCAAAATATCTCATTTTCCTAGAAGAGGGGTGGGTGCTAACTTCCTACACTGCAAAACCAGAGTTAATGCTAGCCAAGTCAGCAGAAGTCTTTAGGCTTTCTTTATTTGTGTCAGAAGGACCTACAAACTATATAGACCAGTGATGACTAACCTTTTCGGCACCGAGTGCCGAAACTGGAGTGTATGTGTGCAAGGCTGGAACCCAAAAGAGAACAGCTGACTGGTGTGCATGTGCATGGCGGCAAGCTGCTCTTCCGGGTTCCGGTGTGCATGCACGCTAGACAGCTGGTCAAGCGCGCATGCACACCAACCAGCTGATCTCTTTTGGGTTCCGGCGTGTGCACTCCAGTTTTGGCACTTTGACAGCTGCATGCCGTAACCTGGAGGAGCAGCTGGAGATGGGGCACGTGCCCTCAGAGAGGGCTCTGCGTACCACCTCTGGCACATGTGGCACCTCTGGCACCACCTCTGCCATAGGTTCACCATCACAGATATAGACATATAACATTCAACACCGGGCAAGTGAACTAGGTCATAAAAATATAGCATGTTTAAAAGTGTGTAAAATAAATAGAGTTAAAATGAAATGACATTTGCCCAGTATTGGACCATGTCAAAGAGCATTTTCTCTCATGAACAGGAGCTCTTCCTCTGTCCATGTTGAAGGACACTGTGTGTACCATAGCATACGGGAGATAGAATGTTCTTTGAAATAATAGAAAATATTTGTAGCTTGGGTTTTAGATTTCGGCAGTGGTTTGCTCTCTTGTTTCAATTTAGTTTCTAAATGTTTCATTACTAGGAAAATCCTGCTGATGATGTTACCTAGTCTGGTAATGAAGCATTCAGAAATTAAATTGAAACAAGCTTGGAGAGCAAGCTACGGCCAAAATAGAATATTCTTCTCCGCATTCATAGAATGTCTTCTATACGGAAGTATCCCCCCCCTTTTTTTTTTAGATTGTCCTTTGATCTTCCTAACCTGGTGTACAGTCTATTTGTTGTGGCCTGCCAGCAACCAGCAGAGCTGGCAGTAGATTCGGACAGTGAGGAGGTTGGGGAGGAATGTGGGCCAGTCCTGGAGTCTGGGGAGGCTCAGTTGAGGGCTTTGAGTCGGAGACAGAGAGGGGGCCAAGGAGAGGTGGGTTTCAGCAGGTTCTGACCAGTTCTGGAGAACCAGTAGCGAAAATTTTGAGTAGTTTGGAGAATTGGTAAATACCACTTCTGACTGGCCCTGTCCCCATCTATTCTCTGCCTCCCGGGTCCCAGTTGATCGGGAAGAAATGGGGATTTTGCAGTAATCTTCCCCTGGAGTGGGGAGGGAATGGAGATTTTAAAGTATCCTTCCCCTGCCATGCGCACAGAACCAGTAGTAAAGAATTTTGAAACCCACCACTGAGGCCAAAGCTATTTGGTAGTTCTTTGCTGTCTCCAGAGTCTCCGGAGTCTGACATCAGCGAGGCAGAAGAACAGTGTGAGCCTGTTCCCAGTGTGCGAATGCGCAGAGCTGCCAGGAGACAGGAACAATTAAGGAAACAGGGTCAACTTGGGAGTAAGGCTTGGAGATGATTGGCCACTTCCATAAGTCATAAAAGAGAAGCAAATGGGACATGAGCTTTTGCAGGAAGCAATTGTTCATCTGGCCGATTCAAGATTTGAAAATTCTGTTTGTGACTCTGTGCCACGTTTGGCCTTGCCCTGTGTCTGGAAATTAGCTCTTTGGCAGCATTCCACCTGAGATAGGTGGGTATTGATAACCTCCCTCTGAAAGACTGCTTATCAAGCCTTGCAGACTGTAAATGAAAGTAATTTACAGCCGTATGAATTAAAGAGGTTTGCCGGGACTAAGTTTGTGCTGTTTAATTTCTAAGGAAGCCTAGGTCAGAACACTATTTAACTATTTCCATACAAACCAAAGTTGTTCTTGACCAAGCAGCAGACAATCATATGGTTGTGCCCAATTGCCCAATAGCTCCTTACTCACCTTCCATAGTTCCATATAGTCTGTGGCGGCTGGTTGTTAGATCTCTAACTGAAACAGGTGTGCTGTATATGCAGTTCGGATGCCTTGCCTTGCAACATCCACAATAACCAACGAATCTTTAGCAAATTGTGATTTTCTTCTTCTTTGATCCATGCCTCCTATTTAAAAAAAAAACCAAACAAAACACCCTATCCTCCCAGGAAAAGTCATAGGATCCTAGAAATAATAATGTATCTCAGAAGGAACCTCTTATTTTTTAACATCTCATGAATGGCCTTTAAGAGTGGGAAACTCTTAAAGAGAAATGATAGAGGATAGAATTTAGGCTCTAGTGCAGGGGTGTCAAACTCAAGGCCCGCGGGCCAGATCTGGTCCATCTGGCCCACAGGGCCACTCTGGAAACAGCGAAGGACCGGCCCGCAGTGCCTCTGCCAGCAAAAATGGAGCTCAGGAGGGCCATGCGTGGCTCACCTGAGGTCCGTTTTCAGCTGAGATGGCCTCCTGCAATCCTCTGCCAGTGAAAATGGAGATCGGGAGGGCCACTCAGGCCACCAAGATGCCCCCGACACAAGTGACATTGATCTGGCTGTGCCCACCCTGGTCACGCCACCTGGCTCCCTGAAGTCAAACACAACCCTGATGCGGCCCTCAATGAAATTGAGTTTGACACCTCTGCTCTAGTGGATCTTAGATCCTTCCTAGATTTATTTATTTATTTATTTATTTATTTATTTATTTATTTATTTATTTATTTATTTATTTATTTATTTATTTATTTATTTATTTATTTATTTATTTATTTATTTATTTATTAGATTTCTATGCCGCCCTTCTCCCGTAGGACTAGGAGTGGCTCACAGAATAAAAACATATAACAATAAATAAAACTAAAAACATCCAAATATAAAAACCCCAACAACTAAAATCTCATAACAGATCAGGGAATTTGCTGAAAAAGCCATGTCTTCAGTTCGGCGCGGAAAGCGCGGAGGTCGGGGGCTGTCCAAAGCCCGGTGGGTAATTCATTCCAGAGGGTCGGTGCGGCCACCGAGAATGCCCTCATCCTGGGGGCCACCAGCCAACATTGTCTGGCCGATGGCACCCGAAGGAGGGCAGTCCTATGTGCCCGCGCTGGGTGGTGAGAGGCCGGTAGGAGGTGGTCCTGCAAGTACCTGCTTTCAGTCAGTTTGTCATATGGTGACAATTTCAAGGTACTTGACATTTATTCCATCCTACACCATGCATACAAATTGATGCTAGGAAGGCATTAAAAATGTCCTGGCGTAATCTAGCTCATGTTAGCTTGACTGACTTGGGGGAGAAGATTCCCAAAGGATGACGTTGACTGGAGATCTGTAAGCTTTTGGCCTGTATCTTCAATCATACAGAACTAAACCAGTGGTGGGATTTGAATTTTTTTTACTACCAGTTCTGTGGGCGTGGCTTGGTGGGCATGGCATGGCTTGGTGGGAATGGCTTGGTGGGCGTGGCAGGGAAGGATACTGTAAAATCTCCATTCCCACCCCGCTCCAGGGGAAGGATATTACAAAATGAATTGCTGGGGACGAATCAGCAATGGAACACAGGTCCAGAGGAATGTGAGTGATTTACAATAGCTTAGTAAACTGGTCACAGAGTCCAAACTAGTATGGATGTAACAAAACCTTTCCAACTGATAAAAGCTCTACTGGGTGACCCATTAAGGATACGAACAAGATTGAGAAGTTTGGTTACAATCGTGCATTCTTATTGTTGTAATTGCTACAAGGCTCCTGTGATCTCTATCTAATCGCCGCCTGCTTGTTTCAAATGCTTTGTTCCCTTATCTAATATCCGGAAATCCAAATGCTATGTAATGATCAGCCACCTTGGGGAGCTCGCTCGCAAGCAAGAATCCAGCAGCCCCTTGCACGTTCTCCCTTGTCTAAATTCCTCTGTAACAGCTCTAACCATTGCTGGTTAGTTAATCTATGATTATTTATTTTTCTTTGACAAAATACTCCAAGGCATCTGTGCAGATGGGCAGAAGGCCAGCAAATCACTCACTCTAGTTGCTTTGGGTTTATTTTATTTACTCCAGCAATTCTCTTTCATTCGCCGCACCAACTTTGACTCAATGTGCTGTGAAAACAAGTGAAATTAAAGCAGATGTTTTGTTTTCAGTGTTTAGGCAAATGTGACATCTAATCAACCAGCAAAAGTTACACGAGCGGAGTTACATAGCATTAAATGAATAAATAGTACCTAATAGCAAATTAGTAATTTGCCAACAATGCAGCAATCACCAACGCTTAAGATCTGAATGCGAAGATCCTATGCAAAGAGCGTGGGAATTTTAATTCACACCACTTTCAATCTAGGAGAACTCATTCACAGATAAGGATTACATTTAGGGGGAGAAGGGGATGTCGCAAGGTGTTCATGTATTCAAGAAAAACCCCATGCTTTTTTAATCTCATTTTAAAGAGAATTCACCATGGGTCTTGTTCAAGGATCAAACACTTTTGCATGATACGTAGAATAGAATAATTGAATCTCTTCCAATCGAATAGAATTGGAAGGGACCTAGGAGGTCTTTGAGTCCAACACCCTGCTCGAGCAGGAGACCCTATACCAGTGATGGCGAACCTATGGCATGAGTGCCAGAGATGGCATGCAGAGCCCTCTCTGTGGGCAGGCATGCCGTCACCGGCTGCTCTTGGGTTTCCAGTACATGCATGTGTGTGCCGTCCAGTTGGTCTTTACGCATGCCGGCCATCTGGTCTTTGGGTTTCTGGCGCTCTGACACACGCAAAGGCCATGTGGCCGGTGCACATGCATGGGCCGGAAACCCAAAAATCAGGTGGCCAGCGCGCACATGAACGCCAGCCACCTGGTCTCCAGGTTTCCGGCACTCCGGTGTACGTACATGCATGCATTCCGGTTTGGGCACTCAATGCTGAAAAGGGTCGCCATCATTGCCCTATTCCATGTCAGACAAATGATCATCCGGTCTCTCTTTGAAAGCTTCCAGTGATGGAGCACCCACAACTCTTAAAAGCAAGCTATTCCATTGGTTAATTCCTCTCACTGTTAGGAAATTTTTCTTTCGTTCCAGATTGCTTCTCTCCTTGGTTGGTTTCCATTTATTTATTTATTTATTTATTTATTTATTTATTTATTTATTTATTTATTTATTTATTTATTTATTTATTTATTTATCTATCTATCTATCTATCTATCTATCTATCTATCTATCTATCTATCTATCTATCTATCTATCTATCTATCTATTGGTTCCTTTTATATGCCACCCTTCTCCGGAGACCCAGGGCAGCTTACAATGAGTTAAGCAATAGCCTTCATACTTTTGTATATACCTGCTTAGTAGGGCTTTGCCCCCCCCCCAGCGGTGGTCTTTTTTATACAAAGTCAGCTTATTGCCCCCACAAACTGGGTCCTTATTTTACGTACCTCGAAAGGATTGAAGGCTGAGTCAACCTTGAGCCTGGTGAGATTTGAATTTGCAGCTGGTGTTACTTAACAGGACTTTAGTCTGCTGCACCACCAAGGCTCCATTGTTTCTTCTCTTGCCTTTTGGTGCTTTATTGGAATATATGGCAATTCCTGAACTATGGGCCATGAAGCCAGTGTCAATTCTTAGTGACTGCAGAGACAGATTTTCTCCATGATGAACTTTCTTTGATCTGGTCCTTCATGTCTTCCAACAATGCATGCATTTCCACTGTAACTGAATGCATCCTTTTGCTGCTGGTCACCTCTTCATTTCTTTCCTTCTATCTTTTCCACCATCGGAGTCTTCTCCTGAGAGCTTCAAATAACATCTGAAATAGGATATCTAACCATGTAGTAGGGCTGTATTGCTATTATCCTTCTCATCTTTCCTATTACCTACTCTTATTGGTATCATATGACTATCACTTGATTAGTTGTATCTTATGATTTATGGTTGTATCTTATGATTTACAATTTATCATTTTGTTGCTTGTATGTACACTGAGAACTTATGCACCAGAGACAAATTCCTTCTGTGTCCAATCACACTTGGCCAATAAAGACTGTTCTATTCTGGTCTGGTCTGGTCTTTTGTCTTTTAAATGACAAGACTCGGTTGATTTATTCAGTGATCTATTGTTTATTTGTTGGCTGTCTATGGTAATATTAGGAGTCTTCTCCAACATCAAACGAATCAGAGGTGGTATTCGGCCAATTCGGACCAGTTCGCATGAAACGGTAGCGGAGATTGTGGGTGTGGGTGGGTGTGGGGGTGTGGGGGTGTGGTGTGGGTGGCGCTATGCTGCCCTGGCGCTATGCCATCCTATTTAGCCACATTTTTGAGGCCGGGCACATGCACAGAAGGCGTGCACGTGAGCAAAGTGCATATGTGGAAGTCCAGGCGCATGCATGGAAGGTGTATGCCCACAAGCAGCGAGCACGCATGTGCGTGGCAAACTGGTGGTAAAAATATGTGGAACCCACCTCTGAAATGAATCAATAATCTTTTTATCCTTTTTCTTCAAAGCCCAATGGAGACATTTTTCCCCCCTCCATTCCATTTTTTGAGGGTGCCTGGACAAGTTCCTTCAGCTTTCCTGGCAAGGTTTTCAGAAGTGTTTTGCCATTTCGTCCTTCTTAGGGCTGAGAGAACGTGACTGGCCCAAGGTCATCCAGATGCCTTGATGCCTAAAGCAGGACTATAGAGCTCATGGTCTCCTGGTTTTTATCCTGATGCTTTCCTTTTCCCATTGTTTTCAATTCTTTTGTAGAAAGTTCAGAGCCGGCGGGGAGGAGAAAAGTAATCTGTTCCACCATTTCATAATAGATGGTAGTAGTAATAATAATTAAAATATTATGACAAGTTAGAAAATTAAGTCTCAGCTGCTAAGGGCTACTGGCTGATCTTATCTAGGCTTAGAGGGGCAAGCCTGATTAGTAGTTGAGTAATTGACAAGCGGGGCTATAGGCTAGAACTGGAAGTCAAATAAATCTCCCCAGAGAAGGGAATATCAAATCATTTCTACAGTGTGACCAGGAAAATAGCATATTTTCAATATTCAACAGGATGTATCTAGGGAGTTGCCAGAAGTTGAGTTCAAAATGAATAAGACGGAATGATGGATTCAAAGCAGAGAATGAAGAATGATAGGCAATAATGAGGACAGAGGATAACCCGGATTTTAAAAAGAAAGTAAGTCACGAATAAATATTGCATATTACTGATGTCCTGGTATGAATCTACTTTATGGCCTAAAGCAGGTAAGACATGGATAAAACATGGCTCAATCAGCTTAGCAGGGTCCACAGCAACCTAGAATTAGGTTAAACCAATGCTGTATCTGCAGTGATGCCAGAATGTTAATGTTGCCCTTACATCCTTGTGCCCTAATGTTTGATGAAAGTGTATAAGTATCAATGTGATTAGGTCATTATGCATATATCCTCCACAGCTTATCCCCCACTCCAGATGCTCCTGGATCTCTGTGGTTGGTTTTTTTTTTTTTTGTTTTTTTTAAAAAAGGAAAATAGATAGAGAAATTTTGTCCAAAATAAAGACAATATTATAAAAGAAAAGCAGTATGGTTGTTTTCTCCTGCTTCCTTAGACCAAAATCAGACAGAATAGAATAGAATAGAATAGAATAGAATAGAATAGAATAGAATAGAATAGAATAGAATAGAATAGAATAGAATAGAATAGAATAGAATACATTACATTACATTACATTACATTACATTACATTACATTACATTACATTACATTACATTACAACTCCTCCATGATGTTGAAGATAGCCGGAAAAGCCATGAGTCTTATGGGTTCCCTGTGGAGAAGGGAGGAGATTGCCCCAGGGGGGATCCAGAAGAGACAGCCTGTGGGGGAGAAGAAGAGGAAGCTGGGGAAGGAACATCTCAGGCTTCTGGAGCTCAAGTGGGGGATGCAGCAGCCCAGGGACCCCCAGCCTTGCAGGTCCCACCCCGCAGGCGTAAAAAACCAAAAATTCCCCCCCCTAACCGGAAAATATGATGGGAATCCAAAGACATTGGGGCTTTTCTTGACCCAAGTGTGGAACCACATGCAGGACTGGGGGGAGGACTACTTATCAGATGCGGCTCGAGTGAGATGCGTCACGAATGTCCTAGAGGGAGTAGCCGCTGAATGGATGGTGGTCCTCCACAATAATAACTCCCCCTTGCTATATACAATTAAAGTAGAGGTAGGCAGCCAAATACAGTAAAATTGAGAAGAAATGAAATTGGTGATTCAAAGAATAGCAGTGTCCCCAAACTATTTTAAAAATTCTTCCTACTTCCTACTTAATCCCAGTTTGTGACATTTTAAATTACGTTCATGTCAGCAAGCAGGTTACCATATCTAATGTTTATTTCCATTTTCTATCATTTCTCCCCCCCTCCCCCGGCACCCTTAACCTTCCTAGTTACTTTTCCAAGTCCTATAGTCCAATATTCTTCAATTACAAAACCGTCTTAACTCAAACCCAAGACTTTATGTTATGTTTTGATTGTGTCTGTTCCTTCTTTTGAAATTCTCTAGGTCAGGCACTGATTATAGCTTCACTCTTCCTTTAATGCTGACATCCTCAACTTATAGAAATGCTGCTATTTTTTAAAAATGGGAAGGCTTGGTCAAAGCCAATAATTTGACATCCTTTTCCATTCTGAGTCTCCAGCATTCCTCTTATAAATATATAAGAGGAAATATATATAAGCATTCCTCTTATATAAATATATAAATATATTATATAAATATCAGGATGCTGAACATCGATTGCTAGGTGTCTCTTGGGATTTTAACAATGAACAAATATCTATCTGTGTATAGTATAAAGTGGGTTTTCAATTTTTTCATCCCAAAGTGTTTTGTTTTCCCGGTTTAACTCTCCCTTGCACTTACAAAGTAGATCACACTAGGAAACCATGTTATGAATGCTAATAATACTTTTATTATAAAGTTATTATACTTTATACCAGAGGTGAAATCCAAATTTTTTTACTACCAGTTCTGTGGCCGTGGCTTGGCGGGTGTGGCTTGGTGGGCGTGGCAGGGGAAGGGTACTGCAAAATCCCCATTCCCTCCCCTCTCCTGGGGGAAGGATACTGCAAAATCTCCATTCCCACCCCACTCTGGGACCAGCCAGAGGTGGTATTTGCCGGTTCTCCGAACTGCTCAAAATTTACGCTACCGGTTCTCCAGAACCTGTCAGAACCTGCTGGATTTCTCCCCTGAAGAATAGTATAAAATAGTATTTTATAGTATTTTATACTATAAAACATTTTTACAGTAAAACCTGAGTTGTTTCTTCTCCTACACCCCTTTATCTTTAGGAGGACTAGGGAAGTTCTTGTCTGAGATGATTTCTAAAATTACACTTCTATCCTGGACTCAGATTTCTTTTATCAGTTTGGTTTTCTTGGCTGTGGCTTTTGCTGTTCCTGAAGGCTGTTATTCCTTCTCCCTGTTATACATGTAAACATAGCTGCCATTTGTCCATTGGGGAAAATCTTGTGGGAAGAGTATATTTTCTAACAAGGATACAAACGGAAGGCAAATTATTTCTGCCCAGTAAAGTAAAAGAATAATAGAATTGGTAGGGACCTCAGAAATTTCTAGTCCAACCTCCATTCATGCAGAAGACCCTATTCCATTCTGGACAAAGAGCTGTCCAAACTCTTCACTGGAGGCTTTTAAAAAGAGATTGGATAGCTCTTTGTCCAGAAAGGAATAGAGTCTCCTGCTTGAATGGAGGTTGGACTACAAATTTCTGAGGTCCCTTTGTTGCTGTTGTTAGTTGCGAAGTCATGTCTGACCCATCACGACCCCATGGACAACATTCCTCCAGGCCTTCCTGTCCTCTACCATCCTCTGGAATCCATTTAAGCTCATACTGACTGCTTCAGTGATTCCATCCAGCCACTTCATTATAGCGTGTGGGACATGTGGTACGAATGGATGGGGGAAAGAAATAAAGAAGGTAATAGAGATTAAATTTTAACTAATTAACAAAATCTATATGAATAGTATTAGATTTAGTCTTAGGGAGTTGAGCACTATTATTTTTAAGTGTTTGAAATTAAATCTAGCTTCAAGAAACAATATCAACAAAAGACAAGCAATAATGTATGTAGATGTATATATGTATATAACTGCACCAATGAACCGAAAATGTACCGATTGTATCACTATATGTTATAATAAAATCAATTTAAAAAAAAAAAAAAGAATTGGTAGGGACCTCAACTGGGCTCCAAGATCACCGCAGATGGGGACTGGAGCCAAGAAATTAAAAGATGCTTGTTCCTGGGGAGGAAAGCTATGGCAAATCTAGACAGCATACTAAAAAGCAGAGACATCACCCTGCCAACAAAAGTGTGTATAGTCAAGGTCATGGTTTTCCCAGTTGCAATATATGGTTGTGAAAGTTGGACCATAAGAAAGGGTGAGCACCAAAGAATTGAGGCCTTTGAACTATGGTGCTGGAGAAGACTCTTGAGAGTTCCTTGGACTGCAAGGTGATCAAACTGGTCAGTCCTAGGGGAGATCAATCCTGACTGCTCTTTAGAAGGCCAGATCCTGAAGATGAAACTCAAATACTTTGGCCACCTAATGAGAAGGAAGGACTCATTGGAGAAGAGCCTAATGCTGGGAAAGAGTGAGGGCAAAAGAAGAAGGGGATGACAGAGAATGAAGTGGCTGGATGGAATCACTGAAGCAGTCAGTATGAGCTTAAATGGATTCCAGAGGATGGTAGAGGACAGGAAGGCCTGGAGGAATGTTGTCCATGGGGTCGTGATGGGTCAGACATGACTTCGCAACTAACAACAGCAACAAAGGGACCTCAGAAATTTGTAGTCCAACCTCCATTCAAGCAGGAGACTCTATTCCTTTCTGGACAAAGAGCTATCCAATCTCTTTTTAAAAGCCTCCAGTGAAGAGTTTGGACAGCTCTTTGTCCAGAATGGAATAGGGTCTTCTGCATGAATGGAGGCTGGACTAGAAATTTCTGAGATCCCTACCAATTCTATTATTCTTTTACTTTACTGGGCAGAAATAATTTGCCTTCCGTTTGTATCCTTGATAGAAAATATACTCTTCCCACAAGACTGTTCCCAATGGACAAATGGCAGCTATGTTTACATGTGTAACAGGCAGAAGGAATAATAATCTTATAAATAAAGACTATAAAGATAAATAAATAAACCCAGTGGTGGGTTTCAAAAATTTTTACTACCGTTCTGTGGGCGTGGCTTGGTGGGCGTGGCATGGCATGGCATGGCATGGCTTGGTGGGTGTGGCATGGCTTGGTGGGCGTGGCAAGGGAAGGATACTATAAAATCTCCATTCCCTCCCCACTCCAGGGGAAGGATACTGTAAAATCTCCATTCCCTCCCCACTCCAGCGAGTGGTTGGCCCCAGAGTAGGGTGAGAATGGAGATTTTGCAATATCCTTCCCCTGGAGTGGGTGGAACTGGAGATCCTTCCCCTGCCACGCCCACCAAGCCACAGCCACCAAGCCACGGCCACAGAATCAGTAGTAAAACCGGTAGAGCCTCGGTGGTGCAGCGGACGAAGTGCTGTTAAGTGCTAGCACTTAGCTGCCAGCTGCCTGCAATTAGTGCGAGTTCAAATCTCGCCAGGCTCAAGGTTGACTCAGCCTTCCATCCTTTCGAGGTAGGTAAATTGAGGACCCGGATTGTGGGGGCAATAAGCCAGCTTTGTATAGAACAACACCGCTTAAAGGGGGCCGAAAGCCCTAATAAGCAGGTATATACATAAAAATATGCAGGCTATTGCTATAATGCATTGTAAGCCGCCCTGAGTCAATGGAGAAGGGTGGCATATAAATTGGACTAATAAATAAATAAATAAATAAATAAATAAATAAATAAATAAATAAATAAATAAATAAAATTTGGATTTCACCACTGGACGGGACAGCCACTTGTCTGAAATTGTATAGGGCTTCCTGCCTGAGCTGCTTGGAGGTCTTCTAGGAAACGAGAAGACCTCCAAGATCCCTTCCAGCTCTATTTTGTATGTATGAATGGATCTGAAGATGGTTGCTAAGAGTACCATTCAACTGCTCCTGGACCAAGTAAAAGTTTCTTGAAAGAAACAATCAATAAGAAAAAAAAATCAGATAATTGTCCTCACTGTTAGGAAGTTTCTCCTCAATTCTAGGTTGCTTCTCTCCTTGATTGGTTTCCATCCATTGTTTTTTGTCTTGCCTTTTTGAAAGTGTCTCTCTTTTTGCTCTTTCATAGTTCCAAGTTTCACCCTTAGCATTACCGTTGGAAAGAGCATTGCTTTAACTATTCTAATATTTGTTGTCGTTGAAATGTTCTTATCCTTTATTAACTTACCCACCTTCAGTGTTTACTTAGGACATTTGAAGCCAAAAGAACCTTGTTCTGAATTACACTGTGTCCATATCCTTTGCGATTTGCCTTTTTATATTTCATTAATTTCCAGGCACCGAATGCACCGTAAGAGCAGGCTCCTTTTGATAATATTATGTGTGTATCTGTCATAAAGTTGGCATTTCTTGGCCAGGAAATAAACATCTTTTAATAAGGAGGAAATATGAAATGCACAAGAAGTTTTCTGTGTCCCTCCAATTTATGGAAATGAGGTTGGTTATATTTACTTATTTCGTTTTCTTCCATGCCTATAGCAGTGACACAAAGTCATTTAATTAGATGACACTCTTGATCAGCCAAGAGGCAAAGTGCTACCCGTTTGTACTGAGGATAACAGGGTTTTTTTTAAAAAAGGCTCTTGGTAATGTAATTCTTTATTTGCAGAAGTGAAAATAAATAAATAAGGCCCCCTGCAAACTGCAAAGCCCAGGCTGAAAATGAGCCATTCAGAAAAAAAAGAAAAAAGAAAGAAAGAAAGAAAGAAAGAAAGAAAGAAAGAAAGAAAGAAAGAAAGAAATTGTCAGACAGAAAGAGAAAATAACCTTTTAATGAAACCTTTCATGCAAATATCCTTCGATTTGGTGAGACAGCTTTTCTTTTAATCCTTGTTATTAAAAAAGAAAGAAAGAAAGAAAAAGAATCAAGATTTCAGCAAGAATGCAGGGAAACCAACGTCCAGAGGAGTTTTCGATTTCCTTCCATTGCAGTTTTTATATCATTAGCATTACAGTCCAGTGTTGAAATGTAAAATTTGTTACTACCGGTTCTGTGGGCGTGGCTTGGGTGGTGGTGGTGGTAATGTGACTGAGTGGGCATGGCCAACTTTTTTTTTTAAAACTTTTAAAACCATTTTTTCTACAATCTCTTCGCCTGAAGAGGTTGTAAAAAAAATGCTTTTAAAAGCCTCTGACGATCCCAGCTGAGCCACGCGATCATCAGAGGCTTTTTTTTTATACTTTTAAAAGCATTTTTTCGGCTGAAGAGGTTGTAGAAAAAATGCTTTTAAAAATAATAAAAAAAAGCTTCTGATGATCACGCGGCTCAGCTGGGCATGAGGGGCGGGGAGGGACTTTTGCTACTGGTTCTCCAGCGGGCCTCTGGAGCTTGGGGAGGCCATCTTTGCCCTCCCAGAGGCTTGAGGAAAGCCGCCAGAGCCCGGGGAGGGCAAAAAACATTCCCCCCCAATGTGATGCAGGAGGCCGACTAGGCCTTACCCATCATGGCCACACCCACCCAGCAACCGGGCAGAGAACCCCTTGCTAAAATTTTTGAAGCCCACCCCTGTAGAGAGACATAACTCTAGAATATAGGGAGTTGTATTCTACCAATTCTTTAAAGAGTTTCTGTACTTCTACCTTTATAACATCATATTGAAGGCTTTTTCGTCAACTCCCTGGATAGCTCAACAGACAGAGCTCTGTAATTTAATACCAGCTGTCTGCCATTAAAGTAAGATAGAATCCCGCCAGGCTCAAAGATTGACTCAGCCTTCCATCCTTTCTAAGGTAGGTAAATTGAGGACCCAGTTTGTGGGGGCAATAAGCTGACTTTGTATAAATATATAAAAGGATGAAGGCTATTGCTTAGTGCATTGTCAGCCGCCCTGAGTCTCCGGAGAAGGGCGGCATATAAATCAAATTAAAATAAATAAATAAATAAAATAAACTCCTTATTAACTGGAGTCATCAGAGGCTCAATCCTGGGATGCAACATATGCAACAAATTATATACCATACACCTTTGCTCAGAGTTTCATGGGGTCCTTGGTGGTCTCTGACACCACACATTTTAAATTCATTTTCTCCAACCTTTGAAATATTATTATCTGGTATTATTAATGCTTAAAATTGATTCTTCCTTCAATTTTGAAGGATTCTTCCTTCAAAATTGATTCAATCCTTCAATTGATTCAACCTTCATGTAGCTGGAAATCTTATTTTGTAATTAGGAAACCTTCTTCCGCCTATTAATCTATTATACCGCTAACATTTCTTAAACTCATTAGCTATATGGAAACGGGGTTTTTGCTAAATCTTAGCAGATTACTGAATTTTTAGTTCCAGAGCTCTTTGTACACTAAATAACATAGGTGTACTAAAAAAGAAAGCGTGAAGAATCATAGCTCTTAAAAGACTAATTAATGGTCCATGAAGTACATGTGGTTCCTAATCTCAGTTTTTGTATCACAAAGCCATTTAATTTTATGGCAAAATAATGAGTGAGAATATAGTGATTTCCTCCTACTTTTACAGGGAAATCAAATCAGCTGAGTACATTCCATTCTTGCTATACTCAATAGACTGATGGAAATAAGAATATTCCATAAGATCTTCCAACTTGAAGAATGAGAAGGAAAGATTTCCTCTTATGTCTTGGTATTAAATTATATCTCTTTATAAATCCCTCTAGCCTTTGGCTACCAATAATATTTTTTTTAAAATGAAAGAATGGACTTTATCGATTAAAAGTGAACCATTTCTTCCTTAAAAACATAACAGACATGGTTTAATTTAGTCCAGTGGATTTCAGAGAAGTTTGTGGGTCAACTTTTTCTTTTGGGTTCAATGAAATCTAAAAATTGTGTTCCTTTGTCCAAACCTTGCACCCCTGCATATGTGCACACAACCCACCCATACTCCCTCCCTCACACATGCACGCATGACCCCCTGCGCCCCGTTTTGGGCCTAGCAGGCATCCCTGAAGCCTCCGGAGGCCAGAAATGACTTGTTTCTGGACTTCTGGGAGGCCTGTTTTTCGCCCTCCCAAAGCCTCTGCGCGAGCCCTGTACTTACCACGGGCTGCATGGAGACTCCTGAGAGGGGAGGGGTGGCGTGGGCTGGGTGCACACATGTGCGGTGGAGCTGACCTAGAACAACGGCTCACGTGCCCGCAGAGATGACTCATCATCACGGAGCTAGAAGATTAAAAAAGTCAATTGTGCGTAACTTCTGCAATGAAAGCAAATTCTTGAAATCATATAAAGAAACCCGACCTTTTCCATTTCTCTCATTTTTACATTTTTTGAAATGTATAAATAGATTCATCCCGTATCTTAACTAATCCAATTTAAAACAAATAGAGTATCACTCATTCTCAGATTGATTTCTGCTTTCCTTATCACTTCCAAATCATATGTAGCTTTCCAGGTCTCCTATTACTAATTTCAAATTATATTTAATGTTCTCGGACACATCACAAATTTCACTGAAGTTTAACAAGCACATCAGATTTTTTTTTTTTCATATTGGATTTTTTTTTTAAAGTTAAAAAATAAATATAGAGCTTGAGCTGAGTTGGCAGAAGACAGTAGGCTCAGCTAATGGATAATTAAGGTTCTGGAAATCTAATTATTATTTTAGCATATATATAGTCCTCAATTTAAGACCACAATTGAGCCCTATATTTATGTTGCTAAGTAATAGATTTGTTAAGTGAGTTTTGCCCCATTTTACGACTTCTTGCCACGTTTGTTAAGTGAGTCAATGCAGTTGTTAAATTAGTAACACGGTTGTTGTGCGAATCTGGCTTCCCCATTGACTTTGCTTGTCAGAAGGTCGCAAAAGGGGATCGCATGACCATGGGGATGCTGCAACCGTCATAAATGTGAGTCAGTTGTCCAGCATCCTAATGTAAATCATGTGGCCATGGGGATGATGCAAAGGTCATAAGTGTGAAAAATGCTCATAAGTCCCTTTTTTCAGTGCCGTCGTAACTTCAAATATTCACTAAGCGAACTGTTATAAGTGGCGGACTACCTGTACCGGTTCTCCTCGACTTGAAACCATTCCTTTGGTGACCTTTCAAAGTTACAACAGCACAAGTGATGGGATTCAAATAATTTAACAACCGGTTCTCTGCCCTAATGATTTTTTCCAACAACCAGTTTGCCAAACTGCTCAGAAAGTTAACAACCGGTTCTCCCGAAGGGGTGCGAACTGGCTGAATCCCATCACTGAACGGCACTGAAAAAATCAACTTACAGAGAGTTCTCTCACTTAGAACCATCGCAGCATTCCCCGTGGTCACATGATCAAAATTCAAAGATTTGTCAACCTGCATGTACTTCAGTGGTGGGTTCCTCCCGGTTCGGTCCAGTTCAGCCGAGTCGGTAGCAGTGACGATATGATGTCACCGAACCGGTTTTCTCCCCCCGCCCTCCCACCCCCCACCCCCCCCACGTTATTCTTACCTTTTATTTGGTCCCACCCCCAATCTATTGCTGCCTCCTGAATCCCAGCTGATGACTAGAGGGAAAAAAAACTGTTTAAAACTCTTGCCGCGGGGCTTCAAAGGGCCGCCCTACAGCTGATCAGTGTTAAAAGCAAACAAATGAGTTGGGTCATAAGTGCGAGGACTGGTCGTAAGTGTGAGGACCTTCCAGAAATGACTCTGACCAGCTAGCCACGCCCACCTAGTCACATGATCTCCAAGCCACACCCACAAAATAAGCCACGCCCACAGAACCGGTAGTAAAAAAATTTAGAACCTACCCCTGATGTACTTATGACAATTGCAACATCCCAGATCTCATGATTGCCATTGGTGGCTGTCCCACTGCCTTCCAATAAGTGAAGTCAATGGGGCAAGAGCGACCCTCTTAACGAGTACCTGGTTCACTTAACAATTGCAATGAGCCACTTAATAACCATGGCAAAAGACCATAAAACCAGGCATGAGTCCCTTAATAACTGTCTGTCACTTAGCCATGGAAGTTCTGATCTCAATCGTGGTCATAAGTCGAGGACTTGACCGTATTGTCTGAATCAGGCTATTTTTTTGGATCATAATATGGCCCTATGACTGTGATGGCGAACCTATGGCATGCGTGCCACAGCCGGCACTCAGAGCCCTCTCTGCGGGCATGCAAGCCGTCACCCAGCTCAGCTCCACCACACACGTGCAAGTGCGCCTCCTGCCAGCCAGCTCATTTTTGGGATGGGTCGGGGGACGGATCACATGCGGGAGACGCACGTGCATATGCGGGGGGGGGGAGGTCGCATGCACATTGGTGGGGGGAAGGGGGAGCATGGGGTGTGTGTGTGCCGCACCCCCCTGCAACCCATTTTTGGTCCCAGAGGCTTCAGGGAGGCCTACTAGGCCCAAAACGGGGTGTGGGGGTGTGTGGTGCACCCCCCGGCCTGTTTTTGGTTCCAGGAGGCTGCAGGGAGGCCTACTAGGCCCAAAACAGGGCATGGGGGGTGCGGTGCATGTGCAGGGGTGAAATGGGGGGATTGTGTGCACATGTGGGGGTGGGGGGGTGGTCGTGCGCGCTTGTGCAGGGGGGCACACATTGCATTATGGGTGCTGGCACCGGTGCGCGCTTTTGGCACACGATGACAAAAAGGTTAGCCATCACTGCCCTATGAGTTACTTGAGCACAACAATGGATGATGTTTGTTTTTTTAAAACTCAGGTTTGTATATAGTATGCCGTGTGGCCCTGTATGGTATGTAAATTTATTTTTCTGTCAATGGAGTGAATGGTAGGGTTCACCCCTTTCTCACCCTTTTAAATATCCTCCTTTAATCTTCTATTCATCTCTCTCTCTCTCTCTCTCTCTCTCTCTCTCTCTCTCTCTCTCTCTCTCTCTCCCTTTTTAATCTTCTATTTCTCAAAATTCAATATATCCAGTTTCTTGAATGTTCACCTATAAGCCACTAAGAATCAATGGCTTTTTCATGATCAAGCAGGGATGTGAGCTAATCAAAAGTAGATGGGTCTCTGGTGTTTCAAGTTGTGCGATCACTGCAGTTTTATGCAACATATATATTTAAAAAACTGAATTATTTAGCCCCTGCCTTATATTTCTTTGTTATTTGAGAATCAATTTCTTTGTTTTTTAAAGGAGGAAACCAACATAGAGCACATGCAACATATGAAATTCGCAGTGAGTAAATTTAGTATTAGGTTAGCATTGTAAATGGATCCAGCTTCTGCTTTCCATGGCATTAACTTCCATTAATGCTAATTCATGCATACTATAATCCATAATATATGCACAAAATCTGCATTACTGTTGGTACAAACCCAGTTGTCCTTGGGCTTAAGACATAAGCAGCATTCCTTTTTTTTTCTTTCAGAAGAGAGGCTTCATTATTTTTCTATCTAGCTGCAAAGGAAATTAGGTAGTAATATTTTAGAAAGAACATTTAATAGCATTATGTTTCTCTATCGCCCAGCTGCCTGGTTTTTGTTTTGTTTTAAACAGAGAAAAAAAACTTAATCTTATTTGGAGAGCAAAATAGATACGACAGAGGAAATAAGTAGAAATTGGCCACGGAAGTCTAAAAATTGGGTTATTATTACTTCCCAAGCTTTTGTTCCTCAGAGAGAGGGGGGGGAGGGAGGGAAGGAAGGAGGGAAAAGAAGAGAAGAGAAGAGGGAAAGAAGAGGAGAGGAGAGGAGAGGAGAGGAGAGGAGAGGAGAAGAAGAGAGAAGAGAAGAGGAGAGGGGAAGGGAAGGGAAGAGATGAGGAGAGGACAGGGGAGAAGAGAAGAGAAGAGAAGAGAAGAGAAGAGAAGAGAAGAGAAGAGAAGAGAAGAGAAGAGAAGAGAAGAGAAGAGAAGAGAAGAGAAGAGAAGAGAAGAGAAGAGAAGAGAAGAGAAGTATTGATAATACTACAGATCCCATCAATCAAAGAATTTCAAATCGTGGGGTCTAGGAAGAGAACCCCACGAGTCTAAATTCTCCCCCCTAAATTCTTGATTTTTCTTATTGGAAGACAGTTGGGAAGATCACAATTGGCAGTCATATGAGCCAGGGTGCTGCAACTGTCATAAATACATGCATATGAATTTTGACCATGGGAATGCTGCGATGGTTGTAAGTGAGAGGACTGTTTGCAAGTCCCTTTTTTTCAGTGCCATTGTAACTTCAAAAGGTCACTAAACGAAGGGTTGCAAGTCGAGGACTACCTGCATGTTAAAATAATCATTAGATTTCCCCAACCTTAGTTATACAATAGCTGAGCCTACTGTCTTCGGCCAATTCAGCTCAAGTTGTATATTTATTGGGTTTTTTGTTTTTATTTTTGTTTTTAAAGAGACTCTTCACTGTGGAGTAGCTTGAGCTGTGGTGGCACTGTGGTTAAAGCACAATATTGCAGGCAAACTCTGCCCACAACCTGGAGTTCGAGCCTGATAGGGCATCCTTCCATCCTTCCGAGGTTGGTAAAATGAGGGCCCAGATTGTTGGGAGCAATATGCAAATAATGCTTCTACTTTATAAACCACCCAGAGAGTGCTATAAAAGTTCTGTGGGGTGGTATATGAGCCTAGATGCTATTGTTATTGCTATTACCCTCAGAGGTAAGTAAATTCCTTACTCTCTTGCCTTTGTACAAAGGGGTCTGTCAGAATATGCTGGCTGCCTGCAATTTGGCAGTTCAAATCTCACCAGGCTCAAGGTTAACTCAGCCTTCCATCCTTCTGAGGTGGGTAAAATTAAGACCCAGATTGTTGGGGGCAATAGGCTGACTCTGTAAGACACTTAGAGAGGGCTGTAAAGCACTATAAAGTCTAAGTATATAAGTCTAAGTCCTGACCTTCACATCTTCCACCGCGAATTAAAAACATGGCTGTTTACATCGCCCAGCCTGGACTGAGGGGATTTTTTGCTTATTTTAATGGGTTTTAATATATGTTGAAATTATATATTTATACATTTATGTATTTTATGTTTTATTGGGTTTGTTTTTATTTGTTGTGAGCCGCCCTGAGTCCTACGGAGATAAGGTGGCATACAAATTATATTAAATAAATAAATAAATAAATAAATAAATAAATAAATAAATAAATAAATAAATAAATAAATAAATAAATATTGCTATTGCTTCAGGGTTCTAATTATCACCTATAAAGCCCTTCTTGGCATCCTATTTGAAGGATCTCCAGCAGATGGAACATAGAGGTCATGTTGAGTCCCTTCCATTGAACAGGGTCATTTTGTTAGATCCTATAGTCATGGTTTTCTGAGGCAGTCCATCTTCTGTAGAACAACGTCCCTCTGTAGATCCAGATTACCCCAACCCCATTAGCCTTTTGAAGATTGGCCTTTGTGTCAAGAGCAGTAGTGGGTTTCACTTACCTTCACTACTCGTTTGGAACTGTGAGTATGCGGTGCTTCTGCACATGTGCAAAACCTTCTGCACATGTGCAGAATGTTCATGATGACATCCGGGTGGGTGGGCAGAGCCTCCCACCACTACTGCTACCGGTTCTCCCGAACCAGGGCAAACCGGTAGAAGCCTGCCACTGGTCAAGAGGTAAGGTGAACTTGGCTGTTGATGTGGTGTGGGTTTTTTTTGGGGGGGGGGAAACTGGTTTAATTATTTTAACATTGAGTGCCACAAGTTATGTGCTGTAGTTGTTTCAAGCCTTATAGATTGCCGAACATTACTGTCATGAGATGGACACCTGTATAAGTTTCTGGCTTTATTGTGTTAACCTGCTGAGTATCTGAGCTCTGGGTCTATTTCTTTTGGATGATTTTTTTAATTGTTTTTATTGCTTTCGAATATATATAATTGTTTTAATTGGAGTATAATTTTGAATTGTAAGCTGCCCAGAGTCGTCGACTGAGATGGGCAGCTATAAAAATTGAGTAAATAAATAATACAACAAGCAAGAAAACAAGCCAAGAAACAAGGAAAGTTTTTTTTATTGCTTTTAATATTGCACACTGTCCATTGTTGCGGAGTTAGACAGCTTTAGAAATTTGACAAATAAATAAAACAAGGAAGGCTTTGTGTTATTACCTCTCCGATGCACCAGTTTCATCTTCCCTCCCCAAATCAGGGGTGAAATCCAGCAGGTTCTGACAGATTCTGGAGAACTGGTAGCGGAAATTTTGAGCAGTTCCATGAACCAGTAGTGGAAATTTTGAGTAGTTCGGAGAACTGGCAAATACTACCTCTGGCTGGCCCCAGAGTGTGGTGGGAATGAAGATTTTGCAGTATCCTTCCCCTGGAGTGGAAAGGGAATGGGGATTTTGCAGTATCCTTCCCCTGTCATACCCACCAAGCCACACCACACCCACCAAGCCATGCCCACAGAACTGGTAGTAAAAAATATTGGATTTCACCACTGCCCCAAATGTTTATGAATGGAATTCCAATGACTTCTTTGGTTTCTGATTTCTCTCCCTCTCCCCCCTCACCCTCCTTCTCCCTCTCTGTCTGTCTTTCTGCCACTGTCTCTGTCTCCAAATTTTCATGTACAATTGTTTGGGGGAGGGGAACTTTCCCTGATAGGAAAGTCTGATGTTTTTCCTAGTATAAACATTTGCAATCACTTTAAGTTCTTTATGCCATCATCAAGTATAGCAAATGACTTGGAATATAACTCTGTTTGTATGCTATGTTGAGTGTTCCTTCCTTAATTCAGTTCGGTGTTACCATGACACTTGTTCTTCCTCGGTCACGCTGACACGAGAGCGGTTATGATAAAAATAACACTTCCAATCACTGTGCGTTTCTACTAAAGAAGCCATATGCAGACAATTAAGAAGTGCTTCAGGATGGCCTGTCACTTCAATAAACTTTGAAGACCTTCAGTGGAGCAAACTCTACCCATCATCCTTTGTGCCACATCTGTGTGTTTTTGTAGCAACCAGGGGGAAAAAAATATTTTGTACAATTCTTTCCAGCATACATATCTATGCTAAATTCGGTCCTTGTACATAAGATAAAATATCCCTCTGGAAGATTTTGCCCTCCCAAGGGAGATGTTTGCACCCACCTTCCTATTTTGAAGATGTGACTCTGCCGGGTGGCCTGAGGTCCCAATAGGGAAGTACATCACTGCTGCTGGACTAACTGGCTGATCCCATCTTCCCCATGCTCTTCTGTTCCCCCTCTGCCCATCTTTTTAATTTCATACTATTGTAATTCCACTGATTATTTTCATTGTTTTATTTCTTTACTACTGTTACTTTTACAATTCTTTAAATCACCCTTTCTACTGTTTTATTGTTGTAAGCTGCCCAGAAACAATCTTATTTTTTGGTTTTGGTTGCCATGATGTAAAAAAAGATGTGGAGGCTCTAGAAAGAGTGCAGAGAAGAGCAACAAAAATGATGAGGGGACTGGAGGCTAAAACATATGAAGAACGGTTGCAGAAACTGGGTATGTCTAGTTTAATGAAAAGAAGGACTAGGGGAGACATGATAGCAGTGTTCCAATATCTCAGGGGTTGCCACAAAGAAGAGGGAGTCAAGCTATTCTCCAAAGCACCAGAAGGCAGGACAAGAAGCAATGGGTGGAAACTAATCAAGGAGAGAAGCAACTTAGAACAAAGGAGAAATTTCCTGACAGTTAGAACAATTAATCAGTGGAACAACTTGCCTGCAGAAGTTGTGAATGCTCCAACACTGGAAGTTTTTAAGAAGATGTTGGGTAACCATTTGTTTGAAGTGGTGTAGGGTTTCCTTCCTAAGCAGGGAGTTGGACTAGAAGACCTCCAAGGTCCCTTCCAACTCTGTTATTCTATTCTAATCCAGAGCACTCAAGACTCTTTCTACAAATGTTGGCTTGCATAGGAAGGAAGTTTGTTAAAATATATATTAAAAGGCACTGAAAATCATCAAGACATTTGCCACAGCCACAAGTCTCTGTTGTTGTTGTGTTTTCAAATTCTTAAGGCTGGCAATATTGTACATATATTTCTATTTATCACCATGTCAACACACTGTGATAGGAACCCAGGAACTATGACAATAAAACTCTTTCTCCAGGATAGGGCAAAAAAATGATGCCACCTGTGATCTAGTATTCTCTATCTTGAAATATCAATTCTGGGTCCATGGATACAAGATCACCAGGATATGTTGAAATAGTTCATTTTGCAAGCACCTGGTTATGAAAGTTATGAAGATCAATTCATTCTCTCACTCTCTTGGTATGGAATCTTTGCCTGGAAGACTATATATCGCTATATAGACTACGTATACTATATATGTGGGGTAAGAATGCATAAAGTATTCTGTTTGAAACAGAATTCCCTTTATCTTCCTCGGTCTTACCTCTAGGAATTTATTTTCTCAAATAAAGGAAGGAAAAATTAAAAAATAATCCCCACCCAGCCAAGAAGGCAGATTCTTACAGCTTTTCATGAGATTTCAAGAACTCTTCATTTTATGCTGGACTTGGAGAAAACATTTGAGTGATAACAATGAATGCATATGATTAGCGAATGAAGACATGGATTTGCCAATATCTACTACAACTAAGGGACCCAGTGGCTCAGTGGCTAAGATGCTGAGCTTGTTGATCAAAAGGTCGGCAGTTTAGTGGTTCGAATCCCTAGTGCCGCGTAATGGAGTGAGCTCCTGTTACTTGTCCCAGCTTCTGCCAATCTAGCAGTTTGAAAGCACGTAAAAAATGCAAGTAGAAAAATAGGGACCACCTTTGGTGGGAAGGTAACAGCGTTCCATGTACCTTTGGCATTTAGTCATGCTGGCCACATGCTGGAGATGTCTTCGGACAGCGCTGGCTCTTCAGCTTTGAAACGGAGATGAGCACCACCCCCAGAGTTGGAAACGACTAACACGCATGTGCGGGGGAACCTTTACCTTTACCACAACCAAAGACTGTCCTTGAAGACCATCCAGAAGCTTCAACTGGTCCAGAATGCAGTAATGCAGGCAATGACAGACATTGTCATGGCCCCCATTGGAGTCTGGTTCGTCGTCGGCATCGTCGTTGTCGTTGTCGTCGGAGCTGGAAGTGGACCATCCGAAAGGGATAGGACATCTCCCTTGGCATGTTTGGAGAGGCCAGGGGCTGAGGATGATGTTGTCCTGGGCCCCTCAGGCATTGGGGGAGGTGGTCGACCAGACGGAGAGCTGCCTGCCTTCATAGATACAGGGAAGGATTGGCTGCTGACAGGCAGTGGTACTGATAGGCAGGGGATCTCCTCTAATGAGGAACAGCTGCCTCCTCCACTGATCCAAGGGAAAGGACAGCAGAGCATAGGCAAGCCCAGAGAAGGGCTGCAAGGTTATTCAGGAGGAGGTTGCCCCATCCCTCCTCACAAGCTGGGATGAAGTAACTTAAGGAGAAGCCGTGGGGAGTTAGTGTTTGCCAGGAGCAAATGTTTGCTTTGGATTATGCTCTCCCGGCTTTGACTCGTGCCTTTTTGCCTTGCTTCGAGGACTGCTTTATGTGTTGAGGACTGCTGTTTATCTTACCACAGCCCTGTGGACTTTACCTTCAGAAATGCCTTTCCTTGTAACCTGTCTTTGCTTTGACGATTGCCATTTGTCTTGCCCTAACCTTGCGGAACGCTTTTGCCCTTTGCTTTGCTTTACCTTCAGAACTGCCTTTGTCTTGTAGCTTGTCATTGCCCTGAGGCCTGCCATTTGTCTGATGCCTGAACTTTGCCTTGTGGACTTTCCTGGTAATATATGGGCTGTTGTTTGGGGGACTGAGGGTGGCTGGCTTCAGGGAAGTGTGGGGGTGAAGCCTTAATGGCCATTGGAGGGCCATTTGTTGAACACTTCTTGAGGACAATAAAGGACTCTCTAAAGCAGGGGTCTCCAACTTTGGCAACTTTAAGACTTGTGGACTTCAACTCTCAGAATTCCTCAGCCAGCAAAGCAAAGCTGGCTGAGGAATTCTGGGAGTTGAAGTCCACAAGTCTTAAAGTTGCCAAGGTTGGAGAACCCTGCTCTAAAGGTCTGCCTTGCCTTGATCACCTAGCTCTAGGCACTAGATGACTCTCAAGGGACCTAGAGTATACCAGTCCTGTTGGGTTGAACCAGCCAGTTTGATATTCATCCCTCGTGAAATCAGAGGAATACTGGGAGTTGAAGTCCACAAGTTTTAAAGTTGCCAAGGTTGGAGATCTCTGCTCTAAAGGTCTGCCTTGCCTTGACCACCTGGCTAATAACAGACATGCCTCCTTATGCCTATGTTGACACCCTTGCTTTGCAAGCTGTACTAGTTACCAATATGCTTCCTGGTGTAATTCAAGGAGTTGGTTATGAGCAGAAGTGGGCTTCACATAATTTAACAACCGGTTCGCCCCAGCACCAAAAATGTGAGCATGTACACACACTCGCTTTGCGTCTGAAACAACAGAGCTAAATAGGATGGCATAGCGCGGGGGGGGGGCAGGCATACCCACAGATCACAACTACCAGTTCGCCTGAACTGGTTCGAACCGGCTGAATCCCATCCCTGATTATGAGCTGTGCCTACATGGCCTTTAGGCTGATTTCATGAGGAATGAATATCAAACTGATTGGTTCAACCCAACTGGTATACTCTGGGTCCCTTGAGAATCATCTAGTCAGGTCCAGAAAGTATGGCTTTCCTGTCATTGTACCTGCCTTTTGGAATGAGGCTCCTCCCGATTTCCATGTTACTCTCACGCTGATGTTATGTTGGATATTTTAAAAACTTGGTGGCCAGACTCACCATCTTTTTTTTTAAATTCCTTGTCTTGTATTATATTGCATTTTCTTTCTTTTTTTAAAAATAATTTTTATTGTGGTTTTTCTTTTCCATAACTCTAGTACATAGTCAAACAGACAATGCCATTTTTATATACTTTGGATTAACAGTTCATGTAATATATACATTATATACATATATCTACATCCTCTACTTCCTTGTGTATATTACCTATTTTTGATTCTGTTGTCTATCCACCTATACTATTTTTCCCAAACCGCATAATATTCTGAATCATCTTTTTCTTTTAATTCTAAGGTAAGTTTATTCATTTCAGCACATTCATATATTTTCTGTATGATCAATCTCTCTGGTGGTAAGTTACATTCCTTCCAATATTGCACGAATGCAATTCTTGCTGCTGTTAGTGTATGTAGGATCAAATATCTTATTTTTTTATCATATTTAGTTTTTAATATTCCCAGGAGAAATGTTTCCGGATTTAGCTAAATTTGACAATTTATTAAGTCTTATAGCCAACCTTGTATCTTGGTCCAATACTTTTTTGCTTGGTGGCCAGACTCACCATCTTTTTTTTTAAAATTCCTTGTCTTGTATTATATTGTATTTTCTATTATGTTTCATTTGATTATAAACCATCCAGTCAGTTTGGAGTCGGGTGGTAGATAAATTGAATCCATTAAATTGCATTTATTTAGTTAGTTCTTCAATTTACAATGGCTGCCTTCTTGCCAACTCTGAATGACTCTATACAATAGTTCCCCCAAATTGTGTAACATTTAAAATATATCGGAAAATATTTTTTTCATAGGAGACATCCAAAGGCTGAATGTCTGCCCTTCATGAAAGAAAATGGAAAAAAAAAAAAGACAAATGAAACATAACAAATAACATTTTAGCTGGTTTCTCTTTCTCTAATCCCATTAAAAGCATTCTAAAGAAAAGTCTTTATCTGTTAATAGAGAGGACAGATAACCATCAGAGCTGAGAATAGTTTCATCCCTTAGTGTTTATCCACTTTCCAATACATAGTTCCCATAACAAGCTTCATTTTAAGCACTTTGTCCAAAATACCTGTACTGTTAACCACTTTCTCTTTGCCCTTATCTGAAATGGGTAGAAGACAATACATTTTTTTAAAAGAAACACTTTTACATAGAAGGCTGTAATCTGTGCATCCTGTTCAATCCTCTTGAAACATCTCTTTTTCAGCCTCCCCATTTGTCTTGTTTTCTTTTTATCCGATTTAGCCAGATCTCAGCTATCAGTGCACGGGATACTATTAACCCATCAATATCCAATAGATGTCCTTTATGGAGCCTAGTAATCTTGCTGGACTTGGTAAAAAAAATCAAGTAGGCCAAAAGCATCCCTGAAATTGTTATTAAGCAGGAAGGCAGGTTAGATGGGAGAAGTCAATGGTCATCAGCTTCATACCTGGTGCAATGCACCCAGTTCAGGGGTCCTATTCAGCAGGTTCTGACAGGTTCTGGAGAACCGGCAGTGGAAATTTTGAGCAGTTTGGAGAACCGGCAAATACCACCTCTGGCTGGCCCCGGAGTGGGTGGGAATGGAGATTTTGCAATATCCTTCCCCCAGGAGTGGGGAGGGAATGGGAATTTTGCAGTATCCTTCCCCTGACATGCCCACCAAGCCACGCCCACCAAGCCACACCATGCCACCAAGCCACGCCCACAGAACCGGTAGTAAAAAAAAAATTGAATTCCACCACTAACCCAGTTACTTTGGATACTAAGAGGTGCAGAATCAGCTGGATATTTGGAAAGATACCTATAGAAAAGAATATTTGTAGCTCAGGGTTCAAATGAGGGGTCCTTGGTGGTCTCTGAGCTTGGTTGTTTCCTTGGACATGTATCATTACCCAAACCAGATAACATCATCAATGCTAGTAGGGAGTGGGGGTTTGCTCTCAATTTACATTCTACTGCAGGGGTGTTAAACTGGTGGCCCATGGGCCGGATGCATCGCCCACAGACCATGCCCACCCTAGCTCAGCAAACGGAAAAGCGGCAATGTGACGCCATGAGTTTGACACCCGTGTTCCACTGGCTTGCCTATTAGTATTAGTGGAAATGGCCTTGGTGATTCTTTGGTGGGGCTATTTATTGCTAGCTTGTTTGACAGTTTCTTGATTGGGGTCTTGTTTACTTCTTGATTGTTGGTCTGATGTTAATCTTGGTGTTAATCTCTGCTCATCTGGGTGTTGGTTGCTGGTGGGGAGTTCTGTAGATCTTGTTGTTCCATTGTTGACTTTTGATTGTCTCCTTTGAATGGGAACTGCCAAACAAGCTAACAATAAACAGCCCAACTAAAGAACCACCAAGATCACTCACACCAACACTAATAGGGCAAACCACAAGATTACAAACTGAGATCAACCCTACTGCCTACTAGCACTGATGATCCCAAAGGTGCTTTTTCAAGAGACAACTGGACTTTCTGGGGGGTTTTTTGAAGACATTTCGCTTCTCATCCAAGAAGCTTCTTCAGCTCTGACTGGATGGTGGGGAATGGAAGGATTTATATTCCTTGCAGACAGCTGGTCATTTGCATCCTTTTAGTGAGTCGTTGAGACCACCTGGAGGTTTATCTGTGTCATCAGGTCACTTGAGTAGTGCAAATGGTTGTGGAGCCTTCTTGGAACTGTTGAGAGAAGGGGAGGGATATGACATCATCTATCTCCAGTCTACAACACAGTCGTTTCCCTGCAATGTCTCTGTAAATTTTGTTTAATCAAAAACCTGTAAAGTCCCCTTGAAATATCATGTTAGGGAAAATTTGAAGACATTTCAGAGAAAAGTGTGCTGGTAACAATCTCATTAAGAGTCAATAACACAGCCTGCTTGTTAAGGAGCTGTACCATAGTTTGGGGGACGCGGTGGCTCAGTGGCTAAGACGGTGAGGTTGTTGACTAGAAAGGTCGGCAGTTCAGTGGTTCGAATCCCTAGTGCCACATAATGGAGTGAGCTCCCGTTACTTGTCCCAGCTTCTACCAACCTAGCAGTTCAAAAGCATGTAAAAATGCAAGTAGAAAAATAGGGACCACCTTGGTGGGAAGATAACAGCGTTCTGTGCGCCTTCGGCATTTAGTCATGCCGGCCACATGACCATGGAATTGTAATCAGACAGCGCTGGCTCTTCGGCTTAGAAACAGAGATGAGCACCGCCCCCTAGAGTTGGGAATGACTAGCACATATGGGCGAGGGGAACCTTTACTTTATCATAGTTTAGCTTCTATGGAATTGCCATAGCTCTGATCTGGACTCAGATTGAGAGCCAGAAGCTGCTCCAGCCTATCCCGTTGAATGTCAGCCTCAGGAAGGACATCATATGAGACTGATCAATCACAAGGACCACCTGAGCAGCTGGACCTGTCAGATGAGGATGATGAAATGCCTCTCAGTCCCGTACCAAATGAGTAGAAGGGAGAGCAGGACAGAAGTCTACTAGGTCACTTATCAAGCCATGGAGAAACACATTCTGATTTCTGACAGCTGGCTGCAGTCTACAAAAAAGACTCAGTGTACTCCTCTTCTCTTTGCTGGAAACAACATCTGGCTGGTGCATGACTCCGGTGTGTGAGTTCTACTCTCTTGGACCTTAGATCTTTGGACTGGCTGACAGCCTTGTTGCAGCTCTTAAAACCTGGACTTGTTTTCAACAACTCTTCTGCATGCTCCTCTTTGAGGCCAAACTTTTGCTTTGTTTGACATTCCTTGCTATAGTGCTAACTCCATTGCTTGAAAGTAAAACTGATAATCTCCTAGGAAACTGGGTATGTGTGGTTGAAACCTGAAGAGGACAGGAGTAAGATAGATCTGATTTCCCTACGTACCTCCCAAAATTGGAAAAGTCTCAGAAGGGGATATGATAGGGAGAGGGAGAGAGATGTAGCCTGAATTCTCCTCTAGCCCCCTGATGTAGTTCTCTGGTCCGAATTTATTCCCTTTATGTCAGACTTCTCTCAGCAAACAGGACTGGAAACAGGTAAACAGAGATACAACTTCTGAAAAGAATATTTATTGTGGGAAACTTTTACAAAAGAATTCCAGCAAACTATATGTATAGTGAAATGAAGTTTAGATGTCTTTAGCCTACTACATGATTCAGACAGGAGAAAGAGATAAAAACACCATTTTCTTTGAACTGGATGCCTTGTTTCCAGTCATCTCAGATACCAGAGCTGTCTGGTATCAAGTTGTTTAATTTTCACATTGCAAGAACCGTTTCTCATAATCTCATTGTCAGGGTTCCAAGTAATACATCCACTTTGAGGCTTCAGTGTTGCCACTCACTGCTTATTTATCATTTATATCAGGGGTGTCAAACTCAAGGCCAGGGGGCCAGATCCAGCCTGCAGGGTGCTTAGATCTGTCCTGTGGGGCCGCTCTGGAAACAGCAAAGGACTGGCCTGCAGTGCCTCTGCCAGTGAAAATGGAGCTCTGGAGCTCTGTTTTCTCTGGCAGAGGGTTACAGGAGGCCATCACAGCTGAAAACGGAGCTCAGGAGCCCGTTTTCTCTGGCAGTGCACTCAGGCCACCACAGGTGTCCCCCAACCAGGGGTGAAATCCAGCAGGTTCTAACAGGTTCTGGAGAATCAGTAGCGGAAACTTTGAGTAGTTTGGAGAATCAGCAAATACCACCTCTGGCTGGCCCCAGGAGTGAGGTGGAAATGAAGATGTTGCAATATCCTTCCCCTGCCACATCCACCAAGCCACGCCCACAGAACCGGAACGTAAAAATTTTGGATTTCACCCCCACCCCCAACACAAGTGACACCCTGGCCATGCCCACTCCGAGGTCAAACACAACCCTGATGCAGCCCTCAATGAAATCGAGTTTGACACCCCTGATTTATATAAATTTATACAGTCACACCCATCTAAGAATCAAGTGTCACTAAGCAGCATACAGCAAGCTAAGATCAATTAAAAAAAATATCCAAAACAAATTTTATCTTAATTGGTTGCACAATCAGCCAGATGTTTAGAGTGGATTTGGCATTTTTATCCATCTATTAAGTCCTTCCCAAGAATCCACTTCCCAATCAGGGGTGAAATGCTCCCAGTTCAGACCGGATCGCCCGATCCGGTAGCGATGGTGGCAGGTGGTTTGGAGAACCGGTAGCAAAAATCCCTGCCTCCCCCCGCCCATGCCCAGCTGAGCCGCGCGATCATCAGAAGCTTTTTTTTTTTAATTTTTAAAAGCATTTTTTCTTCGGCCAAAAAAATGCTTTTAAAAGTAAAAAAAAAAAAAAGCCTCTGATGATCGCACGGCTCAGCTGGGGTCATCAGAGCCTTTTAAAAGCATTTTTTCTACAACCACTCGAAGAGGTTGTTTAAAAAATGCTTTTAAAAGGCTCTGATGATCCCAGCTGAGTTGCCTGATGGTCAGAGCCTTTTAAAAGCATTTTTTTTGCAACCTCTTCGGCCGAAGATGTAGAAAAAATGCTTTTAAACGTAAAAAAAAAAAATGTTGGCCACGCCCACCCAGTCACATTACCCCACCACCAAGCCACGCCCACGGAACCAGTAGTAACGAATTTTACATTTCACCACTGATCCCAATGGATGGAAATTAATCAAGGAGAGAAGCAACCTGGAATTAAGGAGAAACTTCCTAACAGTGAGGCGAATTAACCAGTGGAACAGCTTAGGTTTAAAAACTCTGCTGGGTGATAACTTCTCAAACCATCCAAGATGAGGTGTGTCAAATGGGGATAAATCACCATCTCAATTTTTGAACCCACTTCATCCTTCCAATTGTTCTACATTCCTTCTTGGATCTTTGTTTTTGTTTTTTTTTTATCAGCCAGACAGGCTTTTTTTGCTAATGGTCATCTTTATGCATAAATATTTGATTTATATATTACACATAAGTAAAGGCAAACATAAATAATGCACATTGAACTCAATTGAAAATAACTGACCTCTAAAGAAAACATGAGCATTTTCACCATCCAATCTATAAGGGCGTGTGGCATTCAGCACAAATATCATCCATTCTCAGGGAGAGCTAATTTAGCAGAAAAATAGGTGTTTGTGTGTATGGAAGGCAGAGGGTTTTTCTAAACTCAGTGGAATCTCTGGGTGTTGTTAGGGAAAAAGGAGAGAGGGTGATGGTTGAATGACGTTGATGAACAGTGAAGATCCCTGCACTGGTTTAAATTTTTTATCTTTGTCCATATAAAAAATTAAAATTCAACCAGAACTTATGTATCCCTTGCAGAACCTTTTACCCCCTCAGAATTGATAAAGGAGGATTGCTTCAAAAAATTCCAGAACGAAAAAGGCATAAAAGAACCCTCAGTGCATGTATGACTCTTTTGTGGATTATTAAATGACAACAAGCACACTCTTTGTTTATAATAATGCTTTATTGAAAGGTTTTATAATCTTAATTAACACTGTATAATTTATTATCATAAGAATTAACTTTGTGTTGCAGACACACACTTTTTTTTAACATCTTTATAATTCTTTTTTTTTTAAATGAATTGTCACAATAACTCAGTAATAATTGTTAAAAGGGTTGCATTATTAGTGTTACCCTGGATATATTTTTTTTTGTCAATTCATAAAACATAATGCATTATATACGATGAAAATATTACTGTTTTTTAAAGTGGGATATTCTCCACTTTCTTTTCTGGTGGTAAAAAATAAAACAAAAGAACCCAGTGAAATTAAAAAAAAAACCCTTAAAATATGTTTGAATCATGAATGTATGTATGAACATATTTATATATTTTCTTAGATATAGTGGCTGGCTGACTCCTAGACAATTCCAAGGACAGGAAAAAAAAATAAAACAGAAAAACAACAAAAATAATATATGCATCTAGAAATAACACAATACATAGAAAGAAAGAAAGAAAGAAAGAAAGAAAGAAAGAAAGAAAGAAAGAAAGAAAGAAAGAAAGAGAGGGAGGGAGGGAGGGAGGGAGGGAGGGAGGGAGGGAGGGAGGGAGGGAGGGAGGGAGGGAGGGAGGAGAGAAGGAAGGAGGGAGGGAGGGAGGGAGGGAGGGAAGAAGGAAGGAAGGAAGGAAGGAAGGAAGGAAGGAAGGAAGGAAACGAAACGAAACTCTGAAAAACTAACTATCAGAGTTGGAAACCACACTTAACCTATACTTGTGAGCAAAAGCCCTAGAAACCAATGCAGCCAATGGTGACATGGGCATAATGTAATGTGCCTATCATTGTTTGTGCCATTGCATTGTGGACTCTGTAGCTTCTCTGTGGTCTTCAAAGGTAATCCCACATACAGTGTATTGCAATAGTCCATTTGTGATATTACTATGATGTGAGGGGACTCCCATTTGGAAACTAAATCTATGCATGGTGATACTTGCCACATACTCTTTCGGTAGAACTTGTGAATCCAGGACAACCCCAGTTTGCATACTGATTTTTAATGTGGTAATGCATTCCAGCCAAAGCCATTGGTGGAAAGTCCCAGATCCATGAAGCCAAAAAAATCCTGACTTTGTCTTGGTAGGATTGAGCCTGACACTAGGTCAGGCATTTGTCTGGGGTTGTTTTACAGTTGTGTATAATCTGCATATTGTTGATACTGGACCCCTCATTAGCAAATTACTTCAACTTAAGGTGAGGATGAGATCCCAAAGGTGCCTTTTCAAGAGGCAACTGGACTTTCTGGTTTTTCTTTGAAGACATTTCATTTCTCATCCAAGAAGATTCTTCAGCTCTGACTGGATGGTGGGGAATGGAAGGATCTATACTCCATGCAGACAGCTTGTCATTTGCATTCTTTTAGAGAATAGTTGAGGCCACTTGGAGGTTGATCTGTGTCCTCAAAGTGCAAATGGGTGTAGAACCTTCTTGGAACTGCTGAAAGGACTGTGTTGTAGACTGGAGATAGATGATGTCATATCCCTCCCCCTCTGTTGAGAGAGGATTGTTCAATTTTGACGTAGTTAGCCTCTTTGACCCCTCTTTCAAACCAGCTGTCCTCTCTGTCCAAAATATGGATTTTGCTATCTTCAAAAGAGTGACCTTTTATCTTTTAAATGCAGATGGACTTGTCCTGATGGGTTTGTTCTCCCATGTTGTGCCATGCATTTATGAAGTGGTTGTTTTGTTTTCCCAATGTACAGATCTGCACATTGTCTCTCCATAGACAGGTGGGACGAGAGTGCTGAGCCCTCAGGCACCTCACAAACTAGAGGTCACAGACATGACTTCACCCTTTTGTTTGTCCTGACCAAACCTGGCTTCAAGGGAATGGGGAAAATATAACACAGTGCCCCTCATTTCCAATAATTGCAGCCAATCCAGAAGGAAATCATAGCTGATGGTACTGAAAGCCATTGTGATCAAAAAGCTAGGGATTCATCAACCATATATTTGGTTCTCCCACAAGTCATTAATAAGTCAACCAATATTGTCTTTATAGTTTACCTAAGACTAGCATGGATAGACAAGAAAACAGTGCACTATAGAACCAATCCATCTAAATTTCTCACTTGAAATGTAAATGTTCAGATTATCATATGTTGGAAATATTGTACAAAGATACAATACCTATGAAAAGTCCATAATGCTTGAAAATGTAGAAGGAAAGAGGAAAAGAGGACAACTAGCAGCAACATAAATGGACTTGATTACAGCAGTGATGGATACGCTTTTGGAAAATCTGAAGGTGGAGGACAGATCATCCTAGAGAAGGTTTGTCTATGTGGTCACTAAGAGTTGACGTTGACTTAATGGTACATAATCATCAATTAAATGGAAAACAAGGTTACCTTACGATGTAGGTTAGTAATGCTTGAGATAATTCTTTTTAAAATGATGGGCATGGAGTCTAATGAATGCAGGTCTAGCAATAAATGAAAATATATATACTTATAAAATTGTATGTGGGTTAAGTGTTCTAACAAATAGAGAGAAGATGGTTATGTGAACAGCAAGTGAGGTGAGGCTAAGATGATTCTATCTGGCGCTTACAAAAATTTCTAACAGACAATCATAATCAGATTAATATTCTACATGTGACAGAGAGAAATCATCATGCTTACTTTCAGTTCAAGCAATATGATATTTGTTTTCCCCTGATTTCCTAACCTTTCCATCACCTGGCCTCTCCAAAGCTTCCTTTGCTTCTTATTTCTTTAAAACTATAAGCCTAAAACAATGGCCTTTGGTGAGGCCTTTTCTGGATTTCTCCTTTTTTGCCTCATTAAAAAAAAAGGCCAGCAAAAACAGCAAGTTAAGGATGGAGCCAAAATTAAGTTTGATTTTCTCTTACCTTTTAAATTTTGTTTGATAATGGTCAATCTCCAGTCATAAATCACACTTGTGTCAGGAGCACTGAGGTACTGCTGAGTTGAAGGGATTAGCCAGTGACCTCACCATTGTCCTGTGCTTCTTTCATGTCCCCTGACAGGAGCTGGAGCAAAGAACGGGAGCTCCCTCCACCCCATGGCAGCACTTGGGTCTTGAACACAAGCTTGCTAACCTCCAACCCAGCATCCTAACCAAACGAGCCACCGTGCTCCTTTTCAGTCATAGATTTTTTTAAAAAAAAACAAATCTATTGTATTTTGTAGTTATTACAACTGCACCTAGAACCTCAGGCCATCTTCTCTGGTTTTATTTATTTAATTTTATTTTTATTTATTTATTTATTTGTCAAGCATGTATAAGATAACAGATACAAGTATAAACATGATTATGAATACAGGAAATGGGTACAAATAAAAGTGGACATTAGGACAGGGATGGTAGCCATGCTGGTGTCCTTATGCACGCTCCTTAAAGACCTCTTAGGAATGGGGTGAGGTCCACAGTAGACAGTCTAAAGTTAAAGTTATGGGGTTTGGGGAAGAAACCACGGAGTCAGGTAGTGCATTCCAGGCATTGACCACTCTGTTGCTGAAGTTGTATTTTCTGCAATCGAGTTTGGAGTGGTTTACCTTAAGCTTGTATCTATTGTGTGCTTGTGTATTATTGCAGTTGAAGCTGAAGTAGTCACTGACAGGTAGGATGTTGTAGCAAATAATTTTGTGTACTATGCTTAGGTTAGACCGAACACAGCGTAGTTCTAAATTGTCTAATCCCAAGATTTCAACCCTGGTGGCATAAGGTATTCTATTGCGAGCAGAGGAGTGGAGGACTCTTCTCATGAAATATGTGTGGACTCGCTCAATTGTATTAATGTCCAATATACAGTGCGGGTTCCAGGCAGATGAGCTGTATTAGAGAAATATTTGAGAAAGGACAAAGCCGTTGGGTGTGTGAGCGATGGGGTGGTGACAGCTGATACCACATTGATGGCCAAGATTCATTTGACTCATCTGGATGGCAAGGAGGAAGTGCCCTTCCTCCATTCACTGCTCCATGAGCATCTATCCCAAAGCTGTGCACTCAGTGGAAGAAAACCATCATTACAGATAGGAGGGTACTGATCTTCACACAAAAGCATGCAATAGCTTTCCTGCCCTGATAGAATCTCCCAGCAAGCACAGTGTCCAAACTGAAATAGAATAAAAATCAGAGATAAGGCAGACACAGTTCTTCATATGTGTTACAGAGCAATCTCGGCTTACAGGAAGTTGGCATCTTCAGAGCTTGTAATCAAAGCAGAAATAGCCTTATATAAACAGGAGTTGGTTTTCTCGGTGTTATTTTTCAGTTTCTTGCCATAAAAGACCTAATCAATAACAAGACTTGAAAATTCAGATATATTTTCAGCAGTTGTAGAATGGCTATGTTGATATCTTTTTCATGTGTGTGTGTGTGTTTGTGTAGAAAAACAGAAAGATGCAAACAGATGATTATTTTTAAAAAATTGTTTGTTAACTAGTTAGTGATGGGTGCACTATGAGTTTTATTTTTTATTTTTTTGAACAAATTGTTGTTGAGGGCTTTGCTTTTTAAAAAAAATATTTAGCTATCACGTATTTGCAGGCTTGGATACTGCTGAAACTCAACCGACTGCACAAATAATTTAAAGACAACATATATTTTCCATTATCTTGAACTTCCAAACAAGGATGTTAAATGTAACCAGGCAATCATTAAAATCTTGCTTGTGTAGCCATTTCCTGCATTTTGACGGCGAAGTTAACATTTCTTAGCAGCAAATGAGACCTCTGGAGAGAAATGGTTAGGGGGGGAAAGAAAAAAGATTTAATCAAGGCTGTTCTACATTTGTGCCTTTTTTTTCTCGCTTGCAGAATGAAAAGTGGGAGAAGCCGTAACAAAAAGAATCTTCAATTGGCCTACTTGGGGTGGAGTCAAAGCCAATCCTCCTGAGATGGCAACTTTTCCAAGACGGTAGATCTACAGTCGCACGCTACTTTTCCCTAAAAGTGTTTTGACATCATCAGTGCTCCCATGTGCAGGAAATCTCCAGCTAAAAATTGACAGCATGACCAAAAGTCAGCTTTGTCTAAATGTTTCGCTATAGAGTCGATTCTGACCTCATTATTACAAAGATTAATTCTGATCTGCATGGCATGTTTGGAAATACGCCCGAAATAATGAAATTGACAACCTAGTAAAGCATATTTCCCTGACATGTTGCTGAAAAGTCAAAAGGCATCATCTCAATTCTCGGAGATGAACAGTTTAATGGACTGCCATCCTCTAGCCTTTGAGATGGCCTGTCTGCAGAAATACATCAGCTGACAATCAAAGTTGCAAATGCTTGCCAACGCTCGTGGTTTTCCTCTAAATGGAATTGATATCTCAGTACGTGCTGCATTCCCATTGTTGCCAAAATGCTATTGTTTCTCTCTCTCTGCTTCTGCCCTTTCAAATGAAGGGAAGAAAGCATTGGTTATTTATTCTCTGTGGTTAAGTTCTGAATTTGCAAACATGTGTCACATGTTTTGTTCTAGTGCTGAGGACATATGGCTTGTGTCAGTAATAGGGAGAAAAAGATGTGAGTAAATTCTGGGAAAGATTGGGGCAGCTATCTAGAGGCTTCCTCCAGGAGAAAGTTTCACAGAAAGTTCTAGTTCCAACATTCCAACAATTCCAATGTTTTGTAAAATAATAATAAGAACCCTGTGTTTTCTGCTTTTCTTGTTTTACAAAACACTACTTTAAGAAGGCACAATCTCTTTGGATTGTTATTTATTTATTTATTTATTAACTAGTGTGTTCCTCTCATTCCCCTCAAAATTTTCATATGAACATGAGATCTTTATTAATAAGATTCCTGGGAGAACTCACTTGATCTAAGAAGTTGTCCTTGACTTATCTATATCTATATATATAAATGGCTGTGTGTGTGTATGTTTCAGCATAACTCTGGAATGCTTTGAGCAATTTCAACCAAATTTGGTACACAGATGACTTACTCTCTGGAAAGAAATACTGTGGGGATAAGACACTCCTAACATCCTTCGGGGTGTGTGTTCTGTTAAGATACAGCCTGTTGTGCCTTAAAATGACTTCTACTTACTGCCTTAAAATGGCTTCTACTGTACAGCGCAGTGGAATTGCCAGGGTAATGGCTTCACAGTACTCCACAAGGGGGCTTCCTCTGGTGAGGGGGAAAATCCAACATTAGAAATTATGTTTGGCCTGGACATTTTCAACAAGGCTTGGATTATTCTTGAGGACAAATGTATGGCCATGATCAATAAAACATTACTGCAACTTGGCGTGCCTACACCACTACGAGACCGACACAACGTACTTCATGCAGATTACATATGAGAAAAGAACTACAACGTCGAACAGTTTAGTGCATATATCGCGGACAAGAAGCCATTTCTAAATCAAGATCAGAAAAAAAGCATGCCAAATGATCATGGATCAGCTAGCAAAACAACATGGTGATATCGATTTTACTTAACGCTTCTGGGGGCACAGGGAAAATTTTTTTAGCTAATTTAATTCTCGCAGAAATCAGATCTCATGGTGAAGTTGCTCTTTTTGTCTAATACAGGATTGGAATAAATAAATACCCGAGCAACGCAGGGTTATCAGCTAGTCAATTCAAAATAAAAAAAAAATCAAATCTCCTTAAGATTTTGAATGTCTTAAAGAACTTGAATGTGTTTGGGAGAGGGAGAGCCTCAACATTTGAACAGGTGTCCCTGACAAAGCATTTCCCAGCCCCTGGATTTGCTATTGATAGTAAGTATGAAACTTACTATCAATTTAGTTATGCAGAAAAATGCTCCTACATTTTTTTCTTATCATTCATATGGGGCTATCCTTGAAGAATATTCAGAAGTTACAGTTGGCAGAGAATGCAGCTGCATGGGAAGTCCGAGTAGACCCTAGGGTGGCCCATGTAACACTCCTGTTGTATGAGCTGTACTGGTTGCCAGTTTACCTCTGGATCCAATTCTAGGTAAAGGTAAAGGTAAAGGTTCCCCTCGCACATATGTGCTAGTTGTTCCTGACTCTAGGGGGCGGTGCTCATCTCTGTTTCAAAGCCTAAGAGCCAGCGCTGTCCGAAGATGCCTCCATGGTCATGTGGCTGGCATGACTAAATGCCAAAGGCGCACAGAACACTGTTACCTTCCCACCAAAAGTGGTTCCTATTTTTCTACTTGCATTTTTTTACGTGCTTTTGAGCTGCTAGGTTGGCATAATCTGGGACAAGTAATGGGAGCTCGCCCCATTACATGGCACTAGGGATTCGAACTGCTGAACTGCCAACCTTTTGATTAACAAGCTCAGTGTCTTAGCCACTGAGCCACCACATCCCTTTTTGGATCCAATTCTAGGTGTTGGTTATTGTTGTGGCCCCGCCCTCTGAGCCTGTCCCATCGGAGGAAGAAAGCTCCGAGCATGAGGAAGAGGAGTCAGCCAGGCCTCCCTCTCCAGGCCCCTCCCCTCTGGCATTGTCTCAAGGGAGAGGAGACAGCTGATTCGAATCAGAGTGATGAAGAAACATCATTCCTGGACGCACGCCTCCGAAGGCGTGATAAACGTTTGCAGCAGCTTAGGAGGCGTGCTAGGGATTAGAACTGAGTCACTGGACCACACCCCAGAGACTATATAATAGAGGGTGGTGGTCAAGGATCCTTGTGACGAACAAAGCAAACCCTGGATAGTCACTAAAGCCTCGTCCGGAACTGCTGAGAGAAAGATTTAAAGTGTCGGACATTTGGACTCTTGAGTATTTATCTTTCTGTTTTACTTTGAAAATAAAGTCACTGGCAGACGGTGTGTCTATCGCTGCCAAGTGGGAGATAAGACCTGGGTGCGTTCCAAAGTGTTTCCTTAACCCTCGACTGGCTGTGTTTGTGTGTGTGTGGATACGGGGACAGATCAGTTATTCTCTCTAAAGCCCTTTATGGCATGGAACCAGGTTACCTGAAGAATCATCTCATCGTAATGAAACTGGTTCATCCAACTTGTTCTGGAAGGAGGGGCATGCTGTAGACCCCATTAGCCAAGAAATTTTGGTTGGAGGGCTCCAGGAAAAGAGATTTTTCTTCTGTGGCTCCCTCCCCAGTACTGAGATCCATTTCCCATTCCCTTGGCCTTTCAAAAGGGCCTGAAAATCTGGTTCTGATGATTGACTTGTGACCCAATGAGGGCGTTCCATGCTTGAGGTGACTAGTGGACCAAGAAGAAGATCTCATCTCTATTCAAGGAACGGAGCAATTAATGATCTCCTCTGATGAGGGTCTTTCAGATCTGAAAGGAGGAGTCACAAATACTTTAAAAATATACATAAACATGTAGCAAAAATAACATCAGCATAGCACCTTCCATCCTTTCTAACAATAGAGGAAGCTATGAAACACTATCTAAAGAAATTTGAAATAAATTCTGGAGCACCCCAAAAGCAAGATAAATACATACACATAGAGAAAGATGCTCCTTCATAGGAGAAGAAAACTGAGAAATTACAAGACAGATTTTTGTCACAGCATTTACTCACCACTGATGCCTAATCTGGATTTTTGAATTTTTATAGAGCTCTTGGAACAGAGAGCATACTGTAGAATAATACAGTTGGAAGGTACCTCGGAGGTCTTCTAGTCCAACCCCCTTCTTGAGCAAATGGTTGTCCAGTCTCTTCATTGATAGAGTTCATTGATACCACCTTCAGTGATAGAGCACCCACAACTTTTGAAGGCAAATTATTCCATTGGTTAATTGCTCTCACCATTAGGAAATTTCTCCTCAGTTCTAGGTTGCTTCTCTCCTTGGATGTTTAATTTCCAACCATTGTTTCTTGTCTTGTCTTTTGGTGCTTTAGAAAATAGTTTGACCACCTTCATCTTTGTAGGAGCAACTCAAATATTGGAATAGTGCTATTATGTCCCTCTCCCAGTCTTCCTTTTCATTAGACTAGACATACTCAATTTCTATAACCGGTCTTTGTACATTTTAGCCTCCAGTCCCCTAATCATTTTTTGTTGCTCTTCTCTACACTCTTTCCAGACTCTCAACATCTTTTTTGTATTTTGGTGATCAGAACTGGATGCAGTATTCCAAGTGTGGTCTTACTAAGGCTTTATACAGCGGAACTAGAACTTCACTTGATCTTGATTCTATCCCCCTATTAATGCAGACCAGGATTGCATTGGCTGTTTTGGCTGCTGCCATACTCTGCTGGCTTATATTTACGTGATTGACCACCAGGACTCCAAGATCCCTCTCACAGTTACTGGCATTAAGCCAAGTTTCATCTAGTCTATACCTAGTTGTTTTCTCTTACCGAAGTGTGGAACCTTACTTTTATCTACGCTGAATTTCATTTTGCTAGATAGGGCCCAGTGTTCAAGTCTGTTAAGATCTTTTTAGATCTTGATCTTGTCTTCTCCTGTTTTGGCTATTCCTGCCAGCTTAGTGTTGTCTGCAAATTTGATGAGTACCCCTTCAATTCTTGAACAATGCTATGATGAATTCATTGACAAACCAGTGGGAGGAAAAAAATCTGCCATGGTTTTCTGACGTCAGTGAGGAGAAACTTTTTATAAAGTATTCTTGAATCGGAAGCCAAACCTACAATGTTTCTCAGTGAGAAGAATTGAAGGATGGGGTGAAGTGAGGACATATTCCAAGAAATAAATAAATGCATGCATGTGGTATTTGAGAAAGAGAGGCAATTAGTCCATAGAAGGCATGGTAGGCATAGAGAAAGGTTAGTAACATTTGATTTTCAGGCAATTTGTTCTCTATCCAAAGGTTGAAGTCAATACAGGCTCCCATTCTGACTGAAGAACCCATCAAATATCCTCTTTTTAGGTTTCATTTATCTCCATCTAGAAATGCTTTAGTGGCCCTTTTGAAGTATAAAATGTTTAGCTGGTGCGGTTATCTTGATTCATCTATACATTATGTTGAAACTCCATTGCCAATAAAAGGTCATTGATAGCCTTCTTTATTCTTCTAAGAAGATTGTTTAAAGTCATCTTGTGCACATAATCATTAACTGGGTTCATTGATTGCAGTAAGCCGTAATGAGGTAGATTTAGTTTTGCTTAAGCATAGCAGTGCACAGCTGAAGACTTTTGGGTGTGTGTGTGTGAGTGGGTGTCTTCCCACCAGTTACAAACTCCCTGCTACCTCCCCTATAATATCTCTGTTATTTGTGTGTGTGCATCTAGGTGCATCTCCCTCCCTCCCTCCATCCCTCCCTCCCTCCCTCCCTCCCTCCCTCTCTC